>NC_086124.1:34317220-34617220 GCF_963921235.1 Mobula hypostoma
GAAAGCAACAGTGGCCGTGCCTCTGGCACAGAGTCTGGCCCCGTGGCTCAGGAGGGTAGGGAAAGGAAGAGGAGGGCAGCAGTAATAGGGGACTCTATAGTTAGGGGGTCAGACAGGCGACTCTGTGGATGCAGGAAAGAAACACAGATGGTAGTTTGCCTCCCAGGTGCCAGGGTCCGGGATGTTTCTGATCGCGTCCACGAAATCCTGAAGTGGGAAGGAGAACAGCCAGAGGTCGTGGTACATATTGGTACCAATGACATAGGTGGGAAAAGGGAAGAGGTCCTGAAAACAGACTACAGGGAGTTAGGAAGGAAGTTGAGAAGCAGGACCTCAAAGTTAGTAATCTCGGGATTACTGCCTGTGCCACATGACAGTGAGTATAGGAATAGAATGAGGTGGAGGATTAATGTGTGGCTGAGGGATTGGAGCAGGGGACAGGGATTCAGATTTCTGGATCATTGGGACCTCTTTTGGGGCAGGAGTGACCTGTACAAAAAGGACGGGTTGCACTTGAATCCCAGGGGACCAATATCCTGGTGGGGAGGTTTGCTAAGGCTCTTGGGGAGAGTTTAAACTAGAATTGCTGAGGGGTGGGAACCAAAGTGAAGAGAAGGGAAAAAGGGAGGTTGGCTCACAAATAGTGAAAGCTTGGAGACAGTGCAGGAGGGAGGATAGGCAGCTGATACAGAAGGGACGTGCTCAGACCAATGGTTTGAAATGTGTCTATTTTAACGCAAGGAGTACTGTGAACAAAGCGGATGAGCTTAGAGAGTGGACCAGTATTTGGAGCTATGATGTTGTGGCCATTACTGAGACTTGGATGGCTCAGGGGCAGGAATGGTTACTTAGATTGCCAGGATTTAGATGTTTCAGAAAGGTCAGGAAGAGGGGGGCCAAAAGAGGTGGGGGTGGGGCACTGCTGATCAGAGATAGTGGCACGGCTGCAGAAAAGTAGGAACTCACGGAGGGATTGTCTTCTGAGTCTCTGCGGGTGGAAGTTAGGAACAGGAAGGGGTCAATAACTCTACCAGGTGTTTTTTTCATAGACCACCCAATAGTAACAGGGACTTCGAGGAGCAGATAGGGAGACAGATTCTGGAAGGGTGGAATAATAACAGGGTTGTCATGGTGGGAGATTTTAATTTCCCAAATATCGACTTGCATGTCCCTAGAGCAAGGGGTTTAGATGGGGTGGAGTTTGTTAGGTGTGTTCAGGAAGGTTTCCTGTCACAATATGCAGATAAGCCTACAAGAGGAGAGGCTGTACTTGATATGGTATTGGGAAATGAACCTGGTCAGGTGTCAGATCTCTCAGTGGGAGAGCAATTTTGGAGATAGTCATCACAATTCTATCTCCTTTACCATAGCATTGGATAGGGATAGGAACAGACAAGTTAGGAAAGCATTTAATTGGATAAATATGAGGCTATCAGGCAGGAACTTGGAAACATAAATTGGAAACAGATGTTCTTAGGGAAGCGTGCGGAAGAAATGTGGCAGATGTTCAGGGGATATTTGTGTGGAGTTCTGCTCAGGTACGTTCCAATGAGACAGGGAAGTTATGGTAGGGTACAGCAACTGTGGTGTACAAAGGCTGTAATAAATCTAGCCAAGAAGAAAAGAAAAGCTTACAAAAGGTTCAGAAAGCTAGGTAATGTTAGAGATCTAGAAGATTATAAAGCTAACAGGAAGGAGCTTAAGAAGGAAATTAGGAGAGCCAGAAGGGGCCACGAGAAGGTCTTGGTGGACAGGATTAAGGAAAACCCCAAGGAATTCTACAAGTATGTGAAGAGCAAGAGGATAAGACATGAGAGAATAGGACCTATCAAGTGTGACAGTGGGAAAGTGTGTATGGAACCGGAGGAAATAGAAGAGGTACTTAATGAATACTCAGTATTCACTATGGAAAAGGATCTTGGTGACTGTAGTGCTGACTTTCAGCAGACTGAAAAGCTTGAGCATGTAGATATTAAGGAAGAGGATGTGCTGTAGCTTTTGGAAAGCATCAAGTTGGATAAGTTGCCGGGACCGGATGAGATACACCCCAGGCTACTGTGGGAGGTGAGGGAGGAGATTGCTGAGCCTCTGGCGATGATCTTTGTGTCATCAATGGGGATGGGAGAGGTTCCGGAGGATTGGAGGGTTGTGGATGTTGTTCCTTTATTCAAGAAAGGGAGTAGAGATAGCCCAGGAAATTATAGACCAGTGAGTCTTACTTCAGTGGTTGGCAAGTTGATGGAGAAGATCCTGAGAGGCAGGATTTATGAACATTTGGAAAGGTATAATATGATTAGGAATAGTCAGCATGGCTTTGTCAAAGGCAGGTCGTGCCTTACGAGCCTGATTGAATTTTTTGAGGATGTGACTAAACACATTGATGAAGGTAGAGCAGTAGATGTAGTGTATATGGATTTCAGCAAGGCATTTGAGAAGGTACCACATGCAAGGTTTATTGAGAAAGTAAGGAGGCATGGGATCCAAGGGGACATTGCTTTGTGGATCCAGAACTGGCTTGCCCACAGAAGGCAAAGAGTGGTTGTAGACGGGTCATATTCTGCATGGAGGTCGGTGACCAGTGGTGTGCTCAGAGACCTCTTCTGGGACCCCTACTCTTTGTGATTTTTATAAATGTCCTGGCTGAAGAGGAGGAAGGATGGGTTAGTAAGTTTGCTGATGACACAAAGGTTGGGGGTGTTGTGGATAGTGTGGAGGGCTGTCAGAGGTTACAGTGGGACATCGATAGGATGCAAAACTGGGCTGAGAAGTTGCAGATGGAGTTCAACCCAGATAAGTGTGAAGTGGTTCATTTTGGTAGATCAGATATGACAGAATATAGTATTAATGGTGAGACTCCTGGCAGTGTGGAGGATCAGAGGGATCTTGGGGTCAGAGTCCATAGGACACTCAAAGCTGCTGCACAGGTTGACTCTGTAGTTAAGAAGGCATATGGTATATTGGCTTTCATCAATCGTGGAATTGAATTTAGGAGCCGAGAGGTAATGTTGCAGCTATATAGGACCCTGGTCAGACCCCACTTGGAGTACTGTGCTCAGTTCTGGTCGCCTCACTACAAGAAGGATGTGGAAACTATAGAAAGGGTGCAGAGGAGATTTACAAGGATGTTGCCTGGATTGGGGAGCATGCCTTATGAGAATAGGTTGAGTGAACTCGGCCTTTTCTCCTTGGAGCGACGGAGGATGAGAGGTGACCTGATAGAGGTGTGTAAGATGATGAGAGGCATTGATCGTGTGGATAGTCAGAGGCTTTTTCCCAGGGCTGAAATGGTTGCCACAAGAGGACACAGGTTTAAGGTGCTGGGGAGTAGGTACAGAGGAGATGTCAGGGATAAGCTTTTAACTCAGAGAGTGGTGAGTGCGTGGAATGGGCTGCCGGCAACGGTGGTGGAGGCGGATACGATAGGGTCTTTTAACAGACTTTTAGATAGGTACATGGAGCTTAGAAAAATGAGGGCTATGGGGAAGTCTAGTAATTTCTAAGGTAAGGACATGTTCTGCACAACTTTGTGGGCTGAAGGACCTGTATTGTGCTGTGGGTTTTCAATGTTTCTAAGTAATAGATTTCCAATGAAAGAGAGTGTGTGCGTGTGTGTGTGTGTGTGTGTGTGTGTGAGAGTTTTGGATTGTACACGTGTTAACGGTGAACAATGTGTGGGAGGGTTAAATCTCTCTGACAAGAAACAGACTGTGTGTCTGTCCGTCAGTATTCATGGCAACCCGTGTGTGAAAGTGTTAAAAGTCTTTGACAATGAACAGTCTGTCCGGTGTGTGTGTGTGTGTGTGTGTGTGTGTGTGTGTATTACTGAGTGTGTGAAAGGGTTAAACATCTCCAACAATGAACAGACTCTCCGCTCTGTGTGTGTGTGTGTGTGTGTTAGTTAATGGGGAACAGTGTGTGAAAGGGTTAAACATTTCCAACAGGGAACAGACTATCCTGTGTGTGTGTCTGTGTGTGTGTGTGTGTGTGTGTTTTGGTGTGCACATGTGTTAATGGTGAACGGTGTGTGAGAGGGTTAAATCTCTCTGACAAGGAACAGACTCTGTGAGTGTGTGTGTGTGTGTGTGTGTGTGTGTGTGTGTGTTCATAGGGAACAGTGTGTGAAAGGGTTAAAGCTCTCTGACAGAGAACGGACAATCCTGGGTGTGCGTATGTTGGTGTGTGTGATGGGGGGGGAATGGTGTATGATGGGGTTAAACCTATCCAACAGGGAACAGACAGTCCTCTGTGTGTGTGTGTGTGTGTGTGTGTGTGTGTGTGTGTGTGTGTGTGTATATTTATATGTTAATCGAGAACGGTGTGTGAAAGGATTAAAGCTCTCCGACAGTGACCGGACTGTCCTGGGTGTGTGTGAGTGGGGGGAACGGTGTGTGTTGGGGTTAAACCTCTCTCTCAGGGAACAGGCAGTCGGGTGTATGCGTATGTTGGTGTGTGTGGGTGGGTGGGGGAACGGTGTGTGGAAGGGTTAGAACTCTCCGACAGGGACCAGACTGTCCTGGTGTGTGATAGGGTTAAACCCCTCTGCCAGAGAGCTGACTGTTGTGGGGCTGTCTCAGCCACATGTCTCTCCCAGTGTCTCTGGTTCAGTTGGCTATATTTGTGTATGGTTGGATGACAATTAAGTTTCTACTTGAACTTTTAGGGAAGTGGCAGTAGGATTAAAAGTGTAGGCTATTTTCTGAATGGAGTGAAAATTCATAAATCAGAGGTGATTGAGAGTCAAGGGAACTTTAGACTCTTGGTGTTGAATCCCTGAAGGCTGACTTGTCAGTACATTCAGATATGGCCCAAGCTTGGCAAAGAGAATTACTGAACTGGGTCAATAGTTCACAGACTTTAATGCGAACAGTGTTAAAGGGGAAAGAAAACAATAAACGCTGGCCAAACAGAGCCCTTAACTAAAACTCTCAAATGGAAAATGAAGCCTACACTGCGGCTGAAAAAAACTAGGAACTAGTCTTCAGAGTGATTTCACTCGACAGTCCAATTTCTCAGGCAAGGCCGACTGCAAGCAGGCAACGAAACGTTGCTGTGCTCTGTCCAAGTCTCGACAAGCACGATGGCAAAAAGCAAGGAGTTAAATACCATCACAATGAAATAATAATTAGCTGGCACATGCAAATTCATGAGCACAATTGCCGTATCTGCTGTGCTGCCAAATCGGTGGTTGTGACGTGACTTGCAGGATGAGTCAGTGGTGAGGAAGACATATGCAACGTTAGCCTTCATTCGAAGAGAGCCAGACAAACAAAGATGAGACTTTATAAAGCCTCACTTGGAGTATTGTGAGCAGTTATGGGCCCTTTATCCAAGAAGGGATGTGTGACACTGTGGAGGCTTTGAAGGAGGTGCACAAAAATGATCCCGGGATTGGATGGCTTGTCAAATGAAGAACGTTTCATGTCTCTGACTGGAATTCAGAAGAATGAAGGGTGACCTCATTGAATGTTGAAAGGCCTCGACAGAGTGGATGTGGAGAGGATGTTTCCTATGGTGGGAGAGTCTAAGACCAGAGAACACAGTCTCAGAATGGAAGGACGTCCAGTTAGAACATTTGAGTCTTACTTCAGTGGTTGGTAAGTTGATGGAGAAGACCCTGAGAGGCAGGATTTATGAACGTTTGGAGAGGCATAATATGATTGCATAATTAATATGAGGCATAATATAATAGTCAGCATGGCTTTGTCAAGGGCAGGTTGTGCCTTACGAGCCTGATTGAATTTTTTCAGGATGCGACTAAACACATTGATGAAGGTAGAGCAGTAGATGTAGTGTATATGGATTTCAGCAAGGCATTTGATGAGGTACCCCATGCAAGGCTTATTGAGAAAGTAAGGAGGCATGGGATCCAAGGGGACCTTGCTTTGTGGATCCAGAACTGGCTTGCCCACAGAAGGCAAAGAGTGGTTGTAGACGGGTCATATTCTGCATGGAGGTCGGTCACCAGTGGTGTGTCTCAGGGATCTGTTCTGGGACCCCTACTCTTTGTGATTTTTATAAATGATCTGGATGAGGATCATTTTGGTAGGTCAAATATGATGGCAGAATATAGTATTAATGATGAGACTCCTGGCAGTGTGGAGGATCAGAGGGATCTTGGGGTCCGAGTCCATAGGACACTCAAAGCTGCTACGCAGGTTGACTCTGTGATTATGAAAGCATACGGTGTATTGGCCTTCATCAATCATGGCATTGAGTTTAGGAGCCAAGAGGTAATGTTGCAGCGATATAGGACCCTGGTCGGACCCCACTTGGAGTACTGTGCTCAATTCTGGTCGCCTCACTACAGGAGGGATGTAGAAACCATAGAAAGGGTGCAGAGGAGATTTACAAGGATGTTGCCTGGATTGGGGAGCATGCCTTAAGAGAATAGGTTGAGTGCACACAGTTCCCGTTCCCATCTCTGTACCCCTGGGTCAGACCCACACCAGGAGCACCGTGCACAGTTCCTGTCTGCGTATCCCTGGGTCAGACCCACAACTGGAGGCCGTGCATGGTTCCCATCTCCGTATCCCCTGGGTCACACTGGGAGCACTGTGCAAACGTGGCTACAAAGCCATCAATTGCATTATTGAAATCATTGAAATATGACCCAATACGTCAGTCAGTGAGAACAGCGAGAAAAGGTTAAAAGAAGACTCCTTATAGAGCGGACGACAGAGTAGAGGGAGAAGGCTTTGGCTCAACGAGGCTTCGACGATAACGGGTTAAGGCGAGGTGGGTTGCCTGAGTAGAATACAGACAGGAGGTATGTGTGTGAGGCCGGTGTTCTGTGCTGGGTGTCAGGTGCGTCGAGCTGCAGCACCTTAGGGACCGGGTTAGTGAACTGGAGATGAAGCTCGATGACCTTCATCTGGTCAGGGAGAGTGAGGAGGTGATAGAGAGGAGGTAGTCACACCGGGGTTCGGGAGACAGATAAGTGGGTATCTGTCAGGAGAGGGAAGGACAGGAGTCAGAGGCTGGAGAGGTCCCCAGTGGCTGTCCCCCTTGACAATAAGTACTCCTCTTTGAGTACTGTTGGGGGGAACGGCCTACTTAGGGGAAGCAACAGTGGCCGTGCCTCTGGCACAGAGTCCGGCCCTGTGGCTCAGAAGGGTAGGGGAAGGAAGAGGATGGCAGCAGTGATAGGGGACTCTATAGTTAGGGGGTCAGACAGGTGATATCTGTGGACGCAGGAAAGAAACACGGATGGTAGTTTACCTCCCGGGTGCCAGGGTCCGGGATGTTTCTGATCACGTCCACAAAATCCTGAAGTAGGAAGGAGAACAGCCAGAGGTCGTGGTACATATTGGTACCAATGACATAGGTAGGAAAAGGGAGGAGGTCCTGAAAGCAGGGAGTTAGGAAGGAAGTTGAGAAGCAGGACCACAAAGGTAGTAATCTCGGGATTACTGCCTGTGCCACGTGACAGTGAGTATAGGAATCGAGTGAGGTGGAGGATAAATGTGTGGCTGAGGGATTGGAGCAGGGGACAGGGATTCAGATTTCTGGATCACTGGGACCTCCTTTGGGGCAGGAGTGACCTGTACAAAAAGGACGGGTTGCACTTGAATCCCAGGCAGGCCAATATCCTGGCGGGGAGGTTTGCTAAAGACTAATGGGGAGAGTTTAAACTAGAATTGCTGGGGGGCTGGGAACCAAACTGAAGAGATGGAGGAAGGGGCAGTTGGCTCAGAAATAGAGAAAGCTTGTAGACTGTGCGAGAGGGAGAATAGGCAGGTGATAGAGAAGGGATGTGCTCAGACGGATGGTTTGAAATGTGTCGATTTTAACGCAAGGAGTATTGTGAACAAAGCAGATGAGCTTAGATCATGGATCAGTACTTGGAGCTATGATGTTGTGGCCATGATGGTGCAAGGGGCAGGAATGGTTAGTTAGAGTGCCAGGCTTTAGATGTTTCAGAAAGGACAGGGAGGGAGGCAAAAGAGGTGGGGGTGTGGCACTGCTGATCAGAGATAGTGTCATGGCTGTAGAAAAGGAGGAAGTCACGGAGGGATTGTCTACTGAGTTTCTGTGGGTGCAAGTTAGAAACAAAAAGGGGTCAATAACTCTACTGGGTGTTTTTTATAGACCACCCAATAGTAACAGGGACATCAAGGAGCAGACAGGGAGACAGATTCTGGAAAGGTGTAACAATAACAGGGTTGCCATGGTGGGAGATTTTAATTTCCCAAATATCGATTGGCATGTCCCCAGAGCAAGGGGTTTAGATGGGGTGGAGTTTGTTAGGTGTGTTCAGGAAGGTTTCCTGACACAATATGCAGATAAGCTTACAAGAGGAGAGGCTGTACTTGATCTGGTACTGGGAAATGAACCTGGTCAGGTGTCAGGTCTCTCAGTGGGAGAGCATTTTGGAGATAGTGATCACAATTCTATCTCCTTTACCATAGCATTGGAGAGGGATAGGAACAGACAAGTTAGGAAAGCATTTAATTGGAGTAAGGATAACTATGAGGCTATCAGGCAGGAATTTGGAAACATAAATTGGAAACAGATGTTCTTAGGGAAGCATATGGAAGAAATGTGGCAAATGTTCAGGAGATATTTGCGTGGTGTACTGCATAGGTACGTTCCAATGAGACAGGGAAAGGATGGTAGGGTACAGGAACCGTGGTGTACAAAGGCTGTTGAAAATCTAGTCAAGAAGAAAAGAAGAGCTTATGAAAGGTTCAAAAAACTAGGTAATGACAGAGAGCTAGAAGATTATAAGGCTAGCAGGAAGGAGTTCAAGAATGAAATTAGGAGAGCCAGAAGGGGCCATAAGAAGACCTTGGTGAGCTGGATTAAAGAAAACCCCAAGGCATTCTACAAGTATGTGAAGAGCAAGAGGATAAGACGTGAGAGAATAGAACCAATCAAGTGTGACAGTGGAAAAGTGTGTATAGAACCGGAGGAGATAGCAGAGGTACTTAATGAATACTTTGCTTCAGTATTCACTATGGAAAAGGATCTTGGTGACTGTAGTGCTGACTTGCAGCAGACTGAAAAGCTTGAGCATGTAGATATTAAGAAAGAGGACAAGCAGGAGTTTTTGGAAAGCATCAAGTTAGATAAGTCACCGGGACCAGATGAGATGTACCCCAGGCTACTGTGGGAGGTGAGGGAGGAGATTACTGAGCCTCTGGCGATGATCTTTGCATCATCAATGGGGATGGGAGAGGTTCCGGAGGACTGGAGGGTTGCAAATGTTGTTCCCTTATTCAAAAAAGGGAGTAGAGATAGCCCAGAAAATTATAGACTAGTGAGTCTTACTTCAGTGGTTGAAAGTTAATGAAGGAGATTCTGAGAGGCAGGATTTATGAACATCTGTCTGTCTGTCTAGGTACCATATCCGATGTGGATGTTGGTGACCCTGGTTTTCCATATAGATCTATCCTTCATTTTTTGGATGACTTCCATTTCCTTGATGTGTAACCACCTGGCTGTGCTTTTGATGTACATAAGCCAAGATCTTCCTCTAGGTTTGCTCCCCTCAATCCAGAGAGTATGAGTTTTTCTAGTTCATCTTTCCGCATGATGTGTCCTAGGAATCTGAGTTGTCTTTCTCTTATTGTTGGAATGAGTGAAAGATCTAGAGAGGCATAATATGATTAGGAATAGTCAGCGTCTCTTTCTAAAAGGCAGGTCGTGCCTTACGAGCCTGATTGAATTTTTTGATGATGTGACTAAACACACCGATGAAGGTAGAGCAGTAGATGTAGTGTATATGGATTTCAGCAAGGCATCGATAAGGTACCCCATGCAAGGCTTATTGAGAAAGTAAGGAGGCACAGGATCCAAGGGGAAATTGCTTTTTGGATCCAGAACTGGCTTGCCCACAGGAGGCAAAGAGTGGTTGTAGACGGGTCATATTCTGCATGGAGGTCGGTCACCAGTGGTGTGCCTCAGGGATCTGTTCTGGGACCCCTTCTCTTTGTGATTTTTATAAATGACCTGGATGAAAAAGTGGAGGGATGTGTTAGCAAATTTGCTGATGACACAAAGGTTGGGGGTGTTGTGGATAAGTGTGGGGAGCTGTCTGAAGTTACAGCGGGACATTGATAGGATACAAAACTGGGCTGAGAAGAGGCAGATGGAGTTCAACGCAGATAAGTGTGAGGTGGTTCATTTTGGTAGGTCAAATATGATGGCAGAATATAGTATTAATGGTAAGACTCTTGGCAGTGTGGAGGATCAGAGGGATCTTGGGGTCCTAGTCCGTAGGACACTCAAAGCAGCTGCGCAGGTTGACTCTGTGGTTAAGAAGGCATACTGTGTATTGGCCTTCATCAATCGTGGAATTGAATTTAGGAGCCGAGAGGTAATGTTGCAGCTATATAGGACCCTGGTCAGACCCCACTTGGAGTACTGTGCTCAGTTCTGGTCGCCTCACTACAGGAAGGATGTGGAAACTATAGAAAGGGTGCAGAGGAGGTTTACAAGGATGTTGCCTGGATCAGGGAGCATTCCTTACGAGAATAGGTTGAGTGAACTTGGCCTTTTCTCCTTGGAGCGACGGAGGATGAGAGGTGACCTGATAGAGGTATATAAGATGACGAGAGGCATTGATCGTGTGGATAGTCAGAGGCTTTTTCCCAGTGCTGAAATAGCTAACGTGAGAGGGCACAGTTTTAAGGTGCTTGGTAGCAGGTACAGAGGAGATGTCAGGGGTAAGTTTTTTACACAGAGAGTGGTGAGTGCGTGGAATGGGCTGCTGGTGACGGTGGAGGAGGCGGAAACAATAGGGTCTTTTAAGAGACTCCTGGATGGGTACATGGAGCTCAGAAAAAGCTTTGGGATGTAACGTTGAAATTGTACAAGGCATTGGTGAGGCCAAATTTGGGGTATTGTGTACAGTTTTGGTCACCGAATTATAGGAAAGATGTCAACAAAATAGAGAGAGTACAGAGAAGATTGACTAGAATGTTACCTGGGTTTCATTACCTAAGTTACAGAGAAAGGTTGAACAAGTTAGGTCTTTATTCTTTGGAGCGTAGAAGGTTGAGGGGGGACTTGATAGAGGTATTTAAAATTATGAGGGGGATAGATAGAGTTGACGTGGATAGGCTTTTTCCATTGAGAATGGGGGAGATTCAAACAAGAGGACATGAGTTGAGAGTTAAAGGGCAAAAGTTTAGGGGTAACATGAGGGGGAACTTCTTTACTCAGAGAGTGGTAGCTGTGTGGAACGAGTTTCCAGCAGAAGTGGTTGAGGCAGGTTCGATATTGTCATTTAAAGTTAAATTGGATAGATATATGGACAGGAAAGGAATGGAGGGTTATGGGCTGAGTGCAGGTCGGTGGGACTAGGTGAGAGTAAGAGTTCGGCACGGACTAGAAGGGCTGAGATGGGCTGTTTCTGTGCTGTAATTGTTATATGGTTATAAAATAGAGGGCTATGGGTAACCCTAGGTAAACAGGCAAGGACATGTTGAGCACAGCTTTGTGGGCCAAAGGGCCTGTATTGTGCTGTAGGTTTTCTATGTTTCTATGTTCCCAACCAAGTGGAACACTATTAGTCACTGGCAGCCCTCTTTATTCCCACTCTTTGCCTCCTGTTAGTCAGCTAACCTTCTGTCCATCCTGGTATCTTTCTGTTACACCTTGCGTTCTAATGGAAGTCAAAGCTTGATGGACCAGATGGCCTACTCCTGCTCCTATATCTTACGTTCTTTAGAATATGTCTTCATCTTTGTGGATAACCTGCGGCTGCACAAGTAGACAGGGCGGTAAGGAAGGCACACGACTCATTTGTCTTCATCGGTCGGGCGTTGAGTACAAGAGTCGGGAAGTCACATTGCAGTCGTATTAAACTCTGGTCTGTCCGCTCTCAGAGTATCGTGTGCAGTTCTGGTCTCCCCATTACGGGACGGGTGTGGGGGGCTTTGGAGAGGGTGCAGAAGGTTCACTAGGGTGCTGCCTGGGTTAGAGGTTATAACGAGAGGTGGGACAAACCTGGGTTGTTTTCTCTGGAGTGACCACGGCTGAGGGGAGATCTGACAGAGTTTATAAGTTTACTAGATGCACAGATAGAGAAGGCAGCGGCTATCTGTTTCACAAGAATGGAAACGTCTGATATCAGAGAGCATGTATTTAAGCTGAGAGGGGACCAGTCCAGCCGGAAACATTGACTGATCGTTTCCACGGATGCTGCCCGACCTGCTGAGTTCCTCCAGCGTGTTGTGAGTGTTGCTTTGACCCCAGCATCTGCAGATTATTTTGTGTGTGAGCTGAGAGGAGGTTGGTTCAAAGGAGACGTGATGGGCCAGTTTTGTTACACAGAGAGGGGTGGGTGGATGCAATGTGCTGCCTGGGGGGTGGTGGAGGCGGAAATGAGAGACACGTTTAAGAGGCTGTGAGTTGTTTGCGAGAGAGCTACTGATCGACTGAGCGGGTATGGTCACTCAACCCATCACCTTCAACCATGTAGATACACACACACACACTCACTCTCACACCCCCTCACACACATACACAGACACTCACTCTCACACACATACACACTTATACGAACACACAAAGTCACACACATGCTCATAGTCTCTCACTCACACTCGCACACTCACACAAACACACATACACACTCGCACACACACATACTCACACAAACACGCATACACACACTCACACACACTCACATACACAACATGCACACTCACTCACACTCTCACACACAGAGACACGCACACCCACATACAGACACTCACACACACATACACAGACACATTCACACAAAACACACACACTAACCCACACACTCACTCACACATGCACAGACACGGACATGCACACATACTCACAGTCATTCACACACAAATACACATGCACACACACATACAAACACACACTCACACACACTCACGCACACACACTCCCTCACACACAGACACACATATTCTCATACACAGACATGTACACAATCATACACACACACAGACACACAGAATCATATGCACACACACACTGACCCACTCACACATTCTCACACACAGACACACACATACTCTCACATGCAGACACACACATTCACACACACTCACACACTCAAACACACGCTCTCACATATACAGACGCACACACATTCACTTGCTCACTCAAACACCCACTCACACACAGACACATTCACATACAGACAAACACATCCTCACATACACAGACTCACAGACACATACACACACACAGACACCCACACAGCATACACAGATGCACACTCAAACACACACATACTCACACCCACAGACGCACACACACACTCACACATGCTCTTGCATTCACTCAAACTCACATGCACACACACACATACACACACTCACAGGCAGACATTCACATACACAGATACACGCACACACACCAATTCAAACACACTCTCTCTCAGACACACTGACACACCCACAGACACTGACACACACATGCCCACTCTCATGCACACTCACTCAGACTCACAGACACACACACACACCCTCACACACTCTCATACATAATCATACACACACACCGACACATACACACAGACTCACAGACACAGAAATGCATGCGCACACACTAACACACACAGACTCACACACTCACATATGCGCACACACTCACACACTGACACACACACAGAAATGCACTCTCTCTCACACACCAACACACAGTTCATGCACACTCTCACACACATACACACACGCTCTCACATAAAACACCACACACACACTCATTCACACACACAGACGTGCACACACACCCACTGATGCACACATTTTCTCTCTCACACCACCTCACACACACAGACACGCAGATATTCACACCCACAGACAGGCGCGTGCACACAGACACACATTTGCACACATATTGAAATGCATGTACACACACTCTCACAGGCAGACACGCACACACACTCATTTACACGTGCACACATGCATACACACATGCACACTCATACACACATTACACATACACTCTCACACACACTCAGGCAAACATGCACACACACACTCACATACACACACAGACATACACACAAATAAACTCACTTGCACACACTCACTCACACACCCACAAGCACTCTCACATACACAGTCACACACACACTCTCTTTCCTACACATGCACTCACACACACACACATATATACACACACACTCTGTCACAGGCACCCGTTCACTGACACACACTGACTCACTCACTCACTCTCTCACACACACACTCTCAGGCAGAACTCATTTGCATACCCACACGTACTCACTCATACACATATACACACACTCACTTACAGATACACACACACTCACACACATACAGTCACACGTGCAAACTCATTCGCGCACGCACACACACACTCACGCATACACACAAAACTCTGTAACACATTCACACATTCACTCAAACACTCACAGAGTTACACACCCAGACACGCACACAGATACACATGCACAAAAACACTCAGATGCACACACACAAACTCACTTGGACACTCATACACATACACGCACGGTCTGACACTCACACACACACTCTCACATTACACACAGATATGGACAGACACATACAGGCTCACACACATACTCACACACATACTCACACACACTCTCACAACACACACTCACTCGCACACTGAAACACGTACACACACACATCCTCTCTCACTCACAGGCAGAGACACACACACTCACACTCACACACACAAGCGCGCAAACTCACTTGCACACTCAAACATACAAATACACAAAAACTCTCACACACAGAGAGACATGAACACACACTCACGTACATACACACACACACAGATGCACTCTCTCACACATACACTCACAAACACACACACACACTCAGACACCCACACACATAGACATATGCACACACAGACTCTCACACACATAAGCACGCACAGACACGCACGCACACACTGACTCACACGCATACTCACACTCACACCGACACACACTGATACAGACTCACTCACACACACACATACACACAGTTGCCTTCAGAGAGATTTAACCCTCTCGATCACTGATCCCCATTAACACACACACACACACACTCTCTCCCTCTCTCACTCACGCGCACACAGTTCCCTTTCAGAGAGATTTAACCCTCTCAAACACTGATCCCCATTCACACACACACACACTCTCTCTCTCTCTCTCTCACTCACATACACACAGTTCCCTTTCAGAGAGATTTAACCCTCTCAAACACTGATCCCCATTAACACACACATACACTCTCTTTCTCTCTCTCTCTCTCTCTCTCTCTCTCTCTCTCTCTCTCTCTCTCTCTCACTCACATACACACAGTTCCCCTTCGGAGAGATTTAACCCTCTCAAACACTGATCCCCATTAACATACACACAGACTCTCTCTCTCTCTCTCACTCACATACACACAGTTCCCTTTCAGAGAGATTTAACCCTCTCAAACACTGTTCCCCCATTCACACACACACAGACTCTGCTCCACTGTCCCTTTAACTGATGCATGCCATTGTCGATTGGCAGCAATTTCTGTTCTCCGTGTGACCCAGCTCCACATGTTACAATTGACAGTCGCCAGCAGTGAGAATTACTCCCTGCGTGGATTTCGGAGCAAGTTCACAGCCCTGCTGACCAGCCATTCAACAGCTACCTCAGCTGCGGTAGCACAGCGCCTCTCACCAGACAGAGAGACCCAAACACTGAAAGCGGTTGTCAAACGCTGTAGGGGATTTTGATCCGCCGGGCAAGTGGGCCAACGAACAGCAAATAAATTTTGATTTGCGTCTGTGTGAGGGTTTCCATTTCGGGAAGACAATCCGGAGTTGGACTGGCGGTGACCCTGGGGCGTGTTGTAGAACAGTGTGACCCAGGGGTACAGGGACATGGTTCCCTGAAAGTGGAGTCACAGGTAGACAGGGACCCTGGGAAACATTACAGAACAGAGGGACCCTGGGGTACAGGGACATGGTTCCCTGAAAGTGGAGTCACAGGTAGACAGGGACCCTGGGGAGTGTTGTAGAACAGTGTGACCCTGGGGTATAAGGACATGGTTCCCTGAAAGTGGAGTCACAGGTAGATAGGGACCCTGGGGAGTGTTGTAGAACAGAGTGACCCAGGGGTACGGGGACATGGTTCCCTGAAAGTGGAGTCACAGGTAGACAGGGCGGTGAAGAAGATGTTTGCCACGCTGGCCTTCATCAGTCAGGGCACTGAGTATAGGAGTTGGGACGTTATGTTACAGTTGTACAAGACGTTGGTGAGGCTGCACTTGGGAGTATTGTGTTCAGTTCTGGTCACCCTGCTGTCGGAAAGATGCCATTGAGCTGGAAAGGGTGCAGAGGAGATTTACAAGGATGTTACCGGGGCTCAGGGACTGAGTTATGGAGAGAGGTTGGACAGGTTGGGACTTTATTCCTCAGCGTGTAGGAGACTGAGGGGGTGACCTTACAGAGATTATAAAACCTCGAGGGGCACAGATAGGGTGAATGTGCACAGACTATTCCCACAGGGCTGGGCAATCAAGAACCAGAGGGCACAGGTTTAAGGTGAGAGGGGAGAGAGATTTAATAGGGACGCGAGGGGCAACTTTTTCCCCGAGAGGATGGTCCATTTATGGAACTAGAGGAAGTGGTTGAGGCTGGAACATTAACAACATTAAAGAGCCACTTGGACAGGTACACGGATGGGAAAGGTTATGGGGGCAGTTGGGCCAAAGGGCATGATCCTATGCTGAGTTCAGCCCGTTAACCCCTGTGTTCACTGGGGAGGTGGAAAGAAGTGAGGCAAAGTGACATCAACTTCGAAGACCCTCTACAGATTGCAGAGATGTTTGCTACCCTGAGGCAAATCCCCAGGGCCTGTCAATGTGCCCCTACAGGAGGCAAGTACAGAAATTCCGGGGGCCCACACAGAGATATTTAAAACATCCTTAGCAACAGGAGACGTATCAGAGGATTAAAGGACAGCCATTGTTGTTCCACTGTTTAAGAAAGGCTGTAAACATAAACCAGAAAATTACAGGCTGGACAGACTGGCATCAGTAGTGGGAAAGTTATCGGAAGGGATTCTAAGGGACCGGATATACAACTATTTGGATTGACATGGTCTAATTAAGGATAGTCAGCATGGCTTAATGTCTGGTAGGTCACGTTAAAGCAAACTTATGGAGCTTTTTGAGGAAGTTTCTGGGAAAGTGGATGAAGGTAAAGCAGTGGACATTGTCTACGTGGACTTTAGCAAAGCATTTGACATGTTCCTGCATGGGAGGCTGGTCAAGGAGGTTCACATGATAATGTGGTTAACTGGATCGGCAGACTTGCAGATAGCATCAATATTGAGGGTCTCGCAAACACAAGGAAATCTGAAGATGTTGGAAATCCAAGCAACGCACACAAAATGCTGGAGGCCAGGCATCATCTGTGGAAAAGAGTACAGTCAGCATTTTGGGCCAAAACCCTTCGGCAGGACTCCAGGTTCTCAGCAGAAAGATTGGGGGTTAGTGGACGGTGAGGAAGCCTATCATGACTTTCGGGGGGACCTGAATCAGCTGGAAAAATGGCAGATGGAATTTAATGCAGACAAGTCCAAGATTTTGCACTTCAGTTGAACCAACTAGGGTAGGTTTTACACAGTGAATGGTGGGGCATTGAGGAGTGTGGTGGAACCAAGGAAACTGGGAATGCAGGTCCATGGTTCATTGGAATCGGTGTCACAGGTAGATAGGGTTGTAAAGAAAGCTTTCGAACATTGGCCATCATAAATCGATGTATTGAGTACAAGAGATAGGATGTTATGTTGAAGTTCTATAAGATGTTGGTGAGGCCTAATTTGGAGTATTGTGTGCAGTTTTGGTCATCTACCAAGAGGAAAGATGTAAACAAGGTTGAAAGAGTGCAGAGAAAATTTACAAGGATTTTGCCAGGTCTGGAAAACCTGAGTTCAAAGGAAAGATTGAATAGGTTAGGATTATTGCTTGGAACATAGAAGATTGAGAGGAGATTTGACAGAAGTATATTAAATTATGAGGGTATAGATAGGGTAAATGCAAGCAGGCTTTTTCCACTGAGGTTGGGTGGGACTAGAACCCAAGGTCATGGGTTAAGGGTGAAAGGTGAGAAATTTAAAGGGATGATGAGGGGAATATTCATCACTCAGAGGGTGATGGGAGTGTGGAATGAGCAGCGGGTGCAGATGAGCTCGATTTCAACGTTAAGAGAAGTTTCAATAGGTACATGAATGGGAAGGCTATGGTGCTGGTGTAAATTAATGGGAGCAGGCAGTTTATGTTTCAGCATAGACTAGATGGACTGAAGGGCCTGTTTCTCTGAGGAAGAGTGGGCGGTCAGATTTGTTGTGTCTGAAGTGCTGCTGTCCAGACTAACCCCACCACCGTGTCTGACCCCAGGGCTGAGGCGGGGAATCTGTCAGAAAATTAACCATTTTCCCGAAGACACCGACTACGAGCACGATAGTGCGGAATACCTCTTGAGTGAGTATCTCCGTCCTCCCTCAACCCCTCCCTATCTCTGTAACCCCTACACTCCCCCCTCCTGTTCAAACCCCTCCCTCACCCCCTCCCTATCTCTCTAACCCCTACACTACCCCTCCTGTTCAAACCCCTCCCTCACCCAATCCCTATCTCTCTAACCCCTACATTCCCCTCGTGTTCAAACCCCTCCCTCACCCCCTCCCTATCTCTGTAACCCCTACACTCCCCACCCTCCTGTTCAAACCCCTCCCTCACCCCCTCCCTATCTCTGTAACCCCGACACTCCCCCCTCCTGTTCAAACCCCTCCCTCATCCCCTCCCTATCTCTCTAACCCCTACACTACCCCTCCTGTTAAAACCCCTCCCTCACCCCCTCCCTATCTCTGTAACCCCTACACTCCCCTCGTGTTCAAACCCCTCCCTCACCCCCTCCCTATCTCTGTAACCCCTACACTCCCCCCCTGCTCAAACCCCTCCCTCACCCCCTCCCTATCTCTGTAACCCCGACATTCCCCCCTCCTGTTCAAACCCCTCCCTCACCCTCTCCCTATCTCTGTAACCCCTACACTCCCCCCTCCTGTTCAAACCCCTCCCTCACCCCCTCCCTATCTCTGTAACCCCGACACTCCACCCTCCTGTTCAAACCCCTCCCTCACCCACTCCCTATCTCTGTAACCCCTACACTCCCCTCGTGTTCAAACCCCTCCCTCACCCCCTCCTTATCTCTGTAACCCCTACACGCCCCTCGTGTTCAAACCCCTCCCTCACCCCCTCCCTATCTTTGTAACCCCTACACTCCCCACCCTCCTGTTCAAACCCCTCCCTCACCCCCTCCCTATCTCTGTAACCCTACACTCCTCTCGTGTTCAAACCCCTCCCTCACCCCCTCCCTATCTCTGTAACCCCTACACTCCCCCCTCCTGTTCAAACCCCTCCCTCACCCCCTCCCTATCTCTCTAACCCCTACACTACCCCTCCTGTTCAAACCCCTCCCTCACCCCCTCCCTATCTCTGTAACCCCTACACTCCCCACCCTCCTGTTCAAACCCCTCCCTCACCCCCTCCCTATCTCTGTAACCCCGACACTCCCCACTCCTGTTCAAACCCCTCCCTCACCCCCTCTCTATCTCTGTAACTCCTACACGCCCCTCGTGTTCAAACCCCTCCCTCACCCCCTCCCTATCTCTGTAACCCCTACACTCCCCACCCTCCTGTTCAAACCCCTCCCTCACCCCCTCCCTATCTCTGTAACCCCTACACTCCCCCCTCCTGCTCAAACCCCTCCCTCACCCCCTCCCTATCTCTGTAACTCTACACTCCCTCCTCCTGTCAAACCCCTCCCTCATCCCCTCCCTATCGCTATAACCCCTACACTCCCCCGCCTGTTTAAACGCCTCCCTCACCCCCTCCCTATCTCTGTAACCCCGACACTCCACCCTCCTGTTCAAACCCCTCCCTCACCCCCTCCCTATCTCTGTAACCCCGACACTCCCCCCTCCTGTTCAAACCCCTCCCTCACCCCCTCCCTATCTCTGTAACCCCTACACTCCCCCCTCCTGTTCAAACCCCTCCCTCACCCCCTCCCTATCTCTGTAACCCCGACACTCCCCCCTCCTGTTCAAACCCCTCCCTCACCCCCTCCCTATCTCTGTAACCCCTACACTCCCCCTCCTGTTCAAACCCCTCCCTCACCCCCTCCCTATCTCTCTTTCTTCACTTTTCCCTGATCTGCAGTAACTTTGCATCCTCCCCATTCCCCCCCCATCTTTCCCCTGTCCACCTGCCCTCCCCATCGCACCCTCTCTCTCGCCGTCTCCATCTCTCCCTCTCAGGAGTGGTCCGTGCTTCGAGCATCTTCCCGATCCTGAGTGCCATCCTGCTGTTGATGGGGGGAGTGTGCATCGCCACCAGCCGGTTCTACCGGAGTCGCAGGAACATCGTCCTGGGCTCCGGCATCCTCTTCGTAGCTGCTGGTGAGAGTGTTCACAATGGAGGGAGGGAGGGAGCGGGGCACTGGGCAAGTGGGCAAGGGGAAGAGGCTGAGATCGGGGTGAGGACAGGGGAGAGGAGATGAGGGAGGGGAAAGGAGAGGGGAGCGATGACCAGAGAGAGGGCGAGGTGGGCAGGAGAGTAGGTGTTGTGGGTACTGAGAGGGGTGAGGGGGAGGGAGGTTTGAGGGGGAGAGAGGGGTGAGGGGGAGGGAGAGGTGACGGGGAGGGAGGGGTGAGGGGAGAGAGGGGTGAGGAGGAGGTAGGGGTGAGGGGGAGAGAAGGGTGAGGGGGTGGTAGGGGCGAGGTGGGGAGAGAGGGTTGAGGGGGAGAGAAGGGTGAGGGGAGAGAGGGGTGAGGGGGAGGTAGGGGTGGGGGGGAGAAAGGGGTGAGGGGAGAAAGGGGTGAGGGGGAGAAAGGGGTGAGGGGGAGAGAGAGGTGAGGGGAGGGAAGGGTGAGGGGGAGAGAGGGGTGAGGGGGAAGGAGGGGGAGAGAGAGGTGAGGGGAGGGAAGGGTGAGGGGTGGTAGGGGTGAGGGGGAGAGAGGGCTGAGTGGGAGGGAAGGGTGAGGGGGAGAGAGAGGGGTGGGGAGGGAAGGGTGAGGTGGGGAGAGGGGTGGGGGGAGGGAGGGGTGAAGGGGAGAGAGGGGTGGGGGAGAGGGCTGAGGGGGAGGGAGGGGTGAGGGGGAGAGAGAGGTGAGGGGGAGGGAAGGGTGAGGGGGAGCGAAGAGTGAGGGGGAGGGAGGGGTGGGGGGAGAGAGGGGTGAGGCAGAGTTAGGGGTGGGGGAGAGAGGGGTGAGGGGGAGGGAGGGGTGAGGGGGAGAGAGAGGGGTGAGGGTGGGAGGGGTGAGGGGAGAGAGGGGTGGGGGGTGAGGGGAGAGAGGGATGAGGGGGAGGGAGGGGTGAGAAGGAGAGAGGGGTGAGGGGGAGAGATGGGTGAGGGTTGTGAGGGGGGGAGAGGGGTGAGGGGGAGGGAGGGGTGGGGGAGAGAGAGGGGTGAGGGTGGGAGGAGTGAGGGGAGAGGGGGGTGAGGGGGAGAGAGGGGTGAGGGTTGGGAGGGGTGAGGGGGAGGGAAGGGTGAGAAGGAGAGAGGGGTGAGGGGGAGGGAGGGGTGAGGGGGAGAGAGAGGGGTGAGGGTTGGGAGGGGTGAGGGTTGGGAGGGGTGAGAAGGAGAGAGGGGTGAGGGGGAGGGAGGGGTGGGGGGGAGAGAGGGGTGAGGGGGAGGGAGGGGTGAGGGGGAGAGAGGGGTGAGGGTTGGGAGGGGTGAGAAGGAGAGAGGGGTGAGGGGGAGGGAGGGGTGAGGGGGAGAGAGAGGGGTGAGGGTTGGGAGGGGTGAGGGGGAGGGAGGGGTGGGAAGGAGAGAGGGGTGAGGGGGAGGGAGGGGTGAGGGGGAGAGAGGGGTGAGGGTTGGGAGGGGTGAGGGGGAGGGAGGGGTGAGAAGGAGAGAGGGGTGAGGGGAGGGAGGGGTGAGGGGAGGGAGGGGTGAGGGGGAGAGAGAGGGGTGAGGGTTGGGAGGGGTGAGGGGGAGGGAGGGGTGAGAAGGAGAGAGGGGTGAGGGTTGGGAGGGGTGAGGGGGAGGGAGGGGGGTGAGGGTTGGGAGGGGTGAGGGGGAGGGAGGGGTGAGAAGGAGAGAGGGGTGAGTGGGAGGGAGGGGTGAGAAGGAGAGAGGGGTGAGTGGGAGGGAGGGGTGAGGGGGAGAGAGAGGGGTGAGGGTTGGGAGGGGTGAGGGGGAGGGAGGGGTGAGAAGGAGAGAGGGGTGAGGGGGAGGGAGGGGTGAGGGGGAGAGAGAGGGGTGAGGGTTGGGAGGGGTGAGGGGGAGGGAGGGGTGAGAAGGAGAGAGGGGTGAGGAGGAGGGAGGGGTGAGGGGGAGAGAGGGGGGTGAGGGTTGGGAGGGGTGAGGGGGAGGGAGGGGGGTGAGGGTTGGGAGGGGTGAGGGGGAGGGAGGGGTGAGAAGGAGAGAGGGGTGAGGGGGAGGGAGGGGTGAGGGGGAGAGAGAGGGGTGAGGGTTGGGAGGGGTGAGGGGGAGGGAGGGGTGAGAAGGAGAGAGGGGTGAGGGGGAGGGAGGGATGAGGGTTGGGAGGGGTGAGGGTTGGGAGGGGTGAGGGGGAGGGAGGGGTGAGAAGGAGAGAGGGGTGAGTGGGAGGGAGGGGTGAGGGGGAGAGAGGGGTGAGGGTTGGAAGGGGTGAGGGGGAGGGAGGGGTGAGAAGGAGAGAGGGGGGTGAGGATTGGGAGGGGTGAGGGGGAGGGAGGGGGGTGAGGGTTGGGAGGGGTGAGGGGGAGGGAGGGGTGAGAAGGAGAGAGGGGTGAGTGGGAGGGAGGGGTGAGGGGGAGAGAGGGGTGAGGGTTGGGAGGGGTGAGGGGGAGGGAGGGGTGAGAAGGAGAGAGGGGTGAGGGGGAGGGAGGGGTGAGGGGGAGAGAGGGGTGAGGGTTGGGAGGGGTGAGGGGGAGGGAGGGGGGTGAGGGTTGGGAGGGGTGAGGGGGAGGGAGGGGTGAGAAGGAGAGAGGGGTGAGGGGGAGGGAGGGATGAGGGTTGGGAGGGGTGAGGGTTGGGAGGGGTGAGGGGGAGGGAGGGGTGAGAAGGAGAGAGGGGTGAGTGGGAGGGAGGGGTGAGGGGGAGAGAGAGGGGTGAGGGTTGGGAGGGGTGAGGGGGAGGGAGGGGTGAGAAGGAGAGAGGGGTGAGGGGGAGGGAGGGGTGAGGGGGAGAGAGAGGGGTGAGGGTTGGGAGGGGTGAGGGGGAGGGAGGGGTGAGAAGGAGAGAGGGGTGAGTGGGAGGGAGGGGTGAGGGGGAGGGAGGGGGGTGAGGGTTGGGAGGGGTGAGGGGGAGGGAGTGGTGAGGGGGAGAGAGAGGGGTGAGGGTTGGGAGGGGTGAGGGGGAGGGAGGGGTGAGAAGGAGAGAGGGGTGAGTGGGAGGGAGGGGTGAGGGGGAGGGAGGGGGGTGAGGGGGAGGGAGGGGGGTGAGGGTTGGGAGGGGTGAGGGGGAGGGAGGGGTGAGGGGGAGAGAGAGGGGTGAGGGTTGGGAGGGGTGAGGGGGAGGGAGGGGTGAGAAGGAGAGAGGGGTGAGGGGGAGGGAGGGATGAGGGTTGGGAGGGATGAGGGTTGGGAGGGGTGAGGGGGAGGGAGGGGTGAGAAGGAGAGAGGGGTGAGGGGGAGGGAGGGGTGAGGGGGAGAGAGAGGGGTGAGGGTTGGGAGGGGTGAGGGGGAGGGAGGGGTGAGAAGGAGAGAGGGGTGAGGGGGAGGGAGGGATGAGGGTTGGGAGGGGTGAGGGTTGGGAGGGGTGAGTGGGAGGGAGGGGGGTGAGGGTTGGGAGGGGTGAGGGGGAGGGAGGGGTGAGAAGGAGAGAGGGGTGAGTGGGAGGGAGGGGTGAGGGGGAGAGAGAGGGGTGAGGGTTGGGAGGGGTGAGGGGGAGGGAGGGGTGAGAAGGAGAGAGGGGTGAGTGGGAGGGAGGGGTGAGGGGGAGAGAGAGGGGTGAGGGTTGGGAGGGGTGAGGGGGAGGGAGGTGTGAGAAGGAGAGAGGGGTGAGTGGGAGGGAGGGGTGAGGGGGAGAGAGAGGGGTGAGGGTTGGGAGGGGTGAGGGGGAGGGAGGGGTGAGAAGGAGAGAGGGGTGAGGGGGAGGGAGGGATGAGGGTTGGGAGGGGTGAGGGTTGGGAGGGGGGTGAGGGTTGGGAGGGGTGAGGGGGAGGGAGGGGTGAGAAGGAGAGAGGGGTGAGTGGGAGGGAGGGGTGAGGGGGAGAGAGAGGGGTGAGGGTTGGGAGGGGTGAGGGGGAGGGAGGGGTGAGAAGGAGAGAGGGGTGAGGGGGAGGGAGGGGTGAGGGGGAGAGAGAGGGGTGAGGGTTGGGAGGGGTGAGGGGGAGGGAGGGGTGAGAAGGAGAGAGGGGTGAGGGGGAGGGAGGGATGAGGGTTGGGAGGGATGAGGGTTGGGAGGGGTGAGGGTTGGGAGGGGTGAGGGGGAGGGAGGGGTGAGAAGGAGAGAGGGGTGAGGGGGAGGGAGGGGTGAGGGGGAGAGAGAGGGGTGAGGGTTGGGAGGGGTGAGGGGGAGGGAGGGGTGAGAAGGAGAGAGTGGTGAGGGGGAGGGAGGGGTGAGGGGGAGAGAGAGGGGTGAGGGTTGGGAGGGGTGAGGGGGAGGGAGGGGTGAGAAGGAGAGAGGGGTGAGTGGGAGGGAGAAGGGGAAGAAGACTGAGAGGGAGACAGGGTGGGGTTGCGGTGAGGAATTCAATTTCCTGCAGCGGTCACTTCTGGAGCTGAAGTACATGGATCGGGGGGAAGGCCAGAATGTGGGGAGGTGGAACAGGGATGATGAGGGGAACACTCCTTATCATCTCCCTACTAATCCACACCTTCCTCCCTCTCTCCATCTCTCTTCCCTCTCTCTGTGAGTGATCCTCTCCCTCCCTTCCCACCATCTTACCCTCTTCTCTCCACCATACTCTGGCCCTCTCCAACCCCACCCCTCACCCCCCATTCCCACTCTCCCCTTCTCTCTGCCCCTCTCCCTGTCTCACTCAACCCTCCCTCCTTTCTCTTCCTCTCTCACACTCTCCCACTCTCGCTCTCCCCACTCTCTCTCCTCCTCCCTTACTCCCGTTCTCCCCCACGCTCTATCCACTATCTCTACCACCTTTTATCACCCCCTCCCCTATATCACTCTCTCGCACTGTCTCTTTCCCCTATATCTCTCCCTCCTCCCTCTTTGCTTCTCTCCCTCTCTCTCTCACTTTTCACTCTCCCCCTCACTCCTCCCTCTCTCACTATCCCTCCCTCTCCCCCTCACACTCCCCTTTATCTCTCTCACTCCTCTCTCTCCCCTCTTCTCCCATATCTCTCTAAATCCCTCCCTCTCCCTCTCTCTCACTTCCCCCTTTCTCTCTCTCCACCTCTCTCCACCCTCTTTCTAATTCACTCCTTCACACTCTACTCCTCTCTCCCCTCCCTCTCCCCTTTTATCTCTCCCTGCTCCCTTCACCCTCTCTTCCCCCTCGTCTCCCTGCCTCACTCAATCTTCCCCCTCTTTCTCCCCATCTCCCCTTCTCTCTTTCTCCTTCCCATTCTCTCTTCCTCCTCTCATCCCCACTCTCTCCCTCCTCCCCTATTTCTCTCTCTCCCCTATATCTCTCCCTCCATATCTCCCCCCACTCCCATCTCTCTCTCCCTCTCTCTCCCCTTCCCTTTCTCTCCTCCTCTCTCCCTCCAATTTCTCACCCCTTTCTCTATCTCTCTCTTTCCCTCTCTTTCTTCCCCCCCTCCCCCCTCTCTCTCACTTTCTCCCTCCCCCTCACCCCTCTCCCTCCCTCTCTCCCCCCTCTCTCTAGCCTTCTTCTTTCCCCACCTCCCCCTCTCTTTCTCTCCACCTACTCTCCCTTCTCTATCCCCCTCTCCCTTCTGTCTCCCCTCTCCCTTCCCCCTCTCTCCTTGCCTCTCTGTCCTCTCTCCCTCTCCTCACTCTCCCCTCTCTCCCTAACTTACCCCTCTCCCTTCTTTCACACCCGCCTCTCCCCCTCTCACCCCACCATCTCTCTCGCTCCCTCTTTCTCCCCCATCTCTTACCCTCCCTTCCCCTCTCACCAGCCTCTGTTCCCTCTCCCCATTCATCTTTCTCCCTTCTCTCACTCCCCACTCTTTCTTACTCTCCCCTGTCTCCCTTTTCTCACCTCTCTCTCTCTTCACTCTCCCCCTTCCTCTCCAACTCACCCCTCTAACTCCCTCCCTCTCCCCCTCTCTCCCTCACTTTCTCTCCCCTCCCCTCTCCCTCCTCTCTACCTCCCCCTTCTTTCTCCCTCACTCCCCACTCTCCCCATCTCTCTAACTCCTTCCTCTCACTCAACTCTCTAACCTCCCTCTCTCATTCTCCTCTCTCTCTTTCTCCCCCGTCTCTGCCCTTCCTTTCTCTAGCCAAGCGGTCCCCAACCACCGGGCCGCAAAGCATGTGCTACCGGGCCGTGAGGAAACGATACGAGTCAGCTGCACCTTTCCTCATTCCCTGTCACACACTGTGGAACTTGAACATGGGGTTGCCAACTGTCCCGTATTTGCTGGGACATCCCGTATATTGGGCTAAATTGGTTTGTCCCGTATTTCTGCCGCTAAATTAGAGCGTTCCTATGAAACCTTTCGTGCCAAAATGGCGTGAAGCGAAGAAGCAATTACCAGTAATTTTTATGGGAAAATTTTTTGAGCGTTCCCAGACCCAAAAGAATAACCTAACAAATCATACCAATAACAAATAAAATCTAAAACAAACAACACTAACAGAGAGTAAAAGCAGGAATGATATGGTAAATATACAGCCTATATGAAGTAGAAATAATGTATGTACGATGTAGTCGGGAAGATGAAGGCAAAACCAATTTGTGCGGGAAAATCGGCACGTCACGCATGCGCACACAGGTGCCCGCGCAAGGCTTCATGGTCACGGTAGTCTTTCCGGGGGTAAAGTGTCCCGGGATTTGACTGCTACTTTTGTCCCTTATTTGGGAGTGAGGAAGTTGGCGACCCTAACTGTAAAAGACATGTTGAGGTGAGTTTAACCCTACTTGAACACCACCCCCCAACCCTCCCCCGGTCGGCCGGTCCGCAAGAATATTGTCAATATTAAACCGGTCTGCGGTGCAATAAAGGTTGGGGAGTCCTGCTCTAGCCCTCTCTCCCCACCTCTAGCCCTCTCTCCTCTTCTCTCCCCCTCTGTCCTCCCTCTCTCTCCCCTCTCTCCCCCTCTCACCCCCCTCCCCCTCTCTCTCCCCCCTCTCCCCCCACTCTACCCCTCCCCTCTCTCCCCCTCCCCCTCCCCCTCTCTCTCCCCCCTCTCTCCCCCTCTCACCCCCCTCCCCCTCTCTCTCCCCCCTCTCCCCCCACTCTACCCCTCCCCCTCCCCCTCTCTCTCCCCCCTCTCTCCCCCTCTCACCCCCCTCCCCCTCTCTCTCCCCCTCTCACCCCCCTCCCCCTCTCTCCCCCCTCTCCCACTCTCTCCCCCCTCTCTCTCCACCCCTCTCCCCCTCCACCTTCTCCCCCTCTCTCCACCCCTCTCCCCCTCCCCCTTCTCCCCCTCTCTCCCCCCTCTCCCCCTCTCTCTCCCCCTCCCCTCTCTCTCCCCCCTCTCTCTCCACCCCTCTCCCCCTCCCCCTTCTCCCCCTCTCTCCCTCTCTCCCCCTCCCCTCTCTCTCCCCACCTCTCTCTACCCCCCTCGCCCCTCTCCCCCTCTCTCTCCCTCTCTATCTCTCCCCCCTCCCCCTCCCCCTCTCTCTCCCTCTCTATCTCTCCCCCCTCCCCCCTCCCCCTCTCTCTCCCTCTCTATCTCTCCCCCCTCCCCCCTCCCCCTCTCTCTCTCCCCCTCTCCCCCTCTCTCTCCCCTCCCCTCTCTCTCCCCACCTCTCTCTCCCCCCTCGCCCCTCTCCCCCTCTCATCCCTCTTCCCCTCTCTCTCTCCCCTCTCCCCCTCTCTCTCCCTCTCTATCTCTCCCCCCTCCCCCCTCCCCCTCTCTCTCCCTCTCTATCTCTCCCCCCACTTTCCCACCTCCCCCCTCCCCTTCTCTCTCTCCCCCCAGCCCTGAGTAACATTATTGGGGTAATTGTGTACATCTCAGCGAACGCAGGAGACCAAAGCACCAAGCGAGACCTCTCTCACTCTCTCCCCACTGTCTCTCTCCCCGCAGGCCTGAGTAACATTATCGGGGTGATTGTCTACATCTCAGCCAACGCGGGAGACCCGAGCACCAAGCGGGACGAGGATAAAAAGTTTCATTACTCTTATGGCTGGTCCTTCTACTTTGGGGGTCTCTCATTCATTGTGGCCGAGGCGGTGGGGGTCCTCGCTGTCAACATCTACATCGAGCGGAGCAGAGAGGCCCGGTCACGTCGGAGCCGGACCGCCCCGGCTAAACCCAGCGGCTCCTCCGCCCTCCGCCTGCCCTCCTACCGTTTCCCCTACCAGCGCCGCTCCAGGGACGATACAGCCGCGGCAGACTCTTCCTCCGGCCTCCCACTCGCCTCCGCACCGCCCCCTCCATCCTCCTCCTCCATGGCCGTCCCTGCGGCTCCGACCGCCCCCTCCTCCTCCTCCTCTGCCGCCGACCTCTCCCTCTTCGCTCTGTCCCGCGACCCCTCCAAGGGCACCCTGGCCAACCTCCTCAACTGCGAGAGGGAGGCGGGATTCCTGCAGCTCCACAACTGTTTTGGAGGTGGCACAGACGGGGGTAAGGAGGTCTCGGATACCAACACCCTGAACCGCAAGACTACGCCTGTCTGAGACGGCGGGGGGGGCAAAGGGGAGGGGGAGATAGATCCACCTCGATCTCTGCGGCTCACTGTGACGGGACGGTTGGAGAGAGATTCACCTGAGTCTGACCCCGTGAGTGTGTGATGGGATGGTGTGGAGGGAGCTTCACTGTGTGTCCGACCCCGGGAGTGTGTGATGGGACGGTGTGGAGGGAGCTTCACTGTGTGTCTGACCTCGGGAGTGTGTGATGGGACGGTGTGGAGGGAGATTCACTCTGTGTCTGACCCCGGGAGTGGGTGATGGGAC
This sequence comes from Mobula hypostoma, assembly GCF_963921235.1. Lineage (NCBI taxonomy): Eukaryota > Metazoa > Chordata > Chondrichthyes > Myliobatiformes > Myliobatidae > Mobula > Mobula hypostoma. Next base: position 34,346,161 of record NC_086124.1, read on the forward strand.
AGTGTGGAGGGAGATTCACTCTGTGTCTGACCCCGGGAGTGTGTGATGGGACGGTGTGGAGGGAGCTTCACTCTGTGTCTGACCCCGGGAGTGTGTGATGGGACGGTGTGGAGGGAGATTCACTCTGTGTCTGACCCCGGGAGTGTGTGATGGGACGGTGTGGAAGGAGAGTCACTCTGTGTCTGACCCCGGGAGTGCGTGATGGGACGGTGTGGAGGGAGTTTCACTCTGTGTCTGACCCCGGGAGTGTGTGATGGGACGGTGTGGAGGGAGTTTCACTCTGTGTCTGACTCCGTGAGTGTGTGATGGGACGGTGTGGAGGGAGCTTCACTCTGTGTCTGACCCCGGGAGTGTGTGATGGGACGGTGTGGAGGGAGATTCACTCTGTGTCTGACCCCGGGAGTGTGTGATGGGACGGTGTGGAGGGAGCTTCACTCTGTGTCTGACCCCGGGAGTGTGTGATGGGACGGTGTGGAGGGAGCTTCACTCTGTGTCTGACCCCGTGAGTGTGTGATAGGACGGTGTGGAGGGAGCTTCACTCTGTGTCTGACCCCGGGAGTGTGTGATGGGACGGTGTGGAGGGAGTTTCACTCTGTGTCTGACCCCATGAGTGTGTGATGGGACGGTGTGGAGGGAGCTTCACTCTGTGTCTGACCCCGGAAGTGTGTGATGGGATGGTGTGGAGGAGGTTTCACTCTGTGTCTGACCCCGTGAGTGTGTGATGGGACGGTGTGGAGGGAGCTTCACTCTGTGTCTGACCCCGGGAGTGTGTGATGGGACGGTGTGGAGGGAGATTCACTCTGTGTCTGACCCTGGGAGTGGGTGATGGGACGGTGTGGAGGGAGATTCACTCTGTGTCTGACCCCGGGAGTGTGTGATGGGACGGTGTGGAGGGAGATTCACTGTGTCTGACCCCATGACTGTGTGATGGGATGGTGTGGAGGGAGATTCACTCTGTGTCTGACCCCGGGAGTGTCTGATGGGACGGTGTGGAGAGAGATTCACTCTGTGTCTCACACCGGGAGTGTGTGATGGGACGGTGTGGAGGGAGCTTCACTCTGTGTCTGACCCCGTGAGTGTGTGATGGGATGGTGTGGAGGGAAATTCACTCTGTGTCTGACCCCGGGAGTGTGTGATGGGACGGTGTGGAGGGAGCTTCACTCTGTGTCTGACCCCGTGAGTGTGTGATGGGATGGTGTGGAGGGAGATTCACTCTGTGTCTGACCCCGGGAGTGTGTGATGGGACGGTGTGGAGAGAGATTCACTCTGTGTCTGACCCCGGGAGTGCGTGATGGGACGGTGTGGAGGGAGATTCACTCTGTGTCTGACCCCGGGAGTGTGTGATGGGACGGTGTGGAAGGAGTTTCACTCTGTGTCTGACCCCGGGAGTGTGTGATGGGACGGTGTGGAGGGATTTTCACTCTGTGTCTGACTCCGTGAGTGTGTGATGGGACGGTGTGGAGGGAGCTTCACTCTGTGTCTGACCCCGGGAGTGTGTGATGGGACGGTGTGGAGGGAGATTCACTCTGTGTCTGACCCCGTGAGTGTGTGATGGGACGGTGTGGAGGGAGCTTCACTCTGTGTCTGACCCCGGGAGTGTGTGATGGGACGGTGTGGAGGGAGATTCACTCTGTGTCTGACCCTGGGAGTGGGTGATGGGACGGTGTGGAGGGAGATTCACTCTGTGTCTGACCCCGGGAGTGTGTGATGGGACGGTGTGGAGGGAGATTCACTGTGTCTGACCCCATGACTGTGTGATGGGATGGTGTGGAGGGAGATTCACTCTGTGTCTGACCCCGGGAGTGTCTGATGGGACGGTGTGGAGAGAGATTCACTCTGTGTCTCACACCGGGAGTGTGTGATGGGACGGTGTGGAGGGAGCTTCACTCTGTGTCTGACCCCGTGAGTGTGTGATGGGATGGTGTGGAGGGAAATTCACTCTGTGTCTGACCCCGGGAGTGTGTGATGGGACGGTGTGGAGGGAGCTTCACTCTGTGTCTGACCCCGTGAGTGTGTGATGGGATGGTGTGGAGGGAGATTCACTCTGTGTCTGACCCCGGGAGTGTGTGATGGGACGGTGTGGAGAGAGATTCACTCTGTGTCTGACCCCGGGAGTGCGTGATGGGACGGTGTGGAGGGAGATTCACTCTGTGTCTGACCCCGGGAGTGTGTGCTGGGACGGTGTGGAAGGAGTTTCACTCTGTGTCTGACCCCGGGAGTGTGTGATGGGACGGTGTGGAGGGAGTTTCACTCTGTGTCTGACTCCGTGAGTGTGTGATGGGACGGTGTGGAGGGAGCTTCACTCTGTGTCTGACCCCGGGAGTGTGTGATGGGACGGTGTGGAGGGAGATTCACTCTGTGTCTGACCCCGGGAGTGTGTGATGGGACGGTGTGGAAGGAGTTTCACTCTGTGTCTGACCCCGGGAGTGCGTGATGGGACGGTGTGGAGGGAGTTTCACTCTGTGTCTGACCCCGGGAGTGTGTGATGGGACGGTGTGGAGGGAGTTTCACTCTGTGTCTGACTCCGTGAGTGTGTGATGGGACGGTGTGGAGGGAGCTTCACTCTGTGTCTGACCCCGGGAGTGTGTGATGGGACGGTCTGGAGGGAGATTCACTCTGTGTCTGACCCCGGGAGTGTGTGATGGGACGGTGTGGAGGGAGCTTCACTCTGTGTCTGACCCCGGGAGTGTGTGATGGGACGGTGTGGAGGGAGCTTCACTCTGTGTCTGACCCCGTGAGTGTGTGATAGGACGGTGTGGAGGGAGCTTCACTCTGTGTCTGACCCCGGGAGTGTGTGATGGGACGGTGTGGAGGGAGTTTCACTCTGTGTCTGACCCCGTGAGTGTGTGATGGGACGGTGTGGAGGGAGCTTCACTCTGTGTCTGACCCCGGAAGTGTGTGATGGGATGGTGTGGAGGAGGTTTCACTCTGTGTCTGACCCCGTGAGTGTGTGATGGGACGGTGTGGAGGGAGCTTCACTCTGTGTCTGACCCCGGGAGTGTGTGATGGGACGGTGTGGAGGGAGATTCACTCTGTGTCTGACCCTGGGAGTGTGTGATGGGACGGTGTGGATGGAGATTCACTCTGTGTCTGACCCCGGGAGTGTGTGATGGGACGGTGTGGAGGGAGATTCACTGTGTCTGACCCCATGACTGTGTGATGGGATGGTGTGGACGGAGATTCACTCTGTGCCTGACCCCGTGAGTGTGTAATGGGACGGTGTGGAGGGAGCTTCACTCTGTGTCTGACCCCGGGAGTATGTGATGGGACGGTGTGGAGAGAGATTCACTCTGTGTCTCACACCGGGAGTGTGTGATGGGACGGTGTGGAGGGAGCTTCACTCTGTGTCTGACCCCGTGAGTGTGTGATGGGATGGTGTGGAGGGAGATTCACTCTGTGTCTGACCCCGGGAGTGTCTGATGGGACGGTGTGGAGAGAGATTCACTCTGTGTCTGTACACCGGGAGTGTGTGATGGGACGGTGTGGAGGGAGCTTCACTCTGTGTCTGACCCCGTGAGTGTGTGATGGGATGGTGTGGAGGGAAATTCACTCTGTGTCTGACCCCGGGAGTGTGTGATGGGACGGTGTGGAGGGAGCTTCACTCTGTGTCTGACCCCGTGAGTGTGTGATGGGATGGTGTGGAGGGAGATTCACTCTGTGTCTGACCCCGGGAGTGTGTGATGGGACGGTGTGGAGAGAGATTCACTCTGTGTCTGACCCCGGGAGTGTGTGATGGGACGGTGTGGAGGGAGATTCACTCTGTGTCTGACCCCGGGAGTGTGTGATGGGACGGTGTGGAAGGAGTTTCACTCTGTGTCTGACCCCGGGAGTGTGTGATGGGACGGTGTGGAGGGAGTTTCACTCTGTGTCTGACTCCGTGAGTGTGTGATGGGACGGTGTGGAGGGAGCTTCACTCTGTGTCTGACCCCGGGAGTGTGTGATGGGACGGTGTGGAGGGAGATTCACTCTGTGTCTGACCCCGGGAGTGTGTGATGGGACGGTGTGGAAGGAGTTTCACTCTGTGTCTGACCCCGGGAGTGTGTGATGGGACGGTGTGGAGGGAGATTCACTCTGTGTCTGACCCCGGGAGTGTGTGATGGGACGGTGTGGAAGGAGTTTCACTCTGTGTCTGACCCCGTGAGTGTGTGATGGGACGGTGTGGAGGGAGTTTCACTCTGTGTCTGACTCCGTGAGTGTGTGATGGGACGGTGTGGAGGGAGCTTCACTCTGTGTCTGACCCCGGGAGTGTGTGATGGGACGGTGTGGAGGGAGATTCACTCTGTGTCTGACCCCGGGAGTGTGTGATGGGACGGTGTGGAAGGAGTTTCACTCTGTGTCTGACCCCGGGAGTGTGTGATGGGACGGTGTGGAGGGAGTTTCACTCTGTGTCTGACCCCGGGAGTGTGTGATGCGACGGTGTGGAGGGAGATTCACTCTGTGTCTGACCCCGGGAGTGTGTGATGGGACGGTGTGGAGGGAGATTTACTCTGTGTCTGACCCCGGGAGTGTGTGATGGGACGGTGTGGAGGGAGTTTCACTGTGTCTGACCCCGGGACTGTGTGATGGGATGGTGTGGAGGGAGATTCACTCTGTGTCTCACACCGGGAGTGTGTGATGGGACGGTATGGAGGGAGCTTCACTCTGTGTCTGACCCCGTGAGTGTGTGATGGGATGGTGTGGAGGGAGATTCACTCTGTGTCTGACCCCGGGAGTGTGTGATGGGACGGTGTGGATGGAGCTTCACTCTGTGTCTGACCCAGTGAGTGTGTGATGGGATGGTGTGCAGGGAGATTCACTCTGTGTCTGACCCTGGGAGTGTGTGATGGGACGGTGTGGAGGGAGATTCACTCTGTGTCTGACCCCGGGAGTGTGTGATGGGACGGTGTGGAGGGAGATTCACTGTGTGTCTGACCCCGGGAGTGGGTGATGGGACAGTGTGGAGGGAGATTCACTCTGTGTCTGACCCCGGGAGTGTGTGATGGGACGGTGTGGAGGGAGCTTCACTCTGTGTCTGACCCCGGGAGTGTGTGATGGGACGGTGTGGAGGGAGATTCACTCTGTGTCTGACCCCGGGAGTGTGTGATGGGACGGTGTGGAAGGAGTTTCACTCTGTGTCTGACCCCGGGAGTGTGTGATGGGACGGTGTGGAGGGAGTTTCACTCTGTGTCTGACCCCGGGAGTGTGTGATGGGACGGTGTGGAGGGAGTTTCACTCTGTGTCTGACTCCGTGAGTGTGTGATGGGACGGTGTGGAGGGAGCTTCACTCTGTGTCTGACCCCGGGAGTGTGTGATGGGACGGTGTGGAGGGAGATTCACTCTGTGTCTGACCCCGGGAGTGTGTGATGGGACGGTGTGGAAGGAGTTTCACTCTGTGTCTGACTCCGGGAGTGTGTGATGGGACGGTGTGGAGGGAGTTTCACTCTGTGTCTGACCCCGGGAGTGTGTGATGGGACGGTGTGGAAGGAGTTTCACTCTGTGTCTGACCCCGGGAGTGTGTGATGGGACGGTGTGGAGGGAGATTCACTCTGTGTCTGACCCCGGGAGTGTGTGATGGGACGGTGTGGAGGGAGCTTCACTCTGTGTCTGACCCCGGGAGTGTGTGATGGGACGTTGTGGAGGGAGATTCACTCTGTGTCTGACCCCGGGAGTGTGTGATGGGGCGGTGTGGAGGGAGATTCACTCTGTCTCTGACCCCGGGAGTGTGTGATGGGACGGTGTGGAGGGAGCTTCACTCTGTGTCTGACCCCGGGAGTGTGTGATGGGGCGGTGTGGAGGGAGATTCACTCTGTGTCTGACCCCGGGAGTGTGTGATGGGACGGTGTGGAGGGAGCTTCACTCTGTCTCTGACCCCGTGAGTGTGTGATGGGATGGTGTGGAGGGAGATTCACTCTGTGTCTGACCCCGGGAGTGTGTGATGGGACGGTGTGGAGAGAGATTCACTCTGTGTCTCACACCGGGAGTGTGTGATGGGACGGTGTGGAGGGAGCTTCACTCTGTGTCTGACCCCGTGAGTGTGTGATGGGATGGTGTGGAGGGAGATTCACTCTGTGTCTGACCCCGGGAGTGTGTGATGGGACGGTGTGGAGTGAGCTTCACTCTGTGTCTGACCCCGTGAGTGTGTGATGGGATGGTGAGGAGGGAGATTCACTCTGTGTCTGACCCCGGGAGTGTGTGATGGGACTGTGTGGAGGGAGCTTCACTCTGTGTCTGACCCCGTGAGTGTGTAATGGGATGGTGTGGAGGGAGCTTCACACTGTGTTTGACCCCGGGAGCGTGTGATGGGACGGTGTGGAGAGAGATTCACTCTGTGTCTCACACCGGGAGTGTGTGATGGGACGGTATGGAGGGAGCTTCACTCTGTGTCTGACCCCGGGAGTGTGTGGAGGGAGATTCACTCTGTGTCTGACCCCGGGAGTGTGTGATGGGACGGTGTGGAGGGAGATTCACTCTGTGTCTGACCCCGGGAGCGTGTGATGGGACGGTGTGGAGAGAGATTCACTCTGTGTCTCACACCGGGAGTGTGTGATGGGACGGTGTGGAGGGAGCTTCACTCTGTGTCTGACCCCGGGAGTGTGTGATGGGACGGTGTGGAGGGAGATTCACTCTGTGTCTGACCCCGGGAGTGTGTGATGGGACGGTGTGGAGGGAGATTCACTCTGTGTCTCACACCGGGAGCGTGTGATGGGACGGTGTGGAGGGAGATTCACTCTGTGTCTGACCCCGGGAGCGTGTGATGGGACGGTGTGGAGGGAGTTTCACTCTGTGTCTGACCCCGGGAGCGTGTGATGGGACGGTGTGGAGGGAGATTCACTCTGTGTCTGACCCCGGGAGCGTGTGATGGGACGGTGTGGAGGGAGATTCACTCTGTGTCTGACCCCGGGAGTGTGTGATGGGACGGTGTGGAGGGAGTTTCACTCTGTGTCTGACCCCGGGAGTGTGTGATGGGACGGTGTGGAGGGAGATTCACTCTGTGTCTGACCCCGGGAGTGTGTGATGGGACGGTGTGGAGGGAGATTCACTCTGTGTCTGACCCCGGGAGTGTGTGATGGGACGGTGTGGAGGGAGATTCACTCTGTGTCTGACCCCGGGAGCGTGTGATGGGACGGTGTGGAGGGAGATTCACTCTGTGTCTGACCCCGGGAGTGTGTGATGGGACGGTGTGGAGGGAGTTTCACTCTGTGTCTGACCCCGGGAGTGTGTGATGGGACGGTGTGGAGGGAGATTCACTCTGTGTCTGACCCCGGGAGTGTGTGATGGGACGGTGTGGAGGGAGATTCACTCTGTGTCTGACCCCGGGAGTGTGTGATGGGACGGTGTGGAGGGAGATTCACTCTGTGTCTGACCCCGGGAGTGTGTGATGGGACGGTGTGGAGGGAGATTCACTCTGTGTCTGACCCCGGGAGCGTGTGATGGGACGGTGTGGAGGGAGATTCACTCTGTGTCTCACACCGGGAGCGTGTGATGGGACGGTGTGGAGGGAGATTCACTCTGTGTCTGACCCCGGGAGTGTGTGATGGGACGGTGTGGAGGGTGTTTCACTCTGTGTCTGACCCCGGGAGTGTGTGATGGGATGGTGTGGAGGGAGATTCACTCTGTGTCTGACCCCGGGAGTGTGTGATGGGACTGTGTGGAGGGAGCTTCACTCTGTGTCTGACCCCGTGAGTGTGTAATGGGATGGTGTGGAGGGAGCTTCACACTGTGTTTGACCCCGGGAGCGTGTGATGGGACGGTGTGGAGAGAGATTCACTCTGTGTCTCACACCGGGAGTGTGTGATGGGACGGTATGGAGGGAGCTTCACTCTGTGTCTGACCCCGGGAGTGTGTGGAGGGAGATTCACTCTGTGTCTGACCCCGGGAGTGTGTGATGGGACGGTGTGGAGGGAGATTCACTCTGTGTCTGACCCCGGGAGCGTGTGATGGGACGGTGTGGAGAGAGATTCACTCTGTGTCTCACACCGGGAGTGTGTGATGGGACGGTGTGGAGGGAGCTTCACTCTGTGTCTGACCCCGGGAGTGTGTGATGGGACGGTGTGGAGGGAGATTCACTCTGTGTCTGACCCCGGGAGTGTGTGATGGGACGGTGTGGAGGGAGATTCACTCTGTGTCTGACCCCGGGAGTGTGTGATGGGACGGTGTGGAGGGAGATTCACTCTGTGTCTGACCCCGGGAGTGTGTGATGGGACGGTGTGGAGGGAGTTTCACTCTGTGTCTGACCCCGGGAGTGTGTGATGGGACGGTGTGGAGGGAGATTCACTCTGTGTCTGACCCCGGGAGTGTGTGATGGGACGGTGTGGAGGGAGATTCACTCTGTGTCTGACCCCGGGAGTGTGTGATGGGACGGTGTGGAGGGAGATTCACTCTGTGTCTGACCCCGGGAGCGTGTGATGGGACGGTGTGGAGGGAGATTCACTCTGTGTCTGACCCCGGGAGTGTGTGATGGGACGGTGTGGAGGGAGTTTCACTCTGTGTCTGACCCCGGGAGTGTGTGATGGGACGGTGTGGAGGGAGATTCACTCTGTGTCTGACCCCGGGAGTGTGTGATGGGACGGTGTGGAGGGAGATTCACTCTGTGTCTGACCCCGGGAGTGTGTGATGGGACGGTGTGGAGGGAGATTCACTCTGTGTCTGACCCCGGGAGTGTGTGATGGGACGGTGTGGAGGGAGATTCACTCTGTGTCTGACCCCGGGAGCGTGTGATGGGACGGTGTGGAGGGAGATTCACTCTGTGTCTCACACCGGGAGCGTGTGATGGGACGGTGTGGAGGGAGATTCACTCTGTGTCTGACCCCGGGAGTGTGTGATGGGACGGTGTGGAGGGTGTTTCACTCTGTGTCTGACCCCGGGAGTGTGTGATGGGATGGTGTGGAGGGAGATTCACTCTGTGTCTGACCCCGGGAGTGTGTGATGGGACGGTGTGGAGGGAGATTCACTCTGTGTCTGACCCCGGGTGTGTGTGATGGGACGGTGTGGAGGGATATTCACTCTGTGTCTGACCCCGGGAGTGTGTGATGGGACGGTGTGGAGGGAGATTCACTCTGTGTCTGACCCCGGGAGTGTGTGATGGGACGGTGTGGAGGGAGATTCACTCTGTGTCTGACCCCGGGAGCGTGTGATGGGACGGTGTGGAGGGAGATTCACTCTGTGTCTCACACCGGGAGCGTGTGATGGGACGGTGTGGAGGGAGATTCACTCTGTGTCTGACCCCGGGAGTGTGTGATGGGACGGTGTGGAGGGTGTTTCACTCTGTGTCTGACCCCGGGAGTGTGTGATGGGATGGTGTGGAGGGAGATTCACTCTGTGTCTGACCCCGGGAGTGTGTGATGGGACGGTGTGGAGGGAGATTCACTCTGTGTCTGACCCCGGGTGTGTGTGATGGGACGGTGTGGAGGGATATTCACTCTGTGTCTGACCCCGGGAGTGTGTGATGGGACGGTGTGGAGGGAGATTCACTCTGTGTCTGACCCTGGGAGGAAGGTGACTGAGCGATGCTGTCATCTCACTGCCTCTCTCCCTGTAAACATACACGCACAGACAGAAATACAGAAATATATTCTCCGTGTCCCTCTCTCTCTCTCTCTCACACACACACACTCTGTCCCAGACACACTCACAGAGTCAGACACACTCACACACTATCTCTCTCCATCTAATCCAATACCTTCGCTCGCTCCCACTGCTGCCACCCAGCATGCCCCGCTTCTCTCCTCTGTCACCGTCACTCTCTTTCGCCATTGTAATCACCCTCTCTCTCTCCCTTTTGGCCCCTCATTTTCCCTCTCCCCTGCTTCTCCCCCGATCCCTCTCTGCCCCCTCTCCCTCTCCAGGCATGAACCTCCCCTCCCGATTGTGGAGAGCACCCGCCACCATCCTCTGCGAGGCTGCTCCTGTTGCCTCAGCATCGCCTGGACCTACGTCTCCCTCAAGCCCCTCGCTCCATTCGCCCCTCCTTCCCCTGCCTCCCCCTCTCACCCTGTCCCACTGCACCACCCCATCCACATCGGCAGGAGAGATAATCCCCTCCCTCCGCCCGGATCTCTCTCCCCCCGCCTGGATCTCTCTCCCCCCCCCCGCCCGGATCTCTCTCCCCCCCCCGCCCGGATCTCTCTCCTCCCCCGCCCGGATCTCTCTCCCCCCCGCCCGGATCTCTCTCCCTCCGCCCAGATCTCCCTCCCCCCGCCCGGATATCGCCCGGATCTCTCTCCCCCTGCCCAGATCTCTCTCCCCCCCCCGCCCGGATCTCTCTCCCCCCGCCCAGATCTCTCTCCCCCGCCCGGGTATCTCTCCCCCCGCTCGGATCTCTCTCTCTCTGCCCGAATCTCCCTCCCCCCGCCCGGATCTCCCTCCCCCCGCCCGGATATCTCTCCCTCCGCCCGGATCTCTCTCCCCCCCGCCCGGATCTCTCTCCCCCCCGCCCGGATCTCTCTCCCCCTGCCCAGATCTCTCTCCCCCCGCCCGGATCTCTCTCCCCCCCGCCCGGATCTCTCTCCCCCCACCCGGATCTCTCTCCCCCCCACCCGGATCTCTCTCCCCCCCGCCCGGATCTCTCTCCCTCCGCCCGGATCTTTCTCCCCCCACCCGGTTCTCTCTCCCCCCCGCCCGGATCTCTCTCTCCCCCGCACCCGGATCTCTCTCCCCCGCGCCCGGATCTCTCTCCCCCCGCCGCCCGGATCTCTCTCCCCCCCGCCTGGATCTCTCTCCCCCCGCCCGGATCTCTCTCCCCCCCACCCAGATCTCTCTCCCCCCGCCCAGATCTCTCTCCCCATCACCTGGGAGATCAGTTGTGCACAGATCTGTCTGTGGCCCTTAGCGGTATTTTCCCCAGACCTGTCACCCCGTCGCCTGGAGAGATATACCCCCCCATCCTAGATCTGTCTCTCCCCCATCCCAGATCAACCTCCCCGTCATCTGTAGGGATATCCCCCCATCCCGGACCTGTCACCCCGTCACCTGGAGAGATGTTTCCCCCCATCCTGGGTCTGTCTCTCCGTCAGCTGGAGGGGTATTTCTCCCTTGCCCCCAATCTGTCTCCCCATCAGCTGGAGGGGTATTTCTCCCTTGCCCCCAATCTGTCTCCCCATCAGCTGAAGGGGTATTTACCCTTTGCCCCCGATCTGTCTCCCCATCAGCTGGAGGGGTATTTACCCTTTGCCCCCGATCTGTCTCCCCATCAGCTGGAGGGGTAATTGATATTTTTACGGCCTGGCATGGTTTCTATTTGTTCGATCAGTGCAGATTTTAATAAAGTGTGAGCTCTGTTTCTGATCTGATGCCCGGCTCACAGCTTGTGGGGAGGTGTGGAGGGGTGGTGAGGGAGCACTGCGCTTTGGGAGGGTGTGAGGGAGCACCACACTGTGGGAGGGGTGCTGCGAGAGATCCACATTGTGGGAGGGGTGGTGAGGGAGCTCCACATTGTGGGAGGGGTGCTGAGAGAGATCCACATTGTGGGAGGTGTGGTGAGGGAGCTCCACAGTGTGGGAGGGGTGGTGAGGGAGCTCCACACTGAGGGAGGGGTGGTGAGGGAGCTCCACACTGTGGGAGGGGTGGTAAGGGAGCTCCACACTGAGAGAGGGGAAGTGAGGGAGCTTCACACTGTGAGAGGGGTGGTGGGGGAGCTCCACATTGTGGGAGGGGCAGTGAGGGAGCTCCGCACTGAGGGAGGGGTGGTGAGAGAGCTCCACATTGTGGGAGGGGTGGTGAGGGAGCTCCACAGTGTGGGAGGGGTGGTGAGGGAGCTCCAATCAGATGGCGTTTGAAACTGTGCTTGTCTGCAATCCCTTTCAAGGGATCTTCCTCTGCCTGAAAACAGCATTTCATCAGGGGGGAGCCGCCTTCTCTGCACATCTACATTGGGCTAGCAGCACTCAAGGGGCAGAATGACTTTTCACAAAGTAGATGTCATTGACATGGATCTTCAGAAGGGCTTTGAGTTGAAAAGAAACTGGCATGGATGGAGGATTGGTTGACTGGCAGGAGGCAAACCGTGGGAATAAAGGGGCCTTTTCTGGTGACAAGTAATGATCTGCCGGGGTTGGTGTTGGGACCTCTTCCTTTCACGGGTTTGTCTTTGTGGCCAGTTTGCAGATGAGGGCAGGTAGTGTGAGGACGCTGAGAGGCTGCAGAAGGTCTGAGACCGATTAGGAGAATGGGCAGAGTGGCCGATGGAATACGCTGTCGAGATGTGTATGGCCGTGCACTTCAGTAGAAGGAGTAAAGGTGTAGACTATCTTCTAAATGGACAGCAAATTCAGAAAAGATTCAAAGGAACTTGAGACTCCTTGTGTAGGCTTCCCCAAAGTTCTGCGTGCAGGTTGAGTCGGTGGTGAGGAAGACAAACGCAATGTTAGCCTTCGTTCTGAGAGGACTAGAATGTGGAACTATGATGTTGTGGCCATTACAGAGAGGTTGAGAGAGGGACAGGAATGGGTGCTTCATGTCCTAAGATGTTGATGTTTTAGAAAAGGTAGAGATGGGGTGGAGTAAGAGAGGGGCGGGGCAGTTGCATTTCTAATCACAGCTGCACTTGGGGGACATAATGGACGGCTGAGTCTGTAGGGGTAGAACTCAAAAGTAGGAAAGATGCAATCACTCTGATGGGATTGTACAGACCACCGGGACATCGAGGAACAGATATTCAGGCAGACTAAGGAAAGGTGCAAAATCAATAGGGTTGTTGTCATGGGGTACGTCAACTTTCCTCATATAAACTGAGACCTGAGTGCAAGAGGTTTAGACGGGGCAGAATTTGTTTGGTGCAGCCAGGAGAGCTGTTAAATCAGTACGTCAACAGTGCAACACGAGAATCTGGTGATGGGTAATTGGCCTCGCCAGTAGCTGAACAGTGACCACAGTAAGTGTTAAGATACAGTATTACACAAAGGTCTTAGGCACATGTTAAAAAAAAGCAAAGATGCTTTCAAAAATAATGAAATAAAATGTTTCTAAATATTAAAAAAATACTAGAAAGAGCAGTAAACAGTAAAAAAAACTAAATCCAATTAATATGATTACCCTTTGCCTTTAAAACTGTATCAAATCTTGTAGGTACATGCAGTTTTACAAGAAAATCGGCTGGTAGGTTGTCCAGGGCATCTTGGAGAACTTAGACTATTGGATATATGAGTATAAGGCCATTTGGCCCATCGAATCTGCTCCACAATTTCATTTTGGTGGATCTGATTTCTCTCTCAGTCCCAGTCTCCTATCTTATTCTGGTAACCTTCTTATTCTGGTAACCTTCATTCCCTGACCAATCAAGAATCTATCAACCTCTGCCTTAAATATACATGAAGATTTGGCCTCCATAGCCCGTGGCAACGAATTCCACAGCTTCACCACTCTCTGGCTAAAGAAATTCCTCCTCAATTCAAAATGGTTGCCCCTCTATTCTGAGGCTGTATCCTCTGGTCCTAGACTCCCCCACCATAGGAAGCATCCACTCTATCAAAGCCTTTCACCATTCAATGGGTTTCAATGAGATCACCCCTCGTCCTTCTGAATTCCAGTGAGAAGAGGTGTAGAGCCATCAAACACTCCTCGTCTGACAAGCCTTTTAATACCAGAATCATTTTCGTGACCTCCTTTGAACACTCTTCAGCGACAGCGGATCCTCTCTTAAATAAGGGCCCCAACCTGCTCACAATACTCCACAAGTGAGGCCTCACCAGCACTTTATAAAGCCTCAATGTTACATTCTTGCTTTTATACTCTAGAACTAGCCAAAGTTCTTTTAATTTTTTTTAATTAATTTGGATAAAGCGTGAAAGAAGCCCTTCAAGCCCTGCCACCCACACTCCCCTATATAACCTGAGCCTAATCACAAATTGCAATGACCTACTGACCCAAACATCTTTGGACTTTGGGAGGAAAAACTGAAGAACCTGGAGGAAACTCACAGACGGTGAATGTCCCTCTTGCTCAGTAAGACTATAACATCTGTAAACTGAAGGACAGTAAATGTCCCATTTGCTCAGCCGTGACTATAACATCTGTAAACTGAAGGACAGTAAATGTCCCATTTGCTCAGCCGTGACTATAACATCTGTAAACTCACGGACAGTGAATGTCCTGCTTGCTCAGTAAAGGCTATAACATCTGAAGAAATAGGAAGTGCTGGAGCTTTTGGAAAGTATCAAGTTGGATAAGTTTCTGGGACCAGTCGAGATATACCCCAGGCTACTGTGGGAGGCGAGGGAGGAGATTGCTGAGCCTCTGGCAATGATCTTTACTTCATCAGTGGGGACGGGAGAGTTTCTGGTGGATTGGAGGGTTGCAGATGTTGTTCCCTTATTCAAGAAAGGGAGTAGAGATAGTCCAGGAAAGTATAGACCAGTGAGTCTTACTTCAGTGTTTGGTAAGTTGATGGAGAAGATCCTGACAGGCAGGATTTATGAACATTTGGAGAGGCATAATATGATTAGGAATAGTCAGCATGGCTTTATCAAAGGCAGGTCATGCCTTACGAGCCTGACTGAATTTTTTGAGGATGTGACTAAACACATTGATGAAGGTAGAGCAGTAGATGTAGTTTATATGGATTTCAGCAAGGCATTTGATAAGGTACACCATGCCAGGCTTATTGAGAAAATAAGGAGGCATGGGATCCAAGGGGAAATTGCTTCGTGTGTCCAGAATTGGTTTGCCCACAGAAGGCAAAGAGTGGTTGTAGATGGGTCATATTCTGCATGGAGGTCAGTTACCAGTGGTGTGCCTCAGGGATCTGTTCTGGGACCCCTGCTCTTTGTGATTTTTATAAATGACCTGGATGAGGAAGTGGAGGGATGGATTAGTAAATTTGCTGATGACACAAAGGTTGTGAGTGTTGTGGATAGTGTGGAGGGCTGTCAGAGGTCACAGCGGGACATCGATAGGATGCAAAATTGTGCTGAGAAGTGGCAGATGGAGTTCAACGCAGATAAGTGTGAGGTGGTTCATTTTGGTAGGTCAAATATGATGGCAGAATATAGTATTAATGGTAAGACTCTTGGCAGTGTGGAGGATCAGAGGGATCTTGGGGTCCGAGTCCATAGGACACTTAAATCTGCTGCACAGGTTGACTCTGTAGTTAAGAAGGCATACGGTGCATTGGCCTTCATCAATTGTGGGATTGAGTTTAAGAGCCGAGAGGTAATGTTGCAGCTATATAGGACCCTGGTCAGACCCCACTTGGAGTACTGTGCTCAGTTCCAGTCACCTCACTACAGGAAGGATGTAGAAACTATAGAAAGGGTGCAGAGGAGATTTACAAGGATGTTGCCTGGATTGGGGAGCATGCCTTATGAAAACAGGTTGAGTGAACTCGGTCTTTTCTCCTTGGAGTGACGGAGGATGAGAGGTGACCTGATAGAAGTGTATAAGATGATGAGAGGCATTGATCATGTGGATGTGCTTGGAAGTAGAGGAGATGTCGGGGGTAGGTTTGTTACACAGAGTGGTGAGTGCGTGGAATGGGCTGCTGGCGACGGTGGTGGAGGCGGATACGATAGGGTCTTTTAAGAGACTCGTGGATAGGTACATGGAGCTCAGAAAAACAGAGGGCTATGGGTAAAGCCTAGGTAACTCCTAAAATAAGTACATGTTTGGCACAGCATTGTGGGCCAAAGGTATTGTGCTGTAGGTTTTCTATGTTTCTAACCCACGGACAGTGAATTTCCCACTTGGTCAGTAGAGACGATAACATCTGAAACTCATGGAGGGTGAATGTCCTGCAAGTTCTCAGTGGAGACCATAACATCTGAAACTGTATTTATAAATCTAGGTTGCCTAAGACTTTTGCACAGTACTGTGGTGATACATAGGAATAAGTATGGACATCACTGGAGGGAATGCTTAGGGCACGTTGGCCTTCATAAATCAAGGTATTGATACAGGACCTGGGATGTTATGTTGAAGTTGATGAGGCCTAATTTGAAGTATTGTTAGCAGTTTTGGTCACCTACCTACAAGAATGATGTAAATAAGGTTGACAAGGTACAAACAAAATTTGCAAGGATGTTACCGGTGTGGAGGACCTGAGTTATAAGGATTAGATTATGAGAACACTCAGTCCTCTTTTATTGTCATTTAGACATGCATACATGCATTAAGAAATGATACAATGTTTCTCCGGAGTGATATCACAGAAAACAAGACAGACCAAAGGCTAACACTGACAGAACCACATAATTATAACATATAGTTACAGCAGTACAAAGCAATGCCATAATTTGATAAAGAACAGACCATAGGCACAGTTTTAAAAAAAAGTCTCAAAGTCCTGAGTCGATTGACTCCCGAGTCTCCGATAGCAGGCGGCAAAAGGGAGAAACTCCCTGCCATAAACCTCCAGGCACCGTCAACTTGCCGATACCTTGGAAGCAGCCGACTCTGAGTCCATCCGTCCGAAAACTTCGATCTTCCGACCAGCCCCTCCGATACAGCCTCCCGAGCGCCATCCTTTGCCGAGCGCCTTCGACCTCGCCCCGGCCGCTGAAACACGCAAAGTCGAGGATTTCAAGGCCTTCTGCTCCAGAGATTCCGGTTACCACACAGTAGCAGCAGCAGCGAAGCGGGCATTTCAGAAGTTTTCCGGATGTTCCTCCGTACTCTCACGTCCGTCTCCATCAAATCCGAATTGTCCACAGTCCCCTACTTGACAGATAACAGATATCATTCACCGGAGAGGCCGCACGCACTGCCGTTGCGCTGCCATTTTCTCCTTTGAATAGGTTCGGACTGTAGAAGATTGAGAGGGGATTTGACGGAGATATTCACTACACCCCCAGTCTTTGTGTCATCCGCAAAATTGCTCATCCAATGAACCACATTATGGTCTGGATTGCTGAGATAGATGACAAACAACTAAGTACTCAGCTCCAATCCCTGGAGCACACCTGGACAGGCCTCCAGTCAGAGAGGTCACCATCTACGACCACTCCTTGGCTTCTCCAACAAAGCCAATGTCTAATCCAACTGACAACTCATCTTGAATACCAAGTGACTGAACCGTCTTGACCAGGTCGATGGGAGCAGGCACTTTAACTGGTTCAGCACAGACGAGCTGTACTGAAGGACCTGTTTCTATGACTATTAGATTGGAGAGGGCAAATTATGAGTACATTAGGCAGGAAATGGGCAGAATAAATGAGAACAGGTAATTTTGGCCAAGTCCACATCCAACAATCGAGGGTGTTTATAGACCAATTGCACAGAGTATAGGACACATAAGAAGGAACGACGAGGATGGGAAGGTGAGAGAACAGTAAGGGATGGGAGGGTAGGATCCGTAGGAAGGGATGGGAAGGTAGGATCCGTAGGAAGGTAAAAGAACTGTGGTAAAGGATGGGAAGGGGAGAAAACTCTATAAGACACTCGTGAGACCACACTTGGAGTATTGTGTGCAGTTTTGGGCTCCTTATTTTTGAAAGGATATACTGACATTGGAGAGGGTTCAGAGAAGATTCACGAGAATGATTCCAGGAACATCTTCCAGAATACAGCTCTTGGGCTGTATTCCCTGGAGTTCAGGAGAATGAGGGGGGATCTCATTGAAACATTCCAAATGTTAAAAGGCCTGAACAGATTAGATGGCAAAGTTATTTCCCATGGTAGGGGATTCTAGGACAAGAGGGCATGACTTCAGGATTGAAGGACGTCCTTTTAGAACTGAGATGCGGAGAAATTACTTTGGTCAGAGGGTGGTAAATCTGTGGAATTTGTTGCCACAGTGGCTGTGGAGGCCAAGTCATTGGGTGCATTTAAGGCAGAGATGGATAGGTTCTTGATTAGCCAGAGCATCAATGGGTATGGGGAGAAGGCAGGGGAGTGGGAATGACTGGAAGAATTGGATCAGTCCATGAATGAATGGTGGAGCAGACTCAGCGGGCCGAATGGCCTACTTCTGCTCCTATATCTTATGGTCTTATGATTTAAAACTATGGGAAAGAATGGCAAGGTAAGAGAACCGTGGTAAGGGATGGGAAGGTAAGAGAATTCTGGAAAGAGATGCGAAGATAAGAGAAGTGTGTATGGGGAACACTTTGGTTCCAGTGATCATAACACCATTAGCTTCAACTTGATCATGGATAAAGATAGATCTGGTCCTCGGGTTGTGGTTCTAAACTGGAAAAAGGCCAAATTTGAAGAAATGAGAAAGGATCTAAAAAGTGTGGATTGGGACAGGTTGTCCTCTGGCAAGAATGTGATTGGTAAGTGGGAGGCCTTCAAAGGAGAAATTTTGAGAGTGCAGAGTTTGTATGTTCCTGTCAGGATTAAAGGCAAAGTGAATAAGAATAAGGAACCTTGGTTCTCAAGGGATATTGGAACTCTGATAAAGAAGAGAGAGATGTATGACATGTATAGGAAACAGGGAGCAACTAAGGTGCTTGAGGAGTATAAAAAGTGCAAAAAAGTACTTATGAAAGAAATCAGGAGGGCTAAAGGAAGACATGAGGTTGCTTTGGCAGTCAAGGTGAAGGATAATCCAAAGAGCTTCTACAGGTATATTAAGAGCAAGTGGATAGTAAGGGATAAAATTGGTCCTCTTGAAGATCAGAGTGGTCAATAGACAATAGACAATAGGTGCAGGAGTAGGCCATTCGGCCCTTCAAGCCGGCACCGCCATTCACTGTGATCATGGCTGATCATCCACAATCAGTATCCAGTTCCTGCCTTATCCCCATAACCTTTGATTCCGCTATCTTTAAGAGCTCTATTCATCTTTTTCTTGAAAGCATCCAGAGACTTGGCCTCCACAGCCTTCTGGGTCAGAGCATTCCATATATCCACCACTCTCTGGGTGAAAAAGTTTTTCCTCAACTCCGTTCTAAATGGTCTACCCCTAATTCTTAAACTGTGGCCTCTGGTTCTGGACTCACCCATCAGCGGGAACATGCTTCCTGCCTCCAGCGTGTCCAATTCCTTAATAATCTTATATGTTTCAATAAGATCCCCTCTCAGCCTTCTAAATTCCAGAGTATACAAGCCCAGTCGCTCCAATCTTTCGACGTATGACAGTCCCGCAATCCCAGGAATTAACCTTGTGAACCTACGCTGCACTCCCTCAATAGCAAGAATGTCCTTCCTTAAATTTGGAGACCAAAACTTCACGCAGTATTCCAGGTGTGGTCTCACTAGGGCCCTGTACAGCTGCAGAAGGATCTCTTTGCTGTTATACTCAATTCCCCTTGTTTTGAAGGCCAGCATGCCATTAGCTTTCTTCACTGCCTGCTGTACTTGCATGCTTGCTTTCAGTGACTGATGAACAAGGACACCTAGATCTCGTTGTACTTCCCCTTTTCCTAACTTGATTCCATTTAGATAATAATCTGCCTTCCCGTTCTTACCACCAAAGTGGATAACCTCACATTTATCCACATTAAACTGCATCTGCCATGCATCCGCCCACTCACCCAGCCTGTCCAAGTCACCCTGCATTCTCATAACATCCTCCTCACATTTCACACTGCCACCCAGCTTTGTGTCATCGGCAAATTTGCTAATGTTACTTTTAATTCCGTCATCTAAATCATTAATATATATTGTAAACAGCTGTGGTCCCAGCACTGAACCCTGCGGTACCCTACTGGTCATTGCCTGCCATTCCGAAAGGGACCTGTTAATCGCTACTCTTTGTTTTCTGTCAGCCAGCCAATTTTCAATCCATGTCAGTACTCTGCCCCCAATACCGTGTGCTCTAATTTTGCCCACTAATCTCCTATGTGGGACTTTATCAAAGGCTTTCTGAAAGTCCAGATACACTACATCCACTGGCTCTCCCTTGTCCATCTTCATAATTACATCCTCAAAAAATTCCAGAAGATTAGTCAAGCACAATTTCCCCTTTGTAAATCCATGCTGACTCGGACTGATCCTGTTACTGCTATCCAGATGTGTCGTAATTTCATCTTCTATAATTGACTCCAGCATCTTTCCCACCACCGACGTAGGCTATGTATGGAGCCAAAAGAAATGGGGGAGATCTTAAATAGGTTTTTTGTGTCTGTATTTACTAAGGAAACTGGCATGGAGTCAATGGAAATAAGGCAAACAGGTCGTGAGGTGATGGAACCTATACAGATTGAGGAGGAGGAGGTGCTTGCTATCTTGAGGCAGATCAGAGTGGATAAATCCCCGGGACCTGACAGGTTATTCCCTCGGACGTTGAAGGAGACTAGTGTTGAAATTGCAGGGGCCCTGGCAAATATATTTAAAATGTTGGTAACTACAGGTGAGGTGCCGGAGGATTGGAGGGTAGCTCATGTTGTTCCGTTGTTTAAAAAAGGCTCTGAAAGTAATTTGGGAAATTATAGGCCAAAGTTTAACATTGGTAGTAGGTAAATTATTGGAAGGATTACTAAGAGATAGGATCTACAAGTATTTGGATAGACAGGGACTTATTAGGGAGAGTCAACGAGAGTCAACATGGCTTTGTGCGTGGTAGGTCATGTTTAACCAATCTATTAGAGTTTTTCAAGGAGGTTACCAGGAAAGTGGATGAAGGGAAGGCAGTGGATGTTGTCTACATGGACTTCAGTAAGGCCTTTGACAAGGTCCCGCATGGGAGGTTAGTTCGGAAGATTCAGTTGCTAGGTATACATGGAGAGGTGGTAAATTGGATTAGACATTGGCTCAATGGAAGAAGCCAGGGAGTGGTAGTGGAGGATTGCTTCTCTGAGTGGAGGCCTGTGACCAGTGGTGTGCCACAGGGATTAGTGCTGGGTCCATTGTTATTTGTCATCTGATCTGGATGATAATGTGGTAAGTTGGATCAGCAAATTTGCTGATGATACAAAGATTGGAGGTGTAGTGGACAGTTTGCTCTTAATATACCTATATAAGCTCTTTGGATTATCCTTCAGCTGTGCTGAACAATTTTTCTGTCTAGTCCCACTTACCTGCACCTGGACCATATCCTTCCATACATCTCTCATCCATGTACCTGTCCAAGTTTTTCTTTAATGTTAAAAGTGAGCCCGCATTTACCACTTCATCTGGCAGCTCATTCCACACTCCCACCACTCTCTGTGTGAAGAAGCCCCCCACCAATGTTCCCTTTAAACTTTTCCCCCCTCACCCTTAACCCATGTCCTCTGTTTTTTTTCTCCCCTTGCCTCAGTGGAAAAAGCCTGCTTGCATTCACTCTATCTATACCCATCGTAATTTTATATACCTCGATCAAATCTCCTCTCATTCTTCTATGCTCCAGGGAATAAAGTCCTAACCTATTCAAGCTTTCTCTGTAACTGAGTTTCTCAAGTCCTGGCAACATCCTTGTAAACCTTCTCTGCACTCTTTCAACCTTATTAATATCCTTCCTGTAATTTGGTGACCAAAACTGAATACAATAATCCAGATTCGGCCTCACCAATGCCCTATACAACCTCACCATAACATTCCAACTCTTATACTCAATACTTTGATTTATAAAGGCCAATGTACCAAAAGCTCTCTTTACGACCCTATCTACCTGTGACGACACTTTTAGAGAATTTTGTATCTGTATTCCCAGATCCCTCTGTTCCACTGCACTCCTCAGTGCCTTACCATCAACCCTGTATGTTCTACCTTGGTTTGTCCTTCCAAAGTGCAATACCTCACACTTGTCAGTATTAAACTCCATCTGCCATTTTTCAGCCCATTTTTCCAGCTGGTCCAAATCCCTCTGCAGGCTCTGAAAACCTTTATCACTGTCCACTACACCTCCAATCTTTGTATCATCAGCAAATTTGCTGATCCAATTTCCCACATTATCATCCAGATCATTGATATAGATGACAAATAACAATGGACCCAGCACTGATCCCTGTGGCACACCACTAGTCACAGGCCTCCACTCAGAGAAGCAATTCTCTACCAGCACTCTTTGGCTTCTTCCATTGAGCCAATGTCTAATCCAATTTACCACCTCTCCATGTATACTTAGCGATATAATTTACCTAACTAACCTCCCATGTGGGACCCTGTCAAAGGCCTTACTGAAGTCCATGTAGTCAACATCCACTGCCTTCCCTTCATCCACTTTCCTGGTAACCTCCTTGAACAACGCTAATAGATTGGTTAAACATGACCTACCACGCACAAAGCCATGTTGACTCTCCCTAACAAGTCCCTGTCTATCCAAATACTTGTAAATCCTACCTCTTAGTACTCCTTCCAATAATTTATCTACTACTGACGTCAAATTTACCACCTTATAATTTCCCAGATTACTTTTAGAGCCTTTTTTAAACAACGGAACAACATGAGCTATCCTCCAATCCTCTGGCACCTCACCCGTAGATACCAACATTTTGAATATATCTGCCAGGGCCCCTGCAATTTCAACACTAGTCTCCTTCAATGTCTGAGGGAATACCCTGTCAGGTCCCGGGGATTTATCTACTCTGATATACCTCAAGATAGCAAGCACCTCCTCCTCTTCAATCTGTATAGGTTCCATGACCTCACTACTTGTTTGCCTTATTTCCATAGACTCCATGCCAATTTCCTTAGTAAATACAGACACAAAAAACCCATTTAAGATCTCCCCCATTTCTTTTAGTTCCATACATAGCAGGCTACTCTGATCTTCAAGAGGACCAATTTTATCCCTTACTATCCTTTTGCTCTTAATATACCTGTAGAAGCTCTTTGGATTATCCTTCACCTTGACTGCCAAAGCAACCTCATGTCTTTTAGCCCTCCTGATTTCTTTCTTAAGTTTTTTTTTGCACTTTTTATACTCCTCAAGCACCTTATTTGCTCCCTGTTTCCTATACATGTCATACATCTCTCTCTTCTTCTTTATCAGAGTTCCAATATCCCTTGAGAACCAAGGTTCCTTATTCTTATTCACTTTGCCTTTAATCCTGACAGGAACATACAAACTCTGCACTCTCAAAATTTCTCCTTTGAAGGCCTCCCACTTACCCATCACATCCTTGCCAGAGAACAACTTGTCCCAATCCACACTTTTTGGATCATGTCCCATTTCTTCAAATTTGGCCTTTTTCCATTCGTATTTTATTGTTTCACAACATTGAATCACAGTGGATTTAATTTGACTTTTTGACCTTGATCAACAGAAATGGGGTCATGTCAAAGTGAAAACAAATCTCTACAAAGTGATCTAAATTAATTACAAATATAAAATACAAAATTAGTGATCACATATGTAAATATGTATTCACCCACCCTTTAATCATCACTGGTGCAGACAATTGGTTTTAGAAGTCACATAATTAGTTAAATGGAGATCTATTTTTGGAGACCTGTGTGCAGTCAAGGTGTTTCAATTGACTGTAGTAAAAATACACCTGTATCTGGAAGGTCCAACTGCTGATGAGCCAGTGAGGAAAATGGAAGGATATGGACATTGCATAGGCAGAAGGATTAGTTGGTTGGCCATTTGGATACTAATTTAATTGTCAAAGCCAAGATTGGACTCATAAGCCACTTGTGAGCCCATAAGTAGATGAACAGAATGAAGACCATCATCCTCGACCTCGAGGGATAGCCACGACGATGACTCATTTAATTGGTCCAACACAATGTTGTGGGCTGAAGGGATTGTTCCTGTACTCTACTGGTCTATGTTCTATAAAAGCAAGGATGTAATGCTATGGCTTTAGAGGGCATTGGTCAGGCTGTAGTTGGAGAACTGTGAGCAGTTTTGAGCACCTTATATCAGGAAGGATGTACTGGCACTGAAGAGGAGGTCCACAAAAATGATCCCTGGAATGAAAAGGTTAGCCATAAGCCAATAAGACATAGGAGCCCAATTAGGCCATTTGACCTATCGAGTCTGCTCTGTCAGTTCATCATGGCTGATTCAATTTTCCTCACAGCCCCTGCTCCCCGTATCCCTTCGTGCCCCAACCAGTCAAGGAGCCTTTGATAGCTCTGGGCCCTTACTCACTGGAGTTAGAAAAAAGAGGGGGGATGTTATTGAAACCTGTCAAATTGAAAGGCCTATTTAGGGTGGGCGTGGAGAGGCTGTTTCCTATAGTGGGGAAGTCTCGAACCAGAGGACACAGTCTCAGAATAGAGGGGCATACATTTAGAATGGAGATAAGGAGGAGTTTATTTAGCGGGTGGTGAATTTATTTCCCAGAGGGTGGTGAATCTGTGGAATTCGTTGCCACAGATGGCTGTGAAGGCCAAGTTATTGAGTATGATTAAAGCGGAGGTTGATAGGACCTTGATTAGTCAGGCTGTCAATGGTTAGAGGGAGAAGGTAGGAGAGTGAGTTTGAGAGGGATAATAGATGAGCTGAGATGGGATAGCAGAGCAAACTGGATGGGTCAAATGGCCTAATTCCTCTCCTATGTCTCATGGTCTGTGGATCCAAAGCTACCCACTATTCACGGTGTGTATTCTACCTTGTAAACAGTGCGAACATCCCGATGGGGTTGTCTGCTGGATGGTCCCAGGTAACTAACAGTAGAGGCTGGTCTACACAGAAGTGTTTCTGATTGCTGACTGAGTCTTTCGGTCACCCAGGCCCGACTTTCACACCTGCCGCCTGGTCTCTGCAGCTCAGCGGCTGTTGTTCTCACTTGAACAGACTTCTTCAGCTGTGTACATGGAGTGAAATATCTTGCAACTCACATCAAAGTTGCTGGTGAACGCAGCAGGCCAGGCAGCATCTCTAGGAAGAGGTACAGTCGTCGTTTCGGGCCCAGACCCTTCGTCAGGACTAACTGAAGGAAGAGTTAGTAAGAGATTTGAAAGTGGGAGGGGGAGGGGGAGATCCAAAATGATAGGAGAAGACAGGAGGGGGAGGGATGGAGCCAAGAGCTGGACAGGTGATAGGCAAAAGGGATACGAGAGGATCATGGGACAGGAGGCCCAGGGAGGAGGAAAGGGGGGGGGGGAACCCAGAGGATGGGCAAGGGGTATAGTCAGAGGGACAGAGGGAGAAAAAGGAGAGAGAGAGAAAGAATGTGTGTATAAAAAGAAATAACGGATGGGGTACGAGGGGGAGGTGGGGCATTAGCGGAAGTTACAGAAGTCAAGGTTCATGCCATCAGGTTGGAGGCTACCCAGACAGAATATAAGGTGTTGTTCCTCCAACCTGAGTGTGGCTTCATCTTTACAGTACAGGAGGCCGTGGATAGACATATCAGAATGGGAATGGGAAAATGTGTGGCCACTGGGAGATCCTGCTTTCTCTGGCGGACAGAGCGTAGGTGTTCAGCAAAACGATCTCCCAGTCTGCGTCGGGTCTCGCCAATATATAGAAGGCCACATCGGGAGCACCGGACGCAGTATATCACCCCAGCCGACTCACAGGTGAAGTGTTGCCCCACCTGGAAGGACTGTCTGGGGCCCTGAATGGTGGTAAGGGAGGAAGTGTAAGGGCATGTGTAGCACTTGTTCCGCTTACACGGATAAGTGCCGGGAGGGAGATCAGTGGGGAGGGATGGGGGGGACAAATGGACAAGGGAATCGCGTAGGGAGCGATCCCTGCGGAAAGCAGAGTGGGGGGAGGGAAAGATGTGTTTAGTGGTGGGATCCCATTGGAGGTGGCGGAAGTTACGGAGAATTATATGTTGGCCCGGAGGCTGGTGGGGTGGTAGGTGAGGACAGGGGGAACCCTATTCCTAGTGGGATGGTGGGAGGATGGAGCGAGAGCCCTACTCTTATACACAGAGGTCTCTCAGTCCCTCGCCACTCCTCACCATCCTCAATTGTGTCCGACTCTCATACACCAAGTTCCTCGGTCCCTCGACACTCTCCATCATTCAAAGTGTATCCTACCCTTGTACACCGAGGTCTCTCAGTCCCTCGACACTCCCCACCATTCACAGTGTGTGTCCTACCCTCGTACACCGAGGTCTGTCTGTCCCTCCACACTCCCCATCATTCAAGGTGTATGATACCCTTGTTAACTGTTGTCCCTCGATCCCTCAGCACTTCACACCATTCATAGTGTGTATCCTACCCTTATACACCGAGGTCTCTCAGACCCTCGACACTCCCCACCATACAGATTGTCTATCCTACCCTTGTACACCTCGGTCCCTCGGTATGGGGTGTCAGGAAGGGGTAGCACCTCTGGTGGGGGAACATGTCGTGTCCTTTTCAAGGCGGTTAGTCCACCTTTGGTCCCCACCTGGCACTCAGCTCTCACCTGTGGCTCCCCGTGGCTGTTTGCATGTGACAGCGGCCACACCCCGGGCGACGGCTTCGACAAGCCGGCTAAACCAGGTGAGGGTAGCCGACGGGTCTCAAACCCTCGGTGAGACAGGGAGTTGTCTATCCCAGCATGTGAAGACAGATTGAGCGGACGAGACCAATGGAAGGTCTAACGGTCAAGAAGGCGGTCTCTGCAAGCGTCATGGAACGTGTAGAGCAGGACGAGACACAGAAGACGTCCTGGTCTTCCACTGCGCCTAGTCCCATCTACAGCCATCTAGACTCTGCCTTGCCACTGGATCAGATGGGAATTGGGAAGAGAGAGTGAGGCTGACGCTGCGCAACTCTCCCTCACTTAAATCCAAATCACACGCTAGTCTCGACACCATCATAATGGTGTCGAGGTCCTCATCGACGTCAACGATGGACGGACAACAACCTATGCTTGAACACCTCGGTCCCTGTGTCCCTCGACACTCCCTATCATTCACACTGTGTGTCCTACCCTTCTCCATCTCTTGACACTCCCCGTCATTCGAGGTATATCCTACTCTTGTCCACAGTTGTCCCTTGGTCTCACGACTCTCCCCACCATTCATACTGTGTGTCCTACCCTTGAACACCGAGGTCCCTCAGTCCCTCGACACTCCCTACCGTTCACAGAGTGTCCTACCTTCATACACTGTGGTCCCTCTGTCTCTCGCCACTCCCCACCGTTTAGTGTGCGTCGTACCCTTGTACACCTTGGTCCCTCGGTCCCTCGGTCCCTCGACACTCCTCACGTTCATGATGTGTGTCCTATGCTCGAACACCTCCGTCCCTCGGTCCCTTGACACTCCGCATGTTCATGATGTTTGTCCTGTGCTCAAACACCTCGGTCCCTCTGTTCTGCTCTGCTGTTCTCCTCATCGGGTCCCAATTTCCCCGACACCCCTCCGCTCACTGGGTGGTTGCCAAAGGGGCGGACGGCAGGGTGTCTGGTGGCCTGTTCCTTTAAGGAGACCTTTAAATAGGGCCTGGCCGGGTCTGTGTGGGAGCAACAGGTGCGGGAGATTCAGTCTTGGAATCGGATGTCCCAGGAGGGTCTGGAGCTGCCAAAAACAGAGCGAGGAGCCTCCAGACAGCCGCGCTGAGAATCCGCTGGGCCGAAGAGAGGTGTGTCAGGGAAAGACAGACAGGGAGGGCTACAGCCCAAAAGTCAACAACGAGAGGGTGCAGTGTCTGAGGAACGAGGGGCTGAGCGTGGGAGGGAGAGGGAGAAAAGAGAAAGAGAGGGAAAGAGTGAGTGTGAGAGAGAGTAGGGGGGAGACAGAGAGAGAGGGGCCTGACAAAACTTCAGAGTGATCTCAGCAAGAAGCAGGAGATTCAGTGGCCAGAGAAAGCAGAGAAAGGTTTTTGTCAGAACAGAAATAAATATAGAGAGATATAGATACATAGAGTGAGAGAGGGTGCGGTGACAACGGGGAGGGAGAGTGAGAGAGGCCTAGGTAGGCTTCAGGGAGAGGGGTAGAGAGAGAGAGAGAGATAGGGGTAGAGGTAAAGAGAGAGAGATAGTGTGAGGCAGAGAGGGAGAGAGGGAGCCCAGAGAGAGAGGGTAACAGTGAGGCATCACGAGGGACAGATAGCGAAGGAGTGAGAAGGGAGTTCCAGGTGCCCTGTGCTCAGGACTCTCCGAGACATCTGCAGATACCTCCGGGGCCATGTGGTCGAACTTCCTGGCAGGGACGGAGGACACAGAGGGTCGAGGCTTGCCTCGACGGAGGAGGGGTGGGAGGTCTACGGGGAGCCGAGGGCGGGAGAGCGCCCTGCGTCTGAGTCTGGCTGTGGGTGTGATGGCTTTGATGTTGATGGCCACGGCTGCGGGGACAGATCACTGGGCCGAACTGAAGGACGCTGCCCCAGACAGCAACCGCACCTGCAGCAGCGTCCATCTGGGGCTCTGGCGGCAGTGTCAGACAACAACCAGCGTCTCGGAGGCCGGTACGGCAGACAGGCTGTGCCCGGAGACGGAGACGGCAGCGGGTGAGTCTGATCACTGGGCACATCTGTGGTCCATTTACCCTTCAGCGTGTCCGTCTGAGTCAATTTGTACTCCTCTGTAACGGGTAATGGGCGAGAGAGTCCCTCTGTAAGGGGTAATGGGCGAGAGAGTCCCTCTGTAATGGGGTAATGGGAAGAGAGTCCCTCTGTAACGGGTAATGGGCGAGAGAGTCCCTCTGTAACGGGTAATGGGGAAGAGAGTCCCTCTGTAAGGGGTAATGGGCGAGAGAGTCCCTCTGTAAGGGGTAATGGGCGAGAGAGTCCCTCTGTAAGGGGGTAATGGGAAGAGAGTCCCTCTGTAACGGGTAATGGGCGAGAGAGTCCCTCTGTAAGGGGTAATGGGCGAGAGAGTCCCTCTGTAAGGGGTAATGGGAAGAGAGTCCCTCTGTAACGGGTAATGGGCGAGAGAGTCCCTCTGTAAGGGGTAATGGGCGAGAGAGTCCCTCTGTAAGGGGTAATGGGCGAGAGAGTCCCTCTGTAATGGGGTAATGGGAAGAGAGTCCCTCTGTAACGGGTAATGGGCGAGAGAGTCCCTCTGTAATGGGTAATGGGCGAGAGAGTCCCTCTGTAACAGGTAATGGGCGAGAGAGTCCCTCTGTAACGGGTAATGGCTGAGAGAGTCCCTCTGTAAGGGGTAATGGGAAGAGAGTCCCTCTGTAACGGGTAATGGCTGAGAGAGTCCCTCTGTAACGGGTAATGGGCGAGAGAGTCCCTCTGTAACAGGGTAATGGGGGAGAGAGTCCCTCTGTAATGGGTAATGGGCGGGAGAGTCCCTCTGTAATGGAGTAGTGGGTGAGAGAGTACCTCTGTAATGGGGTAATGGGAAGAGAGTCCCTCTGTAATGGGTAATGGCTGAGAGAGTCCCTCTGTAACAGGGTAATGGCTGAGAGAGTCCCTCTGTAACAGGGTAATGGGGGAGAGAGTCCCTCTGTAATGGGTAATGGGCAAGAGAGTCCCTCTGTAATGGGGTAGTGGGTGAGAGAGTACCTCTGTAATGGGGTAATGGGCGAGAGAGGCCTCAGTAACAGGGATAATAGGGGAGAGACCCCTCTGTAGCAGAGAAAATGGAGACAAGACTCCATCTGGAACAACAATAACGGGGGAGAGACTTCCCCTGTAATGGGGTAATGGGATAGACTCCTACTGTAACAGGGATAATAGTGTAGAGAGATGCCCTCTGTAGTGGGATAACCGGTAGAGACACTCTGCCACAGGGCTAAAGGGGGAGAGAGTCCCTTAGTAAGGGGGTAAACTGCAGAGTCAACTCTGTAACAGATAATTTCTCTGTAACAGAAATAATGGGGGAGAGACTCCCTCTATAACAGAGGAATGGGGAGATAATCCCTCTGTAACAGGGATAATGGGAGAGAGATTCCCTTTGTAGCAGGGATAATGGGGGAGAAACACCCTCTATAATGGGGTATGGATTAGGCCCCTCTGTAACAAGATTAATGGAGAAAGAGCCCTTCTGTAACAGGGGTAATGGGGGAGAGACTCCCTCTGCAACAGGGGTAATGGGGGAGAGACTCCCTCTGCAACAGGGGTAATGGGGGAGAGACTCCCTCTGCAACAGGGGTAATGGGGGAGAGACTCCCTCTGCAACAGGGGTAATGGGGGAGAGACTCCCTCTGTAACATGGGTAATGGGGAGATAATCCCTCTGTAACAGAGGGCCCACACAGCTGTGCCGAACATGTCCTTACCTTAGAAATTACCTAGGATTACCCATAGCCCTCTATTTTTCTAAGCTCCATGTACCTATCCAGGAGTATCTTAAAAGACCCTATCGTATCAGCCTCCAATAACTTGGACGATAGCCCATTCCACACACTCACCACTCTCTGCGTAAAAAACTAACCCCTGACATCTCCTCTGTACCTTCTTCCAAGCACCTTAAAACTATACCCTCTCATGTTAGCCATTTCAGCCCTGGGGAAAAAGCCTCTGACTATCCACACGATCAATGCCTCTCATCATCTTATACACCTCTATCAGGTCACCTCTCATCCTCTGTCGCTCCAAGGGGAAAAGGGCAAGTTCACTCAACCTGTTCTCATAAGGCATGCTCCCCAATCCAGGCAACATCCTTGAAAATCTCCTCTGCACCCTTTCTATAGTTTCCACATCCTTCCTGTAGTGAGGTGACCAGAACTGAGCACCGTACTCCAAGTGGGGTCTGACCAGGGTCCTATATAGCTGCAACATTACCTCTCGGATCTTAAACTCAATCCCACGATTGATGAAGGCCAATGCACCGTATGCCTTCTTAACCACAGAGTCAACCTGCGCAGCTGCTTTGAGTGTTCTATGGACTCAGACCCCAAGCTCCCTCTGATCCTCCACACTGCCAAGAGTCTTGCCATTAATACTATATTCTGCCATCATATTTGACCCACCAAAATGAACCACTTCACACTTATCTGGGTTGAACTCCATCTGCCACTTCTCAGCCTAGTTTTGCATCCTATCAATGTTCCATTGTAACCTCTGACAGCCCTCCACACTATCCACAACACCCCAACCTTTCTGTCATCGGCAAATTTACCAACCCATCCCTCCACTTCCTCATCCAGGTCATTTATAAAAATCACAACGAGTAAGGGTCCCAGAACAGATCCCTGAGACACACCACTGGTCACCGACCTCTATGCAGAATATGACCTGTATGCAAACACTGTTTGCCTTCTGTGGGCAAGCCAGTTCTGGATCCACAAAGCAATGTCCCCTTGCATCCCATGCCTCCTTACTTTCTCAATAAGCCTTGCATGCCTTGCCAATGCCTTGCTGAAATCCATATACACTACATCTACTGCTCTACCTTCATCAATATGTTTAGTCACATCCTCAAAAAATTTAATCAGGCTTGTAAGGCACAACCTGCCCTTGACAAAGCCCTGCTGACTATTCCTAATCAATTATGCCTCTCCAAATGTTCATAAATCCTGCTTCTCAGGATCTTCTCCATAAGACTCACTGGTCTACGAGGGGTGATTGATAAGGTAGAAGGAGTCAATTTTAGAAAACCTAACACATTAATTTTTCAATATTGTCCCCTCCTACATTTACACACTTAGTCCAGCGGTCGTGGAGCATACGGATCCCTTTGTTGTAGAAGTGGTCCACAGCAGGGGTGATTGATAAGTTTGTGGCCTAAGGTAGAAGGAGATGAGTTATACAGCTCTTGTTACATGCATGTGCGGTTCAACTCTTTGAGTGAAAATACAGAAAGTTTGAAGTTTCTCCTCATCTCCTTCTACTTTAGGCCACGAACTTATCAATCACCCCTGCTGTGGACCACTTCTGGAGGTCCAAGACACCAACTTCTACAAGGACGGGAACCGTATGCTCCACGACCGCTGGACTAAGTGTGTAAATGTAGGAAAAATAAATGTGCTAGGTTTCCTAAAATTGACCCCTTCTGCCTTTGGCCATGAACTTATCAATCACCCCTCGTATAATTTCCTGGGCTGTCTCCACTCCTTTTCTTGAATAAGGGAACAACATCCGTAACCCTCCGATCCACCGGAACCTCTCCCATCCTCATTGATGATGCAAAGATCATCGCCAGAGGCTCAGCAATCTCCTCCCTCGCTTCCCACAGTAGCCTGGGGTACACCCCTTCCAGACCCGGTGACTTATCCAACTTGATGCTTTCCAAAAGCTCCAGCATATCCTCTTCCTGTCAGTACCTCCGGCTAAACTCTGTCTTTTTGTGTGTTTGCCCCGAGCTGTCAGTCTGTGGTTTTGTATTGCCATGTGCTCCTGTCCCCGCTCCTGCTCTACTCCGGCCCCTGTATTACTGAGTACTCCGTCTCTCACCTGTTTCTCATTGTTACCTGTATCGCTGCCACCTGGGTCTCATTGTGCTCCACCTATCATCTGCCTCTCTGTGTATTGTCAGTGTGTTTCAGTCCTGTGTTTTCACCTGTTTGTTGTCAGATTGTGTCAGTGAATTTTCCTGAGCCTTCCCAGCATTCGTATCTGTACTCTGTCTGTCTGAATATCGACTCTGCCTGTTTCCCGATTCTGGTTTTTGGATTTCTCTGGATGTTTTGATCTCTGCCTGAACTTTGACGCCGACTTTGTTTGCACCTCAGGATTTGTTACTCAATTAATATCAGTGTGTGCACAGTACAGGGTCTGCGATTGGATCCCTGCTCCAGTGTCCTGACACTTCCTTAACATCTACATGCTCAAGCTTTTCAGTCCGCTGCAAGTCATCCCTACAATCACCAAGATCCTTTTCCGTAGTGAATACTGAAGCAAAGTATTCATTAAGTACCTCTGCTATCTCCTCCGGTTCCATACACACTTTTCCGCTGTCACACTTAATTGGTTCTATTATCTCACGTCTTATCCTCTTGCTCTTCACATACTTGTAGAATGCCTTGGGGTTTTCCTTAATCCTGTCTGCCAAGGCCTTCTCATGGCTCTCCTAATTTCATTCTTAAACTCCTTCTTGCTCACCCTATAATCTTCTAAATCTTTACCATTGCCTAGTTTTTGAACCTTTTGTAAGCTCTTCTTATGAAAGGGGAGAGACACCTTATGTAACAGGGGTAATGGGGTAGAGACCACACGGTAACAGGAGAAAGGTGAGAGAGACTACCTCTGTAATGGGGTGATGGTGTAGAGACCCCTCTGAAACAAGTGTAATGGGGTAGAGATTCCCTCTGTAACAGGAGTAATCGGGTAGAGACTCCCTCTGTAAGGGGTAATGGGCGAGAGAGTCCCTCTGTAAGGGGTAATGGGCGAGAGAGTCCCTCTGTAACGGGTAATGGGCGAGAGAGTCCCTCTGTAAGGGGTAATGGGCGAGAGAGTCCCTCTGTAATGGGGTAATGGCTGAGAGAGTCCCTCTGTAATGGGTAATGGCTGAGAGAGTCCCTCTGTAACAGGGTAATGGGGGAGAGAGTCCCTCTGTAATGGGTAATGGGGAAGAGAGTCCCTCTGTAACGGGTAATGGGCGAGAGAGTCCCTCTGTAACGGGGTAATGGGCGAGAGAGTCCCTCTGTAACGGGGTAATGGGGGAGAGAGTCCCTCTGTAATGGGTAATGGGCGAGAGAGTCCCTCTGTAATGGGTAATGGAGAAAGAGTCCGTCTGTAATGGGTAATGGGGAAGAGAGTCCGTCTGTAATGGGTAATGGGGAAGAGAGTCCCTCTGTAACGGGGTAATGGGGGAGAGAGTCCCTCTGTAATGGGTAATGGGCGAGAGAGTCCCTCTGTAATGGGTAATGGGCGAGAGAGGCCTCAGTAACAGGGTAATGGGGGAGAGAGTCCCTCTGTAACAGGGTAATGGGGGAGAGAGTCCCTCTGTAATGGGGTAATGGAGAAAGAGTCCGTCTGTAATGGGTAATGGGGAAGAGAGTCCGTCTGTAATGGGTAATGGGGAAGAGAGTCCCTCTGTAACGGGGTAATGGGGGAGAGAGTCCCTCTGTAATGGGTAATGGGCGAGAGAGTCCCTCTGTAATGGGTAATGGGCGAGAGAGGCCTCAGTAACAGGGTAATGGGGGAGAGAGTCCCTCTGTAACAGGGTCATGGGGGAGAGAGTCCCTCTGTAATGGGTAATGGGCGAGAGAGTCCCTCTGTAATGGGGTAGTGGGTGAGAGAGTCCCTCTGTAATGGGGTAGTGGGTGAGAGAGTACCTCTGTAATGGGGTAATGGGCGAGAGAGGCCTCAGTAAGAGGGATAATAGGGGAGAGACCCCTCTGTAGCAGAGAAAATGGAGACAAGACTCCATCTGGAACAACAATAACGGGGGAGAGACTTCCCCTGTAATGGGGTAATGGGATAGACTCCTACTGTAACAGGGATAATAGTGTAGAGAGACGTCCTCTGTAATGGGATAACCGGTAGAGACACTCTGCCACAGGGCTAAAGGGGGAGAGAGTCCCTTAGTAAGGGGGTAAAGTCAACTGTAGAGTCAACTCTGTAACAGATAATTTCTCTGTAACAGAAATAATGGGGGAGAGACTCCCTCTATAACAGGGGAATGGGGAGATAATCCCTCTGTAACAGGGATAATGGGAGAGAGATTCCCTTTGTAGCAGGGATAATGGGGGAGAAACACCCTCTATAATGGGGTATGGATTAGGCCCCTCTGTAACAAGATTAATGGAGAAAGAGCCCTTCTGTAACAGGGGTAATGGGGGAGAGACTCCCTCTGCAACAGGGGTAATGGGGGAGAGACTCCCTCTGCAACAGGGGTAATGGGGGAGAGACTCCCTCTGTAACATGGGTAATGGGGAGATAATCCCTCTGTAACAGAGGGCCCACACAGCTGTGCCGAACATGTCCTTACCTTAGAAATTACCTAGGATTACCCATAGCCCTCTATTTTTCTAAGCTCCATGTACCTATCCAGGAGTCTCTTAAAAGACCTCGTATCAGCCTCCACTAACTTGGACGATAGCCCATTCCACACACTCACTACTCTCTGCGTAAAAAACTAACCCCTGACATCTCCTCTGTACCTTCTTCCAAGCACCTTAAAACTATACCCTCTCATGCTAGCCATTTCAGCCCTGGGGAAAAAGCCTCTGACTATCCACACGATCAATGCCTCTCATCATCTTATACACCTCTATCAGGTCACCTCTCATCCTCTGTTGCTCCAAGGGGAAAAGGGCAAGTTCACTTAATTTATTCTCATAAGGCATGCTCCCCAATTCAGGCAACATCCTTGAAAATCTCCTCTGCACCCTTTCTATAGTTTCCACATCCTTCCTGTAGTGAGGTGACCAGAACTGAGCACAGTACTCCAAGTGGGGTCTGACCAGGGTCCTATATAGCTGCAACATTACCTCTCGGCTCCTAAACTCAATCCCACGATTGATGAAGGCGAATACACCGTATGCCTTCTTAACCACAGAGTCAACCTGTGCAGCAGCTTTGAGTGTCCTATGGACTCAGACCCCAAGCTCCCTCTGATCCTCCACACTGCCAAGAGTCTTGCCATTAATACTATATTTTGCCATCATATTTGACCCACCAAAATGAACCACTTCACACTTATCTGGGTTGAACTCCATCTGTCACTTCTCAGCCTAGTTTTGTATCCTATCAATGTCCCATTGTAACCTCTGACAGCCCTCCACACTATCCACAACACCCCAACCTTTCTGTCATCGGCAAATTTACCAACCCATCCCTCCACTTCCTCATCCAGGTCATTTATAAAAATCACAACGAGTAAGGGTCCCAGAACAGATCCCTGAGACACACCACTGGTCACCGACCTCTATGCAGAATATGACCTGTATGCAAACACTGTTTGCCTTCTGTGGGCAAGCCAGTTCTGGATCCACAAAGCAATGTCCCCTTGGATCCCATGCCTCCTTACTTTCTCAATAGGCCTTGCATGCCTTGCCAATGCCTTGCTGAAATCCATATACACTACATCTACTGCTCTACCTTCATCAATATGTTTAGTCACATCCTCAAAAAATTTAATCAGGCTTGTATGGCACAACCTGCCCTTGACAAAGCCCTGCTGACTATTCCTAATCAATTATGCCTCTCCAAATGTTCATAAATCCTGCTTCTCAGGATCTTCTCCATAAGACTCACTGGTCTACGAGGGGTGATTGATAAGGTAGAAGGAGTCAATTTTAGAAAACCTAACACATTAATTTTTCAATATTGTCCCCTCCTACATTTACACACGTAGTCCAGCGGTCGTGGAGCATACGGATCCCTTTGTTGTAGAAGTGGTCCACAGCAGGGGTGATTGATAAGTTTGTGGCCTAAGGTAGAAGGAGATGAGTTATACAGCTCTTGTTACATGCATGTGCGGTTCAACTCTTTGAGTGAAAATACAGAAAGTTTGAAGTTTCTCCTCATCTCCTTCTACTTTAGGCCACGA
This sequence comes from Mobula hypostoma, assembly GCF_963921235.1. NCBI lineage: Eukaryota > Metazoa > Chordata > Chondrichthyes > Myliobatiformes > Myliobatidae > Mobula > Mobula hypostoma. The sequence continues at coordinate 34,382,155 of NC_086124.1, forward strand.
ACTTATCAATCACCCCTGCTGTGGACCACTTCTGGAGGTCCAAGACACCAACTTCTACAAGGACGGGAACCGTATGCTCCACGACCGCTGGACTAAGTGTGTAAATGTAGGAAAAATAAATGTGCTAGGTTTCCTAAAATTGACCCCTTCTGCCTTTGGCCATGAACTTATCAATCACCCCTCGTATAATTTCCTGGGCTGTCTCCACTCCTTTTCTTGAATAAGGGAACAACATCCGTAACCCTCCGATCCACCGGAACCTCTCCCATCCTCATTGATGATGCAAAGATCATCGCCAGAGGCTCAGCAATCTCCTCCCTCGCTTCCCACAGTAGCCTGGGGTACACCCCTTCCAGACCCGGTGACTTATCCAACTTGATGCTTTCCAAAAGCTCCAGCATATCCTCTTCCTGTCAGTACCTCCGGCTAAACTCTGTCTTTTTGTGTGTTTGCCCCGAGCTGTCAGTCTGTGGTTTTGTATTGCCATGTGCTCCTGTCCCCGCTCCTGCTCTACTCCGGCCCCTGTATTACTGAGTGCTCCGTCTCTCACCTGTTTCTCATTGTTACCTGTATCGCTGCCACCTGGGTCTCATTGTGCTCCACCTATCATCTGCCTCTCTGTGTATTGTCAGTGTGTTTCAGTCCTGTGTTTTCACCTGTTTGTTGTCAGATTGTGTCAGTGAATTTTCCTGAGCCTTCCCAGCATTCGTATCTGTACTCTGTCTGTCTGAATATCGACTCTGCCTGTTTCCCGATTCTGGTTTTTGGATTTCTCTGGATGTTTTGATCTCTGCCTGAACTTTGACGCCGACTTTGTTTGCACCTCAGGATTTGTTACTCAATTAATATCAGTGTGTGCACAGTACAGGGTCTGCGATTGGATCCCTGCTCCAGTGTCCTGACACTTCCTTAACATCGACATGCTCAAGCTTTTCAGTCCGCTGCAAGTCATCCCTACAATCACCAAGATCCTTTTCCGTAGTGAATACTGAAGCAAAGTATTCATTAAGTACCTCTGCTATCTCCTCCGGTTCCATACACACTTTTCCGCTGTCACACTTAATTGGTTCTATTATCTCACGTCTTATCCTCTTGCTCTTCACATACTTGTAGAATGCCTTGGGGTTTTCCTTAATCCTGTCTGCCAAGGCCTTCTCATGGCTCTCCTAATTTCATTCTTAAACTCCTTCTTGCTCACCCTATAATCTTCTAAATCTTTACCATTGCCTAGTTTTTGAACCTTTTGTAAGCTCTTCTTATGAAAGGGGAGAGACACCTTATGTAACAGGGGTAATGGGGTAGAGACCACACGGTAACAGGAGAAAGGTGAGAGAGACTACCTCTGTAATGGGGTGATGGTGTAGAGACCCCTCTGAAACAAGTGTAATGGGGTAGAGATTCCCTCTGTAACAGGAGTAATCGGGTAGAGACTCCCTCTGTAATGGGGTAGAGATTCCCTCAGTAAAGGGGGTAATGGGGAGAGGCTTCTGTTAACAGGAGTGAGGGGGAGAACCCCTCTGTAACAGGGGTAAAGGCAAAGACTAACCCTGTAACAGGGGTTATGGGGGAGAGACTCCCTCTGTAACGGGGTAATGGAGAGATTCCCTCTAACCTGGGTTAATGGGGTAGATACCCCTCTGTAGCAGGGGTAATGTGGGAGAGACCCATCTGTAACAAGAGTAATGGGGAACAGACCCCCTCATACCAGGGGGACCACACTGTGACAGATGGGTGAGACACACACTCTGTAATGGGGTGTTTAGGTAGAGACTCACTCTGTAACAAGGGTAATGGGGTACAGATTCCCTCTGTAATGGGAGAGATTCCCTCTCTGACAAATGTATTGGGGTAATGGGGGAGGGACCATCTGTAAAAGAGGTAATGTAGGAGAGACTCCCCCTGCAACAGGAGTGTAATGTTCGTCCATCGTCGACCTCGATGAGGACCTCCACACCGTTATGATGGTGTGGAGACAAGCGCGTGATTTGGATTTAAGTGAGAGAGAGTTGTGCAGCGTCAGCCTCGCTCTCTCTTCCCAATTCCCATCTGGATCCAGTGGCAAGACAGAGTCGAGACGGCTGGAGATGGGACTAGGCACAGTGGATGACCAGGACGTCTTCTGTGTCTTGTCCTGCTCTACACGTTCCACAACGCTTGCAGAGACCGCCTTCTTGACCGTTGGACCTTTCATTGGTCTCGTCCGCTCAATCCGCCTCAGTCTGTCTTCACATGCTGGGATAGACATCTCCCTATCTCACTGAGGGTTTGAGACCCGTCGGCTACTCTCACTTGGTTTAGCCGGCTTGTCGAAGCCGTTACCCGGGGTGTGGCCGCTGTCGCATGCAAACAGCTACGGGGAGCCACAGGTGAGAGCTGAGTGCCAGGTGGGGACCAAAGGTGGACAAACCGCCTTGAAAAGGACGTGACATCTTCCCCCACCAGAGGTGCTACCCCTCCCTGACACCTCACACATCCCGCAACAGGAGTAATGAGGGAGAAACTCCCTCGGTAATGGGGAAATGGGGTGGAGACTACCTCTGTAACAGGTGTAATGAGCAAGAGATTCCTTTGTATCACAGAAAATGGGGAAGAGACTCCCTCTGGAATAGGGATACTGAAAGGAGAGACTCTCTCTGTAATAACGGGTAATGGGAGTGAGTCTTTCTCTGTAACTGGGGTAATGGGGTAAAAGGATAGAGACCACTCTGTAACAAGTTAATAGGGTAAAGACTCCCTCTGTAAAGGGATAATGGGGGAGAGAAAATCCCTCTATAACAGGGGTAATGTGGAATAATCCCTCTGTAACAGTGGTAATGGGTGAGAGTAACAGGGGTAATGGCATAGACACCACGCGGTAACAGGAGGACTGGAAGAGAGACTACCTCTGTAATGGGATAATGGGGTGAAGACCCCTCTGTAACAGGAGTAATGGGGTTGAGGCCCCTCTGTAATGGGATAATGGCGGAGAGACCCTCCGTAACAGGGGTAATGCAGGAGAGACTCCATCTGTAATGGTGTAATGGGATAGAAATCCCTCCATAACAAGTGTAATGTTACAAGGCTGAGTACTCAGCCCCCTGCTGTACTCACTGTACACCCATGATTGTGTAGCCAAGTTTCCATCAAACTCAATATATAAGTTTACTGATGACACAACAATTGTAGGCCGTATCTTGGGTAATGATGAGTTTGAGTACAGAGAGGAAATTAAGAACCTGGTGGCATGGTGCAAAGACAATAACCTATCCCTCAACGTCAGCAAGACGAAGGAATTGGTTGTTGACTTCAGAAGGAGTAGCAGACCGCACGACCCCATTTACATCGGTGGTGCGCAAGTGGAACAGGTCAAAAGCTTTAAGTTCCTTGGGGTCAGTATCACAAATGACCTGACTTGGTCCAGCCAAGCAGAGTTCACTGCCAAGAAGGCCCACCAGCACCTTTACTTCCTGAGAAAACTAAAGAAATTTGGCCTGTCCCCTAAAACCCTCACTAATTTTTATAGATGCACCGGAGAAAGCATTCTTCTAGGGTGCATCACAACCTGGTATGGAAATTGTCCTGTCCAAGACCGGAAGAAGCTGCAGAAGGTCGTGAACACGGCCCAGCACATCACACAAACCAATCTTCCATCCTTGGAACACATATCAAAGTTGCTGGTGAACGCAGCAGGCCAGGCAGCATCTCTAGGAAGAGGTACGGTCGACATTTCAGGCTAAGACCCTGAGAATCAAATATCGCTGTGATGATTGTACGTTCTAGTACCAATTGTTTGGCGACAATAAAGTATAAAGTAAGTAATGGGGTAGAGACACCCTCTGTAACTGGGGTAATGAGGTAGAGGTCCCTCTGTAACAGGGGTAATGAGTAGAGGTCCCTCTGTAACTGGGGTAATGAGGTAGAGGTCCCTCTGTAACGGGGGTAATGAGGTAGAGGTCCCTCTGTAACAGGTGTAATGAGGTAGAGGTCCCTCTGTAACAGGTGTAATGAGGTAGAGGTCCCTCTGTAACTGAGGTAATGAGGTAGAGGTCCCTCTGTAACTGGTGTAATGAGGTAGAGGTCCCTCTGTAACTGGGGTAATGAGGTAGAGGTCCCTCTGTAACGGGGGTAATGAGGTAGAGGTCCCACTGTAACGGGGGTAATGAGGTAGAGGTCCCTCTGTAACTGGGGTAATGAGGTAGAGGTCCCTCTGTAACTGGGGTAATGGGGGAGAGGTCCCTCTGTAACAGGTGTAATGAGGTAGAGGTCCCACTGTAACGGGGGTAATGAGGTAGAGGTCCCTCTGTAACTGGGGTAATGAGGTAGAGGTCCCTCTGTAACAGGTGTAATGAGGTAGAGGTCCCTCTGTAACGGGGGTAATGAGGTAGAGGTCCCTCTGTAACTGGGGTAATGAGGTAGAGGTCCCTCTGTAACAGGTGTAATGAGGTAGAGGTCCCTCTGTAACGGGGGTAATGAGGTAGAGGTCCCTCTGTAACTGAGGTAATGAGGTAGAGGTCCCACTGTAACAGGTGTAATGAGGTAGAGGTCCCTCTGTAACGGGGGTAATGAGGTAGAGGTCCCTCTGTAACTGAGGTAATGAGGTAGAGGTCCCACTGTAACAGGTGTAATGAGGTAGAGGTCCCTCTGTAACGGGGGTAATGAGGTAGAGGTCCCTCTGTAACTGGGGTAATGAGGTAGAGGTCCCTCTGTAACAGGTGTAATGAGGTAGAGGTCCCTCTGTAACGGGGGTAATGAGGTAGAGGTCCCTCTGTAACTGAGGTAATGAGGTAGAGGTCCCACTGTAACAGGTGTAATGAGGTAGAGGTCCCTCTGTAACGGGGGTAATGAGGTAGAGGTCCCTCTGTAACTGAGGTAATGAGGTAGAGGTCCCACTGTAACAGGTGTAATGAGGTAGAGGTCCCTCTGTAACTGGGGTAATGGGGGAGAGAGTCCCTCTGAAATGGGGTAAAGGGGTAGAGACCACTCGTAACAAGTGTAATGGGGTAGACACTCCCTCTGTAAAGGGATAATGGGGTAGAGACTTCCTCTGTAACAGGGAAACTGGGGGAGAGGACTTCTGCAACAGGGGAAATGGGAGAGAGGCTCCCTCTGTAATAGGGTATTGGGGTAGAGATCCCTCTGAAACAAGCGTAATGGGGTAGAGATTCCCTCTGTAACAGGAGTAATTGAACTGAATTGACTTGACTTTGTCTTACATCCTTCGCTTACATGAGGAGTACTTTACATTATGTCTCCATCTAAATGTGCAATCATAGTAATTTATAATAAATGGAACAGTCAATGTAATATAGAGTACACTCACGTCAGCGTGAGTTCATCAGTCTGACGGCCTGGTGGAAAAAGCTGACCCAGAGCCTGTTGGTCCTGGCTTTTATGCTGTGGTACCGTTTCCTGGATGGTAATAGCTGGAATAGATTGTGGTTGGGGTGACTCAGGTCCCCAATGATCCTTCGGGCCCTTTTTACACACCTGTCCTTGTAAATGTCCTGAATCGTGGGAAGTTCATAACTACAGATGCGCTGGGCTGTCCGCACCACTCTCTGCAGAGTCCTGCGATTGAGGGAGGTACAGTTCCCATACCAGGCAGGAAACAGGTTTATTATCATCGGCATGTGACGTGAAATTTGTTAATTTAGCAGCAGCAGTTCAAGGCAATACATAATCTGGCAGAGAAAAAAAATGAATAAAATAAAACATAAATAAACAAGTAAATCAATTATGTACTGTATGTTGAATACATTTATAAAAACGTGCAAAAACAGAAATTCTGTATATTTAAAACAAAAAGGAATCAGATGACAGAGGGGAAGAAGCTGTTCCTGAATCGCTGAGTGTGTGCCTTCAGGCTTCTGTATCTCCTACCTGATGGTAACAGTGTGAAAAGGGCTGCCCTGGGTGCTGGAGGTCCTTAATAATGGACGCTGCCTTTCTGAGACACCGCTCCCTGAAGATGTCCTGGGTACTTTGTAGGCTAGTGCCCAAGATGGAGCTGACTAGATTTACAACCCTCTGCAGCTTCTTTCGGTCCTGTGCAGCAGCCCCTCCACACCAGACAGTGGTGCAGCCTGTCAGAATGCTCTCCACAGTACATCCATAGAAGTTTTGAGTGTATTTTCTGACATACCAAATCTGTTTAAACTCCTAGTAAAGTCTAATAAACTGTCTTGCCTTCTTTATGACTACATTGATATGTTGGGACCAGGTTAGATCCTCAGAGATCTTGACACCCAGGAACTTGAAGCTGCTCACTCTCTCCACTTCTGATCCTTCTATGAGGATTGGTATGTGTTTCTTCATCTTACCCTTCCTGAAGTCCACAATCAGCTCTTTCGTCTCACTGATGTTGAGTGCCAGGTTGTTGCTGTGGCACCATTCCACTAGTTGGCATATCTCACTCCTGTACGCCCTCTCGTCACCACCTGAGATTCTACCAACAATGGTTGTATCGTCAGCAAGTTTATAGATGGTATTTGAGCTATGCCTAGCCACACAGTCATGTGTATACAGAGAGTAGAGCAGTGGGCTAAGCACACACCCCGGAGGTGTGCCAGTGTTGATCGTCAGCAAGGAGGAGATGTTATCACCAATCTGCACAGACTGTGGAAGTCGAGGATCCAATTGTAGAGGGAGGTACAGAGGCCCAGGTTCTATAACTTCTCAATCAGGATTGTGGGATTGATGGTATTAAAAGCTGAGCTAAAGTCGATGAACAGCATCCTGACGTAGGTGTTTGAGTTGTCCAAGTGGTCTAAAGCCGTGTGGAGAGCCATGGAGATTGCGTCTGCCATTGACCTATTGTGGCGAGAGGCAAACTGCAGTGGGTCCAGGTCCTTGCTGAGGCAGGAGTTCAGTCTAGTCATGGCCAACCTCTCAAAGCATTTCATCACTGTCAATGTGAGTGCGACACACAACAGTCATTAAGGCAGCCCACATTATTCTTCTTGGGCACTGGTATAATTGTTGCCTTTTTGAAGCAAATGGGAACTTCCGCCCGTAGCAGTGAGAGATTGAAAATGTCCCTGAATACTCCTGCTAGTTGGTTGGTCCAGGTTTTCAGAGCCTTACCAGGTTCTCCATCGGGACCTTCTGCCTTGCGAGGGTTCACTCTCTTTAAAGACAGTCTAACATCGGCCTCTGAGACAGAGATCACAGGGTCATCAGGTGCAGCAGGGATCTTCACAGCTGTAGTTGTGTTCTCCCTTTCAAAGCGAGCATGGAAGGCGTTGAGTTCATCTGGTAGTGAAGCATCACTGCCATTCATGCTATTGGGTTTCGCTTTGTAGGAAGTAATGTCTTGCAGACCCTGCCAGAGTTGTCGTGCATCTGATATCACCTCCAACCTCGTTCGAGATTGTCTCTTCACCCTTGTAATAGCCCTCCACAAATCGTACCTGGTTTTCTGGTACAGACCTGGGTCGCCGGACTTGAATACCACAGACCTGGCCTTCAGCAGACGATGTACCTGCTGGTTCATCCATGGCTTTTGGTTTGGGATTGTACAGTAAGTCTATGTAGGATCACACTCGTCCACACAGGTTTTAATGAATTTGGTAACTACTGCTGCATACTCATCCAGATTCAAAGATGAATCCCTGAATACAGTCCGGTCCACCGATTCAAAGCAGTCCTGTAGGTGCTCCTGTGCTTCCCTTGTCCAAACCTTCTTGGTCCTCACTACTGGTGCCGCAGTCTTCAGTCTCTGCCTATACTCAGGGAGCAGAAGTACAGCCAGGTGATCAGACTTTCCGAAGTGAGGGTGTGGAATAGCACGGTAGGCATTCTTGATGGTGGTGTAGCAATGGTCCAGTGTGTTGTTTCCTTTAGTATTTTGTTTCCTCTGGTATTGCAACTGATCTGTTGTTGGTAATTCCTTAGTGATTTTTTTTCAGACTGGCCTGGTTAAAATCTCCCAAAACGATGGTGAAGGCGTTAGGGTGCGCTGTTTCATGCATGTTGATCCCATTACTCAGATCATCTAAAGCCTGATTGACATTTGCCTGAGGTGGAATGTAAACTGCTACCAAAATGACCCCGGAGAGCTCCCGTGGTAAGTGAAAAGGACGACACTTTACTGTTAGATATTCCAGGTCTGGTGAGCAGAATTGGGACAGCGCTGATATATTTGTGCACCAAGACTCCTCCACCTCTGCTTGTGAGAGACTCTATTGATCTATCCTGACGGTGTACAGTAAACCTGTCGATCTGATGCGTTGCGTCCGGTACGGAAGGAGTTAACCAGGATTCCGTGAAACAAAGGACACCCGCGGTCCTAATGTCCCTCCGATTCAAACGCCCTGGCTCTGAGATCATCGATTTTATTCACCACAGACTGCACGTTCGCCAGCACGATAGTCGGAATAAGGAGTTTAAAATCCCGTTTCCTTAAACACACTTGTAACCCCGATCTACACCCGCGCTTCCTCCGGTGTCCTCCGTGGGCGCTTCCGACCACAATCGGTGTCGTTTCCATCGGTTTTAAGTAGCGATAGTTCGTTTAAACGCATTGAGATATCTTTGTTGATGCAGGCAGTCAGAATGCTCTCAATTGTGCCCATGTAGAAGGTTCTCAGGATGTGGGGGCCCACACCAAACTTCCTCAACCATCTGAGGTGAAAGAGGAGCTGTTGTGCTTTTTTCACCCCGCAACTGGTGTGTACAAACCACGTGAGATCCTCGGTGATGTCGATGCCGAGGAACTTAAAGCTGTTCACCTCCCAACCCCAGATCCAGTGATGTCAATTCCTCCATTCCGTCTCCATTCCTCCTGTCGTCCACAACCAGCTCCTTTGTTTTTGTTGCATTGAGAGAGAGGTTGTTTTCCTGACACCACCGTGTCAGAGAGACGACTTCTTCCCTGCAGGCCACCTCGTTATTGTTTGAGATAAGGCAATCAATGCAGTGTCGTCGGCAAATTTAATTAGCAGATTGGAGTTGTTGGTGGCGACAGGCGGTAAAGGAGGGGACTTAGTACACAGCCCTGAGGGGCTCCTGTATTGAGAGTCAGAGGGTTGGATGTGAGGGAACCCACTCTTACCACCGGCGATCTGACAGGTAATAGGGTAGAGACCAAGCGGTAACAGGAGAAATGGGAGAGAGACTATCTTTGTAATGCGGTAATGGGGGCGAGACTCCCTCTGTAACAGGGGTAAAGGGAAAGACTAACTCTAGCAGGGGTAATGGGGTAGAGACACCCTCTGTGATGGGGTAATGGATTAGAGACCCCTCTGTACTAGGGGTAATGTGGGGAAGACCAATCTGTAACAGGAGTAATAGGGAAGAGACCCCCCGTACTACGGGTAATAGTGTAGAGACCACACTGTAACATGGGCGATTGTAATGAGGTGATTGGGTAGAGACTCACTCTGTAACAAGGGTAATGGGGTACAGGCACTCTCTGTTACAGGGGTAATGGACAGATTCCGTAATGGGATAATAGGGGAGAGAATCCTTGGTAACAGGGTTAATGAGGTAGAGGCCCCTCTGTAACAGGGAGAGACTCTCTCCGTAACAGGGGAAATGGGGAAGAGACTCCCTCTGTAATGGGGTAATGGGATAGAGAGCCTGCTAACAAGTGTAATTCAGTAGAGAATCCCCCTAGCAGAGATAATTCTACAGGATTATCTCTGTAGAAGATAATCCCTCTGTAACAGGGGTAATAGGGGAGAGACTCCCTATGACTGGGGTAATGGGGTAGACACCACGTGGTAACAGATGAAATGAGAGAGAGACTACCTCTGAGGATGCTAAGAGGATGCAGGGTGACTTGGATAGGTTGGGTGAGTGGGCAAGTTCATGGCAGATGCAATTTAATGTGGATAAATGTGAGGTTATCCACTTTGCTGGCAAAAATAGGAAAACAGATTATTATTTGAATGGTGGCCGATTAGGAAAAGGGGAGGTGCAACGAGACCTGGGTGTCATTATACACCAGTCATTGAAAGTGGGCATGCAGGTACAGCAGGCGGTGAAAAAGGCGAATGGTATGCTGGCATTTATAGCGAGAGGATTCGAGTACAGGAGCAGGGAGGTACTACTGCAGTTGTACAAGGCCTTGGTGAGACCACACCTGGAGTATTGTGTGCAGTTTTGGTCCCCTAATCTGAGGAAAGATATTCTTGCCATAGAGGGAGTACAAAGAAGGTTCACCAGATTGATTCCTGGGATGGCAGGACTTTCATATGATGAAAGACTGGATCGGCTAGGCTTATACTCGTTGGAATTTAGAAGATTGAGGGGGGATCTTATTGAAACAAGTAAAATTCTAAAGGGATTGGACAGGCTAGATGCAGGAAGATTGTTCCCGATGTTGGGGAAGTCCAGAACGAGGGGTCACAGTTTGAAGATAAAGGGGAAGCCTTTTAGGACCGAGATTAGGAAAAACTTCTTCACACAGAGAGTGGTGAATCTCTGGAATTCTCTGCCACAGGAAACAGTTGAGGCCAGTTCATTGGCTATATTTAAGAGGGAGTTAGATATTGCCCTTGTGGCTAAAGGGATCAGGGGGTATGGAGAGAAGGCAGGTACAGGGTTCTGAGTTGGATGATCAGACATGATCATACTGAATGGCGGTGCAGGCTCGAAGGGCCGAATGGCCTACTCCTGCACCAATTGTCTATGTTTCTCTGCTTCTATGTAATGGGGTAATGGGGTAGAGACTCCCTCTGTAACAGGGGTAATGGGAAAGACTAACTCTGTAGCAGGGATAATGGGGGAAAGACTCCCTTTGTAACAGGGATACTGGGGGAGAGACTCTCTCTGTAACGGGTAATGGGTGAAAGACTTTCTCTGTAGCAGGAGAAATGGGAGAGAGACTACCTCTGTAACATGATAATGGGGTAGAGAGTCCCTCTATAACAGGGATAATGGGGTAGAGACACCTTCTGTAACAAGGGTAATGGGGTAGAGACACATCTGTAACATGGGGTAGAGACCCATCTGTAACAAGGGTAATGGGGTAGGGACCCCTCTGTAACAGGGCTAATGCGAGAGAAACTAAGTTTGCTGATGACACCACAATTGTAGGCCGTATCTCAGGTAATGATGAGTTTGAGTACAGAGAGGAAATTAAGAACCTGGTGGCATGGTGCGAAGACAATAACCTGTCCCTCAACGTCAGCAAGACGAAGGAATTGGTTGTTGACTTCAGAAGGAGTAGCAGACCGCACGACCCCATTTACATCGGTGGTGCGCAAGTGGAACAGGTCAAAAGTTTTAAGTTCCTTGGGGTCAATATCACAAATGACCTGACTTGGTCCAGCCAAGCAGAGTTCACTGCCAAGAAGGCCCACCAGTGCCTTTACTTCCTGAGAAAACTAAAGAAATTTGGCCTATCCCCTAAAACCTTCACTAATTTTTATAGATGCACCTTAGAAAGCATTCTTCTAGGGTGCATCACAACCTGATATGGAAGTTGTCCTGTCCAAGACCGAAAGAAGCTGCAGAAGATCGTGAACACAGCCCAGCACATCACACAAACCAATCTTCCGTCCTTGGACTCACTTTACACCACACGCTGTCGGAGCAGTGCTGCCAGGATAATCAAGGACACAACCCACCCAGCCAACACACTTTTCATCCCTCTTCCCTCCGGGAGAAGGCTCAGGAGCTTGAAGACTCGTACGGCCAGATTTGGGAACAGCTTCTTTCCAACCGTGATAAGACTGCTGAACGGATCCTGACCCGGGTCTGGGCCATACCCTCCAAATATCCGGACCTGCCTCTCGGGTGTTTTTGCACTACCTTACTTTCCCTTTTCTATTTTCTATTTATGATTTATAATTTAAATTTTTAATACTTACCATCTATTTGTACTCCAGGGAGCGCGAAGCGCAGAATCAAATATCGCTGTGATGATTGTACGCTCTAGTATCAATTGTTTGGCGACAATAAAGTATATAACATGGGTAATGGGGTAGAGACCACGCTGTATCAGGGGTAATGGGGGAGAGACTTCCTCTCTAACAGGGCTAATGGTGGAAAGGCTTCATCTGTAATAGGGGAAATAGGGTAGAGGCTCCCTCTATAATGGGGTAATGGGGAGAATCTCCCTCTGTAATGAGATATTGTGGTAGAGACCCCTATGTATGAGGAGTAATGGTTGAGAGACTCTCCCCGTTCCAGGGGTAATAGAGTAGAGAGCACACTGTAATAGGGGTAATGGGGTAGAGACTCACCCTGTAATGGGGTAATGGGGTAGAGACTCCCTTTGTAACAGGTGTCACGGGGGAGAGAGCCCCTCTTTAACAGGAAGATTGCGGGAGAGAGGGGGAGAGACTCCCTCTGTAACAGGGGTAAAGGGAAAGATTAACTCTGTAGCAGCCGTAATGGGGGAGAGACTCCCTCTGCAACAGTGGTAATGGGGAGAGACACCCTCTGTAACATGGATAATGGTGAGACCTTCTGTGATAGGGGTAATGGTGGAGAGACTCCCTGTGTAACAGGGGTAATGGGTAGAGGCCACACGGTAACAGGAGTGATGGGAGAGAGACTCCCTCTGAAATGGAGTAATGGGATTGAGGCCCCTCTGTAACATGTGTAATTGGGTAGAGACTCTGGGATAATGGGGGCAAGACTCCTTCTGTAAGAGGGGTGATGAGGGAGAGACTCCCCTGTAACAGGGGTCAGTAGCAGGAGCAATGGGGGAGAGACTCCCCTGTAATAGGGTAATAGGGTGGAGTCCCTCGGTAATGGGGTAGAGACACCCTCTGTAGCAGGAATATTGGGGAGAGCATCTGTAACGGGGTAATGGGGGAGAGAAACTGGCTCTGTAATGGGATAATGGGTTAGAGACTCCATCTGTAACGGGGTAATGGGGGAGAGACTCCTTCTCTATTGGGGTAATGGGGAAGGTCTCCCTCAGTAACAATAGTAATGGGGAGAGTCTCCCTCTGAAACAGGCATAATGGGGTAAAGACTCCCTCTATAACAGGGATATTGGAGGAGACCTTCTATAACAGCGATACTGGGGCAGAGACTCCCTCTGTAACAGTGGTAAGGGGAAAGACTACCCCTGTAACATGGGTAACAGGGGAGAGACCATCTGTAATGGGGTAATGGGAAGAGACTCCCTCTGTAATGGGGTCGTGGGGAGAGGCTCCCTCTGTAACAGGCCTAATGGGGGAATGACTCCTGTAATGGGGTAATGGGAAGAGACTCCCTCTGTAATGGGGTCGTGGGGAGAGGCTCCTTCTGTAACAGGCCTAATGGGGGAATGACTCCTGTAATGGGGTAATGGGTGAGAGACTTTTTCTGTAATGGGATAATGGGGTAGAGACACCTTTGTAATGGGGCTCTAATAAGGTAGAGACTCCCTTTGCAGTGGGGTAATGGGGGACAGACTCCTTCTGTAATCTGGGTAATGCAGGAGAGACTTGCCCCGTAAGAGGCATAATGGGGGGGGGGAGACTCCCTCTGTAACAGAGATAATGGGGGAGAGACTCCCTCTGTAACAGAGATAATGCGGGGAAGACCCCTCTAACAGGGGGAATGGGGGAGAGACTCCCTCTGTAACAGGGTAATGGGGGAGAGACTCCCTCTGTAACAGAAATAATGGGGGGAAGACCCCTCTAACAGGGGGAATGGGGGAGAGACTCCCTCTGTAACAGAGATAATGGGGGAGAGACTCCCTCTGTAACAGAGATAATGGGGGGAAGACCCCTCTAACAGGGGGGATGGGGGAGAGACTCCCTCTGTAACAGAGATAATGGGGGAGAGACTCCCTCTGTAACAGAGATAATGGGGGGAAGACCCCTCTAACAGGGGGAATGGGGGAGAGACTCCCTCTGTAACAGAAATAATGGGGGGAAGACCCCTCTAACAGGGGGAATGGGGGAGAGACTCCCTCTGTAATAGAGATAATGGGGGGAGACCCCTCTAACAGGGGGAATGGGGGAGAGACTCCCTCTAACAGGGGTAATGGGGGAAGACCCCTCTAACAGGGGGAATGGGGGAGAGACTCCCTCTGTAACAGATGTAATAATGGGGGAGAGACTCCCTCTGTAACAAAGATAATGGGGGAGAGACTCCCTCTGTAACAGAGATAATGGGGGGAAGACTCCTCTAACAGGGGTAATGGGGGAAGACCCCTCTAACAGGGGGAATGGGGGAGAGATTCCCTCTGTAACGGGGTAATAGGGGAGAGACTCCCTCTGTAACAGAGATAATGGGGGGAAGACCCCTCTAACAGGGGAAATGGGGGAGACACTCCCTCTGGAACAGATGTAATAATGGGGGTGAGACTCCCTCTGTAACAAAGATAATGGGGGAAGACCCCTCTAACAGGGGGAATGGGGGAGAGACTCCCTCTGTAACAGATGTAATAATGGGGGAGAGACTCCCTCTGTAACAAAGATAATGGGGGAGAGACTCCCTCTGTAACAGAGATAATGGGGGGAAGACTCCTCTAACAGGGGTAATGGGGGAAGACCCCTCTAACAGGGGGAATGGGGGAGAGATTCCCTCTGTAACGGGGTAATAGGGGAGAGACTCCCTCTGTAACAGAGATAATGGGGGGAAGACCCCTCTAACAGGGGGAATGGGGGAGAGACTCCCTCTGTAACAGAGATAATAATGTAGAGACACCCTCTGTAACAGGGGTAATGGGGAGAGAGATTTCCCTTGTAACAGGTGTAATGGGGGAAGAGACTCCCTCTGTAACCTGGGTAATGGGGGAGTCTCCCTCTATAACAGGAGTAATACGGGAGACACTCTCTGTAACGGGGTAAAGGGAAATATAAACTCAGTAACAGGGATAATGGGGTGAGATTCTCTCTGTAACAGGGGTAATGGGGGAGCCTCCCTCCGTAACAGGGATAATGAAGTGAGATTCTCTCTGTAACAGTGATAATGGGGAAGAGACACTCTCTGTAACGGGATAAAGGGAAATATAAACTCAGTAACAAGGATAATAGGGGTGAGATTCCCTCTGTAACAGGGGTAATGGGGTAGAGTCTCCCTCTGTGACAGGGATACGGGGGGAGAGACTCCCTCTGTGATAGGGGACATGGGGAAAGACTCCCTCTGAATCAGGGGTAATAGAGGAGAGACTCCCTCTGTAACAGATGTAATAATGTAGAGACACCCTCTGTAACAGGGGTAATGGGGGAGAGAGATTCCCCTTGTAACAGATGTAATGGGGGAAGAGACTCCCTCTGTAACCTGGGTAATGGGGGAGTCTCCTTCTATAACAGGAGTAATGTGGGAGACACTCTCTGTAACGGGGTAAAGGGAAATATAAACTCAGTAACAGGGATAATGGGGATGAGATTCCCTCTGTAACAGGGATAATGGGGGAGAGAGATTTCCCTTGTAACAAGTGTAATGGGGGAAGAGACTCCCTCTTGTAACAGGGGTAATGGGGGGGTCTCCCTCTGTAACAGGGATAATGGGGAGAGACTCGGTCTGTAACAGGGATACTGGGGGAAAGAATCCCCCCATAGCAGGGATAATGGGGGAACTGACTCCCTCTGTAATCGTGATAATAGGGGAGAGGCTCCTTCTGTAACAGGTGTAATAGTGGGGAGTCTCCCTCTATAACAGAGGTAACGAGATAGAGATCTCCCTCTGTAATAGGGAAATAGGGTAGGGACCCCTCTGTAATAGGGTCATGGAGTAGTGGCTACTCTGTAACAAGTGTAATGGGGTAGAGACCCCTCTGTAATAGGGGTAATGGGGTTGAGACTCCCTCAGTAACAGCAGTAATGGGGGAGAGAGACCCACTGTAACAAAGTAAAGGGGAGAGATCCCCTCTGTAACAGTGGTAAGTGGAAATACTCCCCCTCTAACACAGGTAATGGGGAGAGACCCTTTGTAACAGGAAGAATGCGAGAGAGACTCCCCCTGACAGGAGTGAGAGGGAGAGACTCCCCCTGACAGGAGTGAGAGGGAGAGACTCCCTCTGTAACAGGGGGAATGAGGGAGAGACTCCCTCTGTAACCTGGGTGATGGGGAAAGACTCCCTCTGTAACAGGGGTAATGGGGGAGAGACTCCCTCTGTAACCTGGGTAATGGGGAAAGACTCCCTCTGTAACAGGGGTAATGGGGGAGAGACTCCCTCTGTAACCTGGGTAATGGGGAAAGACTCCCTCTGTAACAGGGGTAATGGGGGAGAGACTCCCTCTGTAACCTGGGTAATGGGGGATAGACCTTCTGTAACAGGGGGAATGGGGGAAGAGTATCTCTAACACAGGTAATGCGGGAGACTCGCCCTCTGTAACACGTTTAATGGGAGAGACCTTCTGTAAAAGGGGTAAGGAGGGAGAGAACCCTCTGTAACAGGTGTAATAGGGGAGAGACTCTCTCTAACACAGATAATCCGGGAGACTCGCCCTCTGTGACAGGGTTAATGTGGAGAGACTCCCTCTGTAACAGGAAAAATGGGGGAGAGACCCCTCTGTAACAGGGGTAATGTGGAGAGACTCCTTCTGTAACAGGGGTAATGGGGGAGAGAACCCTCTGTAACAGGGGTAAAGGGAAATATCAACTCAGTAACAGAGATAATGGGGGTGAGATTCTCTCTGTAACAGGGGTAATGGGGAGACCACTCTGTAACAGGGTTAATAGATAGATAGACATACTTTATTGATCCCGAGGAAAATTGGGTTTCGTTACAGTTGCACCAACCAAGAATAGAGTATAAATATAGCAATATAAAACCATAAATAATTAAATAATAATATGTAAATTATGCCAGATGGAAATAAGTCCAGGACCAGCCTATTGGCTCAGGGTGTCTGACCCTCCTAGGGGGGGAGTTGTAAAGTTTGATGGCCACAGGCAGGAATGACTTCCTATGACGCTCTGTGTTGCATCTCGGTGGAATGAGTCTCTGGCTGAATGTACTCCTGTGCCCACCCAGTACATTATGTAGTGGATGGGAGACATTGACCAAGATGGCATGCAACTTGGACAGCATCCTCTTTTCAGACACCACCGTCAGAGAGTCCAGTTCCATCCCCACAACATCACTGGCCTTACGAATGAGTTTGTTGATTCTGTTGGTGTCTGCTACCCTCAGCCTGCTGCCCCAGCACACAACAGCAAACATGATAGCACTGGCCACCACAGACTCATAGAACATCCTCAGCATCGTCCGGCAGATGTTAAAGGACCTCAGTCTCCTCAGGAAATAGAGACGGCTCTGACGCTTCTTGTAGACAGCCTCAGTGTTCTTTGACCAGTCCAGTTTATTGTCAATTCGTATCCCCAGGTATTTGTAATCCTCCACCATGAGGGAGAAATTTCCTCTGTAACAGGGGTAATGGGGAGAGACTCCCTCTGTAACAGGAATAATGAGGGAGAGTCTCCCTGTGTAACAGGGGTAATGTGGACATTCAGAGGAGTCTGATTACAGTCTGTACGTGTCCACATCCACTCCCTTCGTGTCTCTCTGTGCTCCATTCTCCTCCATCTTTGAGTTGGCATCTCGCTGGGACTCTGGGGGCAGCATGTGGATGAATGGCAATGCCAGTGTGGGTAGCCGGCAGTCTGTCCGTTCTCACCGTTTCCTGCCTGTGCGGATGCGTTTGTAGGATGCTTCGGACCAGTGGAGCATGTGACCTGTCTGCAGACAGGTAGCAGCTCGTGGAGGCTGGAGCTGCCAGGTGTGAGGCTCAGGGTTTTGTGCTGGTTCTGGGTCTGGCTGAGGGCAGCGTGGGGTTGGGTGTGGTTTGCACGAGAGAGTGGGCCTCTGTTGTAATCATGTCTCTTTCACTGTCTCGTCACCCTTTTAGGCTCCAACTGCAGTTATTTTCAATTTTTTACCACTGGAGAAAATACAAAAGTAATGGGTCGAGAAGCAGATAAAGGTGAGGTCATCATAATTTTATCGTGGAGGCATTTGTAAAGAGCTTTCAAAAATCGCTCGATTCTGGAATGGTTCCAGAGGACTGAACAATTCGCAGAAGTCACTCGAAGCTTGAAAAGAGGGAGGCAAAAGACAGGAAATTATAGGCCAGCTCGCCTACCTTTGTTTGTTGGGAAAATGTTGGAATCTATTGTTAAGGATGAGAGTTCAGAATACTTGGAGCAACACAATAAAATTAGCCAAAGTCAGCACGGTTTCCTCAAGAGGAAATCTTGTCTGACAAACCTGGTGGAATTCTTTGATGAAATAACAGGCAGGATAGACAAAGAAGAGTCAGTGGATGTTGTTGACTTGAAGTTTCAGAAGGCCTTTGACAAGGTGCTGCACATGAGGCTGCTTAACAAAATGAGAGCCCATGGCTTTACAGAAAAGACACTAGCAAGAATAGAGCATTGTCTGACTGGCGGGAGGCAAAGTGGGAATAAACGGGGAATAAAATAGACAACGTGCTGGAGGAGCTCAGCTGGTCAGGCAGCATCAGTGGGCAGGAACAAAACAGTCGACGTTTCGGGCCCAGACCCTTCATGTCATGTTTCCTATGGTGGGAGAGTCAAGGGCCAAAGGGCACACCGTAAAACAGAGGGCCATCCTTTTAGAACGGAGATGAGGAGGAATTTCTTTAGCCAGAGAGGTGAATCTGTGGAATCTGTTGCCACAGGAGGCTGTGGAGGCCAAGTCATTGAGTATATTTATAGAAACATAGAAAAACTACAGCACAATACAGACCCTTCGGCCCACAAAGCTGTGCTGAACATGTACTTACCTCAGAAAGTACCCGGGGTTACCCATAGCCCTCTATTTTTCTGAGCTCCAGGTACACCATGTGTAAGACAGAGGTTGATAGGTTCTTGGTTAGTCAGGGTGTCAAAGGTTACTGGAAGAAGAAAGGAGTGTGGCGTTGAGAGGGATAATATATCAGCCATGATGGAATGATAGAGTTGACTTGATGGGCCGAATGACCTAACTCTGCTTTTATATCATAGTCTATAATTGACTGTCCCTTTCTCATGGAAAGATCATCCATTTTCTTTCTTCCCCCTCTCTTCCATCTCTCTCTCTCCCCCTCTCTCTCTCCCCCCTCTCTCTTCCCCCCTCTCCCCCCTCTACCTCTCCCCCCTTCCCCTTCCCCCTCCCTCTCTCCCCACTTCTCCCCCCTCCCCCACCCCCTCTCTCCCCCCTTCCCCCCACCCCCGGTGTTATTTTGTCCTCAGCTCTGTTTATTGTGGTGGCGGTACTGGCCGTGCTGGGCCTCTGCCTCATGGTCCTCGGCTCCCTCTCCATCAGTACGTCACTGAGGCACAACCCAGACTTCCTGATCAAACTCTCTGCTTCCTTCTTCATCTCCGCTGGTGAGTGGCAGAGTTCCCTCCGTCCCTCTGTCACCCCGTCCCTATCTCTGTAACCCCTACACTCTCCGTCCTCCCGTTCAAACCCTTTCCTATCTCTGTAACCCCGACACTCCCCCCTCCTGTTCAATCCCCACCCTCACCCTCTCCCTCACCCCCTCCCTATCTCTGTAACCCCTACACTCTCCGTCCTCCCGTTCAAACTCCTCCCTCACCCCCTCCCTATCTCTGTAACCCCGACACTCCCCCCTCCTGTTCAAACCCCTCCCTCACCCCCTCCCTATCTCTGTAACCCCTACACTCCCCCTCCTGTTCAAACTCCTCCCTACCCCCTCCCTATCTCTGTAACCCCGACACTCCCCCCTCCTGTTCAAACCCCTCCCTCACCCCGTCCCTCACCCCCTCCCTATCTCTGTTACCCCGACACTCCCCCCTCCTGTTCAAACCCCTCCCTCACCCCCTCCCCATCTCTGTAACCCCTACACTCCCCCCTCCTGTTCAAACCCCTCCCTCATCCCCTCCCTATCTCTGTAACCCCTACACTCCCCCCTCCTGTTCAAACCCCTCCCTCACCCCCTCCCCATCGCTGTAACCCCTACACTCCCCCCTCCTGTTCAAACCCCTCCCTCACCCCCTCCCTATCTCTGTAACCCCTACACTCCCCCTCCTGTTCAAACTCCTCCCTACCCCCTCCCTATCTCTGTAACCCCGACACTCCCCCCTCCTGTTCAAACCCCTCCCTCACCCCTTCCCTCACCCCCTCCCTATCTCTGTTACCCCGACACTCCCCCCTCCTGTTCAAACCTCTTCCTCACCCCCTCCCTATCTCTGTAACCCCTACACTCCCCCTCCTGTTCAAACCCCTCCCTCAGCCCCTCCATTTCCCCTCTCCCCCTCCTTGAGTGAGGCAGCAATTGGTTGTCTAGGGAGGGGTCGTTTTTGAAGAGCTGGGACTCTGCCCCCCTCCCACATCATTGCCCATGTACTCACCTTGCTCTCACTCTCTCCTTGCAGGTCTGGCTGCCGTGGCAACGCTGCTGGCCTTTGACCAGGCCGTGCTGGGTCTTCAGCGCACCGGCCTCGAGCTGAGCTACCTCTGGTCTTTTGGCTTTACCCTCGCTGCCTCCATCCTGTCCTCACTGGCTGGCACCTCGTTCCTCGTCATTGCCCTCCCAGGCCCTGCCCTCGGCCTCTGCAACAGGGGCAAGGCCTCCAAGCCGGAGGCCTAGTGTTGGGGGGAGAGGGAAAGAAAGGAGGGAAGGAGGGGAATTAGTGAGTGGAGAAAGTGGGGAGGGGGGAGAGAACAGGATTTATCAATACACTGCCAGCACCTGGGGCCTAGTTTCAGTTATGGCACCAGGGAGTATGGGAGGGAAGGAGGAGAGAGAGGGACTGTCTAGGACACGAGAGCCTGAGGCCTAATGGTGACTGAGGCCGCTATGGAGGGAGGGTTTGGTGAAGGAGAGTTAGGAGGGAGAAGGAGCGCAGAGAGAGAGAAAGAGAGAGTTGTTTTGAGCCCATCCCCTCCACATACCTATCCAAGTACCAAACTGCTTCAACCATTTCCTCTGGCAGCTTGTTCCATGTAAGCACCAACTCTGGTTGAAAAAGCTGCCCCTCGTGTCACTTTTACACTGACCCTCTCTCTCAGGGGGAGATCTGTACACTGACCGGTGTCTCTCAGTCCCTCTCTCTCAGGGGAGATCTGTACACTGACTGGTGTCCCTCAGTCCCTCTCTCTCAGGGGGAGATCTGTACACAGACTGGAGTCTTCCTGACCCTCTCTCTCAGGGGGAGATCTGTACACTGACCGGTGTCCCTCAGTCCCTCTCTCTCAGGGTAAAAGCTAAATTTAATTTTATTGCAAAAGTCTTTCAATATTTTTACTGGAAGTCTTATCTTGTGTTCTGTTGTGTAAACCATGTGTTCATTATTTAATTTACAAAATCTCTTTTCTTGGGATGAACCTCGGTAAATAATCGAACGATTGGAACTGTTTGGAGTTGTTTTTTGTGTATTTTGACCAGGTCAAGAAACCTGTCACCCCATTAACTAGTGACACAGAGGGAACCTCTTGACAGATTCTCCTCTCAATACCTCTCACAGCCTACATCGAACTCCCCCCTCCCTCTAACTCCCCCTCCCTTCTCTTCCTCCACCTCTTCCCCTCTCTTTTTCCCTCTCCCCTCTCTTTCTCCCCCTCTTCCCCTCCCTTTCTCTCCCACTCTCTCCCCCACTCCCCTTATCCTCTCTCTCCCCCACTCCCCTTATCCTCTCTCTCCCCCACTCCCCCTCGTCCTCTCTCTCCCTGCTCTCTCCGTTCCCCCTCCCCTCTCCCCCTCTCCATTCCCCCTCCCTCCTCCTCTCTCCCCCAGCCTCCACCCATCTCACTGCACTTCTCCCTCCCTCTCTCCCCCTTCTTCCTCCCCCTCTCCCTCAACCTTTCCCTCTCCCATCCTTCAGCCCCTCCCTCCCTCCCTCTCCCCCGCCCACTGCCGCTGGGGTATTTTTAACCACCCTGTCTCGACCAGGCTAAATTTAAACACTGGAGAACAATGGGAGGAGGGAAATAATGTCAGTAGGTCAGAGAACCAGCCTTGGGTCAGAGGAGTGTGTGTGTGTGTGTGTATTAATGGGAACGGTGTGTGAGAGGGTTAAACCTCTCCGACAGGGAACAGACTGTTTTGTGTGTTTGTGTGTGTGTGTGTGTTTGTGTGTGTGAGAGTGAATGTGTGTGTGTGTGTGTGTGTGTGTGAGAGAGAGAGAGAGAGTGAGTGTGAGTGTGTGTAAGAGAGAGAGAGTGTGAGTGTGTGTGAGTGAGAGAGAGTGTGAATGTGTGTGTGAGTGTGTGTTTCTGTGTGTGTGTGAGAGAGTGTGTGAGTGTGTGTGTGTGTGTAAGTGTATGTGTGAGCGTGTGTGCATCTGTATACGCGTCTTTGTGTGTGTCTGAGTGTGAGTGTGAGTTTGTGACTGTGTGAGTGTGTGTGTGTTCGTGCATCTGTGTGTGAGAGAGAGTATGTAGGAATGTGTTTGCACTCCCTGTGTGAGGGCAGGACAAGAGAGAGATGTGTAGATGTGTGTATGTGTGAGTGTGTGTGTGTGTGTGTGTGTGTGTGTGTGAGACAGAGTATGTGGGAATGTGTGAGGGCAGGACAAGAGAGAGGTGTGATGTCTAACAGCCTCTGAAACAACTCGATCGTATCTGCCTCCACCACCACCCCAGACAGCATGTTCCAGACTCCCACCCCTCTCTGTGAAAAAAAATGTGCCCCTCACATCTCCTTGGAACTTTCTCCTCTCACATTAAAAGCCGTGGATACTTCATCCAGGGGAAGCAGATACTGTCTGTCTCCTCTTTCTGCGTCTCTCATAATCTTAAAAACCTCTATCAGATCTTCCCTCAGCCTCTTGGTGAACCCCTTCTGCACCCTCTCCAAAGCCCCCCACGCCCCTCCTGGTCAGTCTGTACTGGGAGCTATCGAAGACTTGTAGGTACACAGGTACAGGTGGGCGTGCTATGTTGGTGCGTGGTGCCTGGCTGGGCTTGGCAGCTGCCCACTCACAACGTTATGTTGGTCATTTCACTGACTGATTCGATGTACGTGGGAAGGGTATCGCAAATCCTTAAACAGGTAGAAAGCACAGAAACATGCTTGGACATTTCATACCTACTAACCTGGTACCGTCAAACAGGGTGTCAATGTATTTAGCTGGGCCATGGGAGGGACTGTGTCTTGTCGGAAACCACTTTCACTGAGGGATCTCCATGCTTTGACAGTGTCAGTGAGGGATTTCCACACTGTGGGAGGGTCACTGAGGGATCTGCGTGCTTTGACAGTGTTGGTGAGGGATCTCCACACTGCGCTGAGGGTCACTGAGGGATCTCCACGCTGTGGGGGGTCACTGAGGGATCTCCATGCTTTGACAGTGTCAGTGAGGGATCTCCACACTGTGGGGGGGTCACTGAGGGACGGGACTGCGGGTAATCGAGCAGGTGGGTGTGAGGGACGGTGTTGCTCACAGGCCGGGAGTGGTGTCACCCTGAGGAGCAGAGTTCACTGACGTGACGTTCCCACCACTGCAGACGGGACTGTTGGCCCTGGATCAGCAAAAAGCAGTAAAATTATCATCGGTGGTAAAAATAGAAGCTGGTTAGCAAAGGAACCGAACAAACAGACCTGGATTCCATCAACAGGAAACGCCTTACTCTCAACGCACAACACACAAAAAGTACGGGAAATATCACCATTCTCCCTGGAGAACCATTGTGAATATTAACGTATACCCCGAAACTCCCTGTAAATATTAACACACTCCCCGGGGACCCCTGTCAATATTAACAATCTCCCCAGGGATCCCCTGTAGATATTGATACCCACCCTGGGGTAACCCAGTAAATGCTAACACACACTTCCCAGGGATCTCCTGTAAATATTAACACACTTCCCAGTATCCCCTGTCAATATTAACAATCTCCCCGGGGACCCCCTGTAAATATTAACACACCCCCCGGGGACCCCCTGTAAATATTAACACACTCTCCCCAGGGACCCCCTGTAAATATTAACACTCTCCCCGGGGACCCTCTGTAAATATTAACACACTCCCCGGGACACCCTCTGTAAATATTAACACTCTACCTGGGAACACCCTTTAAATATGAACACACTGTCACTGGGGATCCCCATAAATATTAACACACTTGCTATGTGCTTTTTAAATCACTGTACTGGGCACTACACCACAGCAAGAGTACCTTAACCCGACTGAATTGTCCTATACCATTGATCTGCTCCTGCATTCCCCTCCCATCCTTGTACTTATTCAGATTTCTCTTCGATGTTGAATTCAAATGCACCTCTACCACTTGTGCTGACAGTTCCGCATTCTGAGTGGTGAAGTTCCCTTCGTGTATCCATCAAATAGTTTACTTTTCAAACTTAATCCTTGACCCCTTTCATGTCTCACTCAACCCCAGTGAAAAAAGCCATCTTGAACTTACCCTCTCTATACACCTCATAAGTTTGTAATCCTCTATCAAACCTCACCTCGATCTCCTTCACTCCTGCAACTGTCCTATTCAACTGCACCAGTATTACAGTGGAGTAAAGAGTCATGAGAGAGAAGCTGACCAAAAATGATTGGAAGGGAACACTAGCATGGATGATGGCTGGAGTTTCTGGGAGCAATTTGGAAGGTGCATGATATTTATGTCCTAAAGAGGAAGAAATATTATAAACAGCCCACACAAAATGCTGGAGGAACTCAGTATCAGGAAAAAAGTACAGTTGACATTTTGGGCCTAGACCCATTGAGCACAGAATAATGTTGTGCCGACCCATAAACCCTGCCTCCCATATAAGCCCCCACCTTAAATTCCTCCATATACCTGTCTAGTAGTCTCCTAGACTTCGCTAGTGTATCCGCCTCCACCACTGACTCAGGCAGTGCATTCCACGTACCAACCACTCTCTGAGTAAAAAACCTTTCCTCTAATATCCCCCTTGAACTTCCCAGCCCTCACCTTAAAGCCATGTCCTCTTGTATTGAGCAGTGGTGCCCTGGGGAAGAGGCGCTG
This sequence comes from Mobula hypostoma, assembly GCF_963921235.1. Lineage (NCBI taxonomy): Eukaryota > Metazoa > Chordata > Chondrichthyes > Myliobatiformes > Myliobatidae > Mobula > Mobula hypostoma. Next base: position 34,406,939 of record NC_086124.1, read on the forward strand.
GCTATCCACTCTATCTATTCCTCTTATTATCTTGTACACCTTTATCATGTCTCCTCTCATCCTCCTCTCCAAAGAGTAAAGCCCTAGCTCCCTTAATCTCTGATCATAATGCATACTCTCTAAACCAGGCAGCATCCAGGTAAATCTCCTCTGTACCCTTTCCAATGCTTCCACATCCTTCCTATAGTGAGGCGACCAGAACTGGACACAGTACTCCAAGTGTGGCCTCACCAGAGTTTTATAGAGCTGCATCATTACATCGCAATTCTTAAACTCTATCCCTCGACTTATGAAAGCTAACAGCCCATAAGCTTTCTTAACTACCCTTTGGCAGGACTGGAGAAAAGAAACAGTTTGAAGGGTCTCTGTCCGAAACGTTGACTGTACAATTTCCAGAGATGCTGCCTGGCCTGCTGAGTTCCTCCAGCATTTTGTGTGTGCTGCTTTGATTTCCAGCATCTGCAGATTTTCTCTTGCTTCTGACAAGTATCCTAAAGGCAGATGACACAAGAGAAGCAAAGGCAAAGAGAGGGCAAATAATCCAGCAAGAATTAGTGGGGTTAGAAGACTGGGAAGCTTTTGAAAATCAACAGCTTTTAAAAAAGCAATACAGAGAGAAAAGATAAAATATAAAGGTAAGCTAGCCAAAACTATCAAATATATTACTTGAAGTTTCTTTAGATATATACAGTATATAAAGAGTATAAGAGAGGTGAGAGTAGATATTGGATCACTGGGAAATGATGTTGGAGAGGTAGTAAAGGGAGACAAAGAAATAACAGATGAACTGAATAAATACTTTGCATCAGTCTTCACTGTGGAAGACATCAGTAAAATGCCAGAATTTCAAGAGTGTTGGGGGCATTCTGGGGAGAAGGTGCTTGGGAAACTGAAAGGTCTGAAAGTAGCCAGTTAGTCTGACTTCAGTGGTTGGAAAGATGTTGGAGCCTATTAGTCAGGATGAGGTTTTGGGGGACTTAGAGGCACATGAGAAAATAGATGCAGTCAGCGTGACAAATCTTGCCTGACAAATTTGTTGGAATTCCTTGAGGAAACAACAAGTAGGAGAGACAAAGGAGAATTTGGATTTTCAGAAGGCCTTTGACAAGGTGTCACAGATGAGGCTGCTTAACAAGAAAAGAACCCATGGTATTACAGGAAACTTAACTGCTGCTGCTAAGTTAAGAAATTTCCTGTCACATGCCGGTGATAATAAATCTGATTTTGAAGATACTAGCATGGAGATTGGCTGACTGACAGGGAGCAAAAAGTGAGGCCTTTTTCTGGTTGGCTGCCAGTAATTAATGGTGATCTGCAATAATCAGTACTGGGACCATTTCGTTTTACGGCATATATCAATGAGTTGGGCGATGGAATTAATGGCCACGCTTGCGGATAGGTAGGGCTGAGGAAGCAGGCAGTCTGCAGAAGGACTTAGACAGATTAGGAGAATGGGCAATGTTGGAATACAGAGTCGGGAAGGGTATGGTCATGCACTTTGGTAGAAGGAATAAAGGTGTCGGCTATTTTCTAAGCAGGGAGAAAATTCAAAAATCAGAGAGACTTGGGAGTCCTTGTGCAGGATTTCTGAAAGGTTAACTTGTAGCTTGAGTTGGTGGCTGAGGAAGGCAAACGCAATGTTAGCATTCATTTCAAGAGGACTAGAATATAAGAGCAAGGATGTAATGCTGAGGCTTTATAAGACATTGGTCAGACCCCACTTGGAGTATTATGAGCAGTTTTGGGCCCCTTATCTGAGAACAGATGTGCTGGAATTGGAGAGGCTCCAGAAGAGCTTCATGAGAATGAAACAGTCAGCCTATGAGGAGCATTTGATGGCTTTGGGCCTGTACTCACTGGAATTTAGACGAATGACGGGGTGATCTCATTGAAACCTGTTGAAAGGGCTTGATAGAGTGGATGTGGAAAGGATACTTCCTCTTGTAGGGAGTCTTGGACCAGAGGCACACTCTCAGAAGAGAGGTACATGTGGTAAACCACATATATAGGTTGTAACTGGGTTACCTGTCTGGACAGGCCCCTCTGCTGACTGCTCCTGTGGCTGCTCCCACAGACCCCTGAATAAAGGCAATTGTGCCACTGCTCCTCCCTCAGTCCAGGACAGATACTCAGCATGGTCGTTGGGCCATTTACTGTTAATAAAAGCCTTTCAGTATTTACTCTACTTCCAGTCTTTTGGAGTATTTGATAGTGCATCAGTACGTCCATTTATAACAGAGATGAAGATGAATTTCGTTAGCCAGAGGCTGGTGAATCTGTGAAATTCATTGCCATGGATGGCTGTGGAGGCCGAGCGTAGGTTGATAGGTTATTGGGAAGTCAAAGGTTATGGGGAGAAGGCTGGAGAATGGGACTGAGACGGATGGCTAACCATTCCTTCTCAGGTGCTCCAGACCCGGCAACATCCTCATAAGTCCTTCCTGTAGGTAGGTGACCAAAACTGCACACAATACTCCAAGTTAGACCTCACCAAAGTCTTACAGACTTTAACATCACACCCCACCTTCTCTACTCAGTACTTCCATTTGCGAAGGCCAACGTGCCAAAAGATTTCTTTATGACCCTATCTACCTGTGACACCTCTTTGAAAGAATTATGACCTGTATTCCCAGATCCCGTTGTTCTACCATACTCCTCAGTGCCTACCGTTCACTGTGTAAAACCTACCCTGGCTGGTCCTACGGAAATGCAACACCTCGCACTTGTCTGCGTTAAATTCCATCTGCCATTTTTCAGCCCATTTTCCCAGCTGGTGCAGATCACTCTGCAAGCCACGATAGTCTTCCTCACTTTCCACTGCACCCCAGTCTTGGTGTCATCTGTAAAATTGCTGATCCAGTTTACCACATTATCATCCAGATTGTTGATAGAGATGACAAACAACAACGGACCCAGCACTGATCGCTACGACTCTCCACTAGTCACAGACCTTTAGACAGAGAGGCAACCATCTACTACGACTCTCTGACTCCTCTCACAAAGCCAGTGTCTAATCCAGTTTACGATCTCATCGTGGCGTTTGCCAGATGGGACCTGTCCTTCATGTCCACACTGGCGGTGGTCCTCTTGCCCTCAATACCAGGAGGGCCAACTCTACATGATCGACAAACCCTGCGTCAAGGCCACAACGTCAAAGGAAGGGGTTCAACCTCCCACAGGCAAGGACAGTAACACAGAGAGACGCATCTACCGCTACCTCAACAGGGAGGCCCGAGGGAAGGGAACGGGGAGACAGCGGGGATGTTGGGAAGAGAAAGAGAGAGAGAGAAAGTGAGGGACAGAAAAGGGGGGAGAGAAAAGCAGAGAGAGAGGGGGAGAGAGAGAGGGGAAAGGGAGAGGGGGAGAGAGAGGGGAGGGGGAAGAGAGAAAGAAAGAGGAGGAGAGAGTGGAGAGAGGAGAGCAGGAGGGGTTGGTGATAAGGGGAGAGAGGAGAGAGGTAGGGGTTAGCAATATGGGGTAGAGTGATGACGAGGGGCAGATAGAGGGGTAGAGGGAGAAAGAGAGGAGAGAGGGGTGGAGAGGTGGAGTGAGGGGTAGTGAGGAGGAGAGAGAGCTGGGATAGTGAGTCAGGAGGGTCTCACGGCATGAGTGAGGGTCAGAGCAGGTTGGGGACGAGGGTCGAGTGAATGAGTCATGAGGGATGAAATGTGGGTAGAAAGTGCTAACGTTGTCCTCTCCTTTCCCCAGTCTCTTCACTCTCTCTTCCTCTCTGCCCCTTCTCACACCCCCTCTCTCCCCCTCTCACTCTCCCCCAATCTCACCCTCTCACTCTCCCCCAATCTCACCCTCTCTCCATTATCTCCATCCCCCCCATTTCTCTCCCTTCCCCTTCTCTCCCTCCACCCTCTCTTCATATCTCTCCCAGCTCTCTCCCTCCCCACTATATCCCCTGTCCTTCTCACTGTCCCCGTCCACTCTCTCTTCCCCGTCGGACTCTCCCGTTCTCTCCTCTATCTCTCTCCACCTCCCTTATCCCCTGTCGCTTCCTCCCACTCCCCTCTCACCCTCTCTCTCTCCTTCGCTCTCCATTATCTCTTTCCCCCTCTCCATCCTCCTCCGTCTCTCTCCCTCTCTCTCATCACTCCCTCTCTTCTCCCTTTCACTCCATCCTCTCTTCCCTTCCCCTCTCTCCTAGTCTCTCCTCTTCTCTCTCATACCACTCTCCCTCCCCCATTCTCCACCCTCTTCCCCCATTCTTTCATCCCTCTCACTACCCCTCTCTCCCTCCCTCTCGTGCCCCCCACTCCACTCTTGACCCCCTCTCCCTCTTGCTCTCCCCTCTTTCTCCTCACCTACTCTCTCTCCCCATCTCTTAGTCAATCCAGCCCCTCACTCCCTCTACCATCTCCCCCTCTCACTCCCTCTACCATCTCCCCCTCTCACTCCCATCTCCTCCTCCCATCTCTCCCCTCACACCCTCTCCCCCTCTCACTCCGATATCCCCCTCTCACTCCCATCACCCCCTCTCACTCCCATCTCCCTCCCTCACTCCCATCTCCCCCTCTCACTCCCATCTCCCCCTCTCACTCCCATTTCTCCCTCTCACTCCCATCTCCCCCTCTCACTCCCATCTCCCATCTCCCATTTCCCCCTCTCACTCCCTCTACCATCTCCCCCTCTCACTGCCATCTCCCCTTCTCACTCCAATCTCCCATCTCCCCCTCTCACTCGCATCTCCCCCTCTCACTCCCTCTACCATCTCCCCCTCAACTCCCATCTCCCCCTCTCACTCCCTCTACCATCTCCCCCTCAACTCCAATCTCGCCCTCTCACTCGCATCTCCCCCTCTCACTCCCTCTACCATCTCCCCCTCAACTCCCATCTCCCCCTCTCACTCCCATCTCCCCCTCTCACTCTCATCTCCCCCTCTCACTCCCTCTACCATCTCCCCCTCAACTCCCACCCCCCTCTCACTCCCATCTCCCCCCTAACTCCCATCTCCCCCTCTCACTCCCATCTCCCTCTCTCACTCCCTCTATCATCTCGCCCCTCACTCCCTCTTTCATCTCCCCCTCTCACTCCCTCTCACCTCTCACTCTCAGCTCCCCTCTCACTCCTATCTCCCCCTCTCACTCCCATATACCCCTCTCACTCCCTCTCCCATCTCCCCCTCTCACTCCCATCTCCACCTCTCACTCACATCTCCCACTCTCACTCCGTCTACCATCTCCCCCTCAACTCCCATCTCCCCCTCTCACTCCCATCTGCCCCTCTCACTCCAATCTCCCATCTCACCCTCTCACTCCGTCTACCATCTCCCCCTCAACTCCCATCTCTCCTCTCACTCCCATCTCCCCCTCTCACTCTCATCTCCCCCTCTCACTCCCATCTCCCATTTCCCCCTCTCACTCCCTCTACCATCTCCCCGCCTCACTTGCATCTCCCCCTCTCACTGCCATCTCCCCTCTCACTCCCATCTCCCCCTCTCACTCCCATCTCCCCCTCTCATTCCCATCTCCCCTTATCACTCCCTCTACCATCTCCCCCTCAACTCCCATCTCCCCCTCTCACTCCCATCTTCCCCTCTCACTCCAATCTCCCATCTCCCCCTCTCACTCCCATCTCCTTCTCTCACTCACCCCTACCATCTCCCCCTCTCACTCCCTCTTTCATCTCCCCCTCAACTCCCATCTCCCCCTCACACTCCCTCTCCCCTTCTCACTCTCATCTCCCCTCTCACTCCCATCTCCCCCTCTCACTCCCATCTCCCCCTCTCACTCACATCTCCCCCTCTCACTCCCATCTCCCCCATCACTCCCTCTCCCCCTCTCACTCTCATCACACCTCTCACTCCATCTCCCCCTCTCACTCCCATCTCCCCCTCTCACTCGCATTTCCCCCTCTCACTCCCTCTCCCATCTCTCCCTCTCACTCCCATCTCCCCCTCTCACTCCCATCTCCCCCTCTCACTCTCATCTCCGCATCACTCCATCTCCCCCTCTCACTCCCATCTCCCATCTCCACCTCTCACTCCCATCTCCCCCTCTCACTCTCTCTCCCCCTCTCACTCCAATCTCCCATCTCCCCCTCTCACTCCCTCTACCATCTCCCCCTCAACTCCCATCTCTCCCTCTCACTTCCATCTCCCCCTCTCAATCACATCTCCCCCTCTCACTCTCATCTCCCCATCACTCCATCTCCCCCTCTCACTCCCATCTCCCATCTCCACCTCTCACTCCCATCTCCCTCTCTCACTCTCTCTCCCCCTCTCACTCCAATCTCCCATCTCCCCCTCTCACTCCCTCTACCATCTCCCCCTCAACTCCCATCTCTCCCTCTCACTTCCATCTCCCCCCTCACTCTCATCTCCCCCTTTCACTCCCTCTACCATCTACCCCTCAACTCCCATCTGACACTCCCACTCCCATCTCCCTCTCTCACTCCCTCTACCATCTCCCCCCTCACTCCCATCTCCCCCTCTCACTCCCATATCCCCCTCTCACTCCCATCTCCCCCTCTTACTCCCATCTCCCTCCCTCACTCACATCTCCCCCTCTCACTGCCATCTCCCCCTCTCACTCCCATCTCCCCCTCTCACTCCCATCTCCCTCTCTCACTCACTCTATCATCTCCCCCCTCACTCCCATCTCCCCCTCTCACTCCCATATCCCCCTCTCACTGCCATCTCCCCCTCTCACTCCCATCTCCCCCTCTCACTCCCATCTCCCCCTCTTACTCCCATCTCCCTCCCTCACTCACATCTCCCCCTCTCACTCCCATCTCCCATTTCCCCCTCTCACTCCCTCTCCCATCTCCCCCTCTCACTCCCATCTCCCCCTCTCACTGCCATCTCCCACTCTCACTGCCATCTCCCCTCTCACTCACATCTCCCCCTCTCACTGCCATCTCCCCTTCTCACTCCAATCTCCCATCTACCCCTCTCACTCCCATCTCCCCTTCTCACTCCCTCTACCATCTCCCCCTCAACTCCCATCTCCCCCTCTCACTCCCTCTCCCCCTCTCACTCTCATCTCCCCTCTCACTCCCATCTCCCCCTCTCACTCCCATTTCCCCCTCTCACTCCCATTTCCCCCTCTCACTCCAATCTCCCATCTCCCCATCTCACACCCATCTCTCCCTCTCACTCCCATCTCCCCCTCTCACTCATATCTCCCCCTCTCACTCCCTCTCCCCCTATCACTCTCATCTCCCCCATCACTCCCTCTCCCCATCTCACTCTCATCACACCTCTCACTCCATCTCCCCCTCTCACTCCCATTTCCCCCTCTCACTCCCTCTCCCATCTCCCCCTCTCACTCCCATCTCCCCCTCTCACTCACATCTCCCCCTCTCACTCCCTCTCCCCCTCTCACTCCATCTCCCCCTCTCACTCCCATCTCCCCCTCTCACTCACTCTCCCGCTCTCACTCCAATCTCCCATCTCCCCCTCTCACTCCCTCTACCATCTCCCCCTCAACTCCCATCTCTCCCTCTCACTCCCATCTCCCCCTCTTACTCCCATCTCCCTCCCTCACTCACATCTCCCCCTCTCACTCCCATCTCCCATTTCCCCCCTCACACTCTCTACCATCTCCCCCTCTCACTCCCTCTACCATCTCCCCCCTCACTTGCATCTCCCCCTCTCACTGCCATCTCCCCCTCTCACTCCCATCTCCCCCTCTCACTGCCATCTCCCCCTCTCACTCCCATCTCCCCCTCTCACTCTCATCTCCCATCTCACTCCCATCTCCCCCTCTCACTGCCATCTCCCCTTCTCACTCCAATCTCCCATCTCCCCCTCTCACTCCCATCTTCCCCTCTCACTCCCATCTCCCCCTCTCACTGCCATCTCCCCTTCTCACTCCAATCTCCCATCTCCCCCTCTCACTCCCATCTTCCCCTCTCACTCCCATCTCCCTTCTCACTCCCTCTACCATCTCCCCCTCAACTCCCATCTCCTCCTCAACTCCCATCTCCCCTTCTCACTCCCTCTCCCCCTCTCACTCTCATCTCCCCTCTCACTCCCATCTCCCCCTCTCACTCCCTCTCCCATCTCCCCCCTCACTCCCATCTCCCCCTCTCACTCACATCTCTCCCTCTCACTCCCTCTCCCCCTCGCACTCTCATCTCCCCCATCACTCCCTCTCCCCCTCTCACTCTCATCACACCTCTCACTCCATCTCCCCCTCTCACTCCCTCTACCATCTCCCCCTCTCACTCTCTCTCCCCCTCTCACTGCCATCTCCCCCTCTCACTGCCATCTCCCCCTCTCACTGCCATCTCCCCTCTAACTCACATCTCCCCCTCTCACTGCCATCTCCCCTTCTCACTCCAATCTCCCATCTACCCTTCTCACTCCCATCTCCCCTTCTCCCTCCCTCTAACATCTCCCCCTCAACTCCCATCTCCCCCTCTCACTCCCTCTCCCCCTCTCACTCTCATCTCCCCTCTCAATCCCATCTCCCCCTCTCACTCCCATTTCCCCCTCTCACTCCCATTTCCCCCTCTCACTCCAATCTCCCATCTCCCCATCTCACTCCCATCTCTCCCTCTCACTCCCATCTCCCCCTCTCACTCACATCTCCCCCTCTCACTCCCTCTCCCCCTCTCACTCTCATCTCCCCATCACTCCCTCTCCCCATCTCACTCTCATCACACCTCTCACTCCATCTCCCCCTCTCACTCCCATCTCCCCCTCTCACTCGCATTTCCCCCTCTCACTCCCTCTCCCATCTCTCCCTCTCACTCCCGTCTCCCCCTCTCACTCACATCTCCCCCTCTCACTCTCATCTCCGCATCACTCCATCTCCCCCTCTCACTCCCATCTCCCATCTCCACCTCTCACTCCCATCTCCCCCTCTCACTCTCTCTCCCCCTCTCACTCCAATTTCCCATCTCCCCCTCTCACTCCCTCTACCATCTCCCCCTCAACTCCCATCTCTCCCTCTCACTTCCATCTCCCCCCTCACTCTCATCTCCCCCTTTCACTCCCTCTACCATCTACCCCTCAACTCCCATCTGACACTCCCACTCCCATCTCCCTCTCTCACTCCCTCTACCATCTCCCCCCTCACTCCCATCTCCCCCTCTCACTCCCATATCCCCCTCTCACTCCCATCTCCCCCTCTCACTCCCATCTCCCCCTCTTACTCCCATCTCCCTCCCTCACTCACATCTCCCCCTCTCACTGCCATCTCCCCCTCTCACTCCCATCTCCCCCTCTCACTCCCATCTCCCTCTCTCACTCCCTCTATCATCTCCCCCCTCACTCCCATCTCCCCCTCTCACTCCCATATCCCCCTCTCACTGCCATCTCCCCCTCTCACTCCCATCTCCCCCTCTCACTCCCATCTCCCCCTCTTACTCCCATCTCCCTCCCTCACTCACATCTCCCCCTCTCACTCCCATCTCCCATTTCCCCCTCTCACTCCCATCTCCCATTTCCCCCTCTCACTCCCATCTCCCCCTCTCACTGCCATCTCCCCCTCTCACTCCCATCTCCCCCTCTCACTCTCATCTCCCATCTCACTCCCATCTCCCCCTCTCACTGCCATCTCCCCTTCTCACTCCAATCTCCCATCTCCCCCTCTCACTCCCATCTTCCCCTCTCACTCCCATCTCCCCTTCTCACTCCCTCTACCATCTCCCCCTCAACTCCCATCTCCTCCTCAACTCCTATCTCCCCTTCTAACTCCCTCTCCCCTCTCACTCTCATCTCCCCTCTCACTCCCATCTCCCCCTCTCACTCCCTCTCCCATCTCCCCCCTCACTCCCATCTCCCCCTCTCACTCACATCTCCCCCTCTCACTCCCTCTCCCCCTCTCACTCTCATCTCCCCCATCACTCCCTCTCCCCCTCTCACTCTCATCACACCTCTCACTCCATCTCCCCCTCTCACTCCCTCTACAATCTCCCCCTCTCACTCTCTCTCCCCCTCTCACTGCCATCTCCCCCTCTCACTGCCATCTCCCACTCTCACTGCCATCTCCCCTCTCACTCACATCTCCCCCTCTCACTGCCATCTCCCCTTCTCACTCCAATCTCCCATCTACCCTTCTCACTCCCATCTCCCCTTCTCCCTCCCTCTACCATCTCCCCCTCCACTCCCATCTCCCCCTCTCACTCCCTCTCCCCCTCTCACTCTCATCTCCCCTCTCAATCCCATCTCCCCCTCTCACTCCCATTTCCCCCTCTCACTCCCATTTCCCCCTCTCACTCCAATCTCCCATCTCCCCATCTCACTCCCATCTCTCCCTCTCACTCCCATCTCCCCCTCTCACTCACATCTCCCCCTCTCACTCCCTCTCCCCCTCTCACTCTCATCTCCCCATCACTCCCTCTCCCCATCTCACTCTCATCACACCTCTCACTCCATCTCCCCCTCTCACTCCCATCTCCCCCTCTCACTCGCATTTCCCCCTCTCACTCCCTCTCCCATCTCTCCCTCTCACTCCCATCTCCCCCTCTCACTCACATCTCCCCCTCTCACTCTCATCTCCGCATCACTCCATCTCCCCCTCTCACTCCCATCTCCCATCTCCACCTCTCACTCCCATCTCCCCCTCTCACTCTCTCTCCCCCTCTCACTCCAATCTCCCATCTCCCCCTCTCACTCCCTCTACCATCTCCCCCTCAACTCCCATCTCTCCCTCTCACTTCCATCTCCCCCTCTCAATCACATCTCCCCCTCTCACTCTCATCTCCCCATCACTCCATCTCCCCCTCTCACTCCCATCTCCCATCTCCACCTCTCACTCCCATCTCCCCCTCTCACTCTCTCTCCCCCTCTCACTCCAATCTCCCATCTCCCCCTCTCACTCCCTCTACCATCTCCCCCTCAACTCCCATCTCTCCCTCTCACTTCCATCTCCCCCTCACTCTCATCTCCCCCTTTCACTCCCTCTACCATCTACCCGTCAACTCCCATCTGACACTCCCACTCCCATCTCCCTCTCTCACTGCCTCTACCATCTCCCCCCTCACTCCCATCTCCCCCTCTCACTCCCATATCCCCCTCTCACTCCCATCTCCCCCTCTTACTCCCATCTCCCTCCCTCACTCACATCTCCCCCTCTCACTGCCATCTCCCCCTCTCACTCCCATCTCCCCCTCTCACTCCCATCTCCCTCTCTCACTCCCTCTATCATCTCCCCCCTCACTCCCATCTCCCCTCTCACTCCCATATCCCCCTCTCACTCCCATCTCCCCCTCTCACTCCCATCTCCCCCTCTCACTCCCATCTCCCTCCCTCACTCACATCTCCCCCTCTCACTCCCTCTCCCATCTCCCCCTCTCACTGCCATCTCCCCCTCTCACTGCCATCTCCCCTCTCACTCACATCTCCCCCTCTCACTGCCATCTCCCCTTCTCACTCCAATCTCCCATCTACCCTTCTCACTCCCATCTCCCCTTCTCCATCTCCCTCTTCTCCATCTCCCCCTCAACTCCCATCTCCCCCTCTCACTCCCTCTCCCCCTCTCACTCTCATCTCCCCTCTCAATCCCATCTCCCCCTCTCACTCCCATTTCCCCCTCTCACTCACATCTCCCCCTCTCACTCCCTCTCCCCCTCTCACTCTCATCTCCCCATCACTCCCTCTCCCCATCTCACTCTCATCACACCTCTCACTCCATCTCCCCCTCTCACTCCCATCTCCCCCTCTCACTCGCATTTCCCCCTCTCACTCCCTCTCCCATCTCTCCCTCTCACTCCCGTCTCCCCCTCTCACTCACATCTCCCCCTCTCACTCTCATCTCCGCATCACTCCATCTCCCCCTCTCACTCCCATCTCCCATCTCCACCTCTCACTCACATCTCCCCCTCTCACTCCCTCTCCCCCTCTCACTCACATCTCCCCCTCTCACTCCCTCTCCCCTATCACTCTCATCTCCCCCATCACTCCCTCTCCCCATCTCACTCTCATCACACCTCTCACTCCATCTCCCCCTCTCACTCCTATTTCCCCCTCTCACTCCCTCTCCCATCTCCCCCTCTCACTCCCATCTCCCCCTCTCACTCCCATCTCCCCCTCTCACTCACATCTCCCCCTCTCACTCCCTCTCCCCCTCTCACTCCATCTCCCCCTCTCACTCCCATCTCCCCCTCTCACTCCCTCTTCCCCTCTCACTCCAATCTCCCATCTCCCCCTCTCATTCCCTCTACCATCTCCCCCTCAACTCCCATCTCTCCCTCTCACTCCCATCTCCCCCTCTTACTCCCATCTCCCTCCCTCACTCACATCTCCCCCTTTCACTCCCATCTCCCATTTCCCCCTCACACTCTCTACCATCTCCCCCTCTCACTCCCTCTACCATCTCCCCCCTCACTTGCATCTCCCCCTCTCACTGCCATCTCCCCCTCTCACTCCCATCTCCCCCTCTCACTGCCATCTCCCCCTCTCACTCCCATCTCCCCCTCTCACTCTCATCTCCCATCTCACTCCCATCTCCCCCTCTCACTGCCATCTCCCCTTCTCACTCCAATCTCCCATCTCCCCCTCTCACTCCCATCTTCCCCTCTCACTCCCATCTCCCTTCTCACTCCCTCTACCATCTCCCCCTCAACTCCCATCTCCTCCTCAACTCCCATCTCCCCTTCTCACTCCCTCTCCCCCTCTCACTCTCATCTCCCCTCTCACTCCCATCTCCCCCTCTCACTCCCTTTCCCATCTCCCCCCTCACTCCCATCTCCCCCTCTCACTCACATCTCCCCCTCTCACTCCCTCTCCCCCTCTCACTCTCATCTCCCCATCACTCCCTCTCCCCCTCTCACTCTCATCACACCTGTCACTCCATCTCCCCCTCTCACTCCCTCTACCATCTCCCCCTCTTACTCTCTCTCCCCCTCTCACTGCCATCTCCCCCTCTCACTGCCATCTCCCCTCTCACTCACATCTCCCCCTCTCACTGCCATCTCCCCTTCTCACTCCAATCTCCCATCTACCCTTCTCACTCCCATCTCCCCTTCTCCCTCCCTCTACCATCTCCCCCTCAACTCCCATCTCCCCCTCTCACTCCCTCTCCCCTCTCACTCTCATCTCCCCTCTCAATCCCATCTCCCCCTCTCACTCCCATTTCCCCCTCTCACTCCCATTTCCCCCTCTCACTCCAATCTCCCATCTCCCCATCTCACTCCCATCTCTCCCTCTCACTCCCATCTCCCCCTCTCACTCACATCTCCCCCTCTCACTCCCTCTCCCCCTCTCACTCTCATCACACCTCTCACTCCATCTCCCCCTCTCACTCCCATCTCCCCCTCTCACTCCCATTTCCCCCTCTCACTCCCTCTCCCATCTCCCCCTCTCACTCCCATCTCCCCCTCTCACTCCCATCTCCCCCTCTCACTCACATCTCCCCCTCTCACTCCCTCTCCCCCTCTCACTCCATCTCCCCCTCTCACTCCCATCTCCCCCTCTCACTCCCTCTCCCCCTCTCACTCCAATCTCCCATCTCCCCCTCTCACTCCCTCTACCATCTCCCCCTCAACTCCCATCTCTCCCTCTCACTCCCATCTCCCCCTCTCACTCTCATCTCCCCCTCTCACTTCCTCTACCATCTCCCCCTCAACTCCCATCTCCCCCTCTTACTCCCATCTCCCTCCCTCACTCACATCTCCCCCTTTCACTCCCATCTCCCATTTCCCCCCTCACACTCTCTACTATCTCCCCCTTCTCATCTCCCCCTTCTACCATCTCCCCCCTCACATGCATCTCCCCCTCTCACTGCCATCTCCCCCTCTCACTCCCATCTCCCCCTCTCACTGCCATCTCCCCCTCTCACTCCCATCTCCCCCTCTCACTCTCATCTCCCATCTCACTCCCATCTCCCCCTCTCACTGCCATCTCCCCTTCTCACTCCAATCTCCCATCTCCCCCTCTCACTCCCATCTTCCCATCTCACTCCCATCTCCCTTCTCACTCCCTCTACCATCTCCCCCTCAACTCCCATCTCCTCCTCAACTCCCATCTCCCCTTCTCACTCCCTCTCCCCCTCTCACTCTCATCTCCCCTCTGACTCCCATCTCCCCCTCTCACTCCCTCTCCCATCTCCCCCTCTCACTCCCATCTCCCCCTCTCACTCCCATCTCCACCTCTCACTCCCTCTCTCCCTCTCACTCCAACCTCCCATCTCTCCGTCTCACTCCCATCTCCCCCTCTCACTCTCATCTCCCCCTCTCACCCCTTCTACCATCTGCCCCTCAACTCCCATCTCCCCCTCTCACTCCCTCTCCCCCTCTCACTCCAATCTCCCATCTACCCCCCTCACTCCCTCTACCATCTCCCCCTCAACTCCCATCTCCCCCTCTCACTCCCAACTCCCCCTCTCACTCTCATCTCCCCCTCTCACTCCCTCTACCATCTCCCCCTCAACACCCATCTCCCCCTCTTACTCCCATCTCCCTCCCTCACTCACATCTCCCCCTCTCACTCCCATCTCCCATTTCCCCCTCTCACTCTCTCTACCATCTCCCCCTCTCACTCTCATCTCCCATTTCCCCCTCTCACTCTCTCTACCATCTCCCCCTCTCACTCTCATCTCCCATCTCCCCCTCTCACTGCCATCTCCCCTTCTCACTCCAATCTCCCATCTCCCCCTCTCACTCCCATCTTCCCCTCTCACTCCCATCTCCCCCTCTCACTGCCATCTCCCCTTCTCACTCCAATCTCCCATCTCCCCCTCTCACTCCCATCTTCCCCTCTCACTCCCATCTCCCTTCTCACTCCCTCTACCATCTCCCCCTCAACTCCCATCTCCTCCTCAACTCCCATCTCCCCTTCTCACTCCCTCTCCCCCTCTCATTCTCATCTCCCCTCTCACTCCCATCTCCCCCTCTCACTCCCTCTCCCATCTCCCCCCTCACTCCCATCTCCCCCTCTCACTCACATCTCTCCCCCTTCTCCATCTCCCCCTTCTCCATCTCCCCCCTTCTCCATCTCCCCCTTCTCCATCTCCCCCTTCTCCATCTCCCCCCCTTCTCCATCTCCCCCTCTCACTCCCTCTACCATCTCCCCCTCTCACTCTCTCTCCCCCTCTCACTGCCATCTCCCCCTCTCACTGCCATCTCCCCCTCTCACTGCCATCTCCCCTCTAACTCACATCTCCCCCTCTCACTGCCATCTCCCCTTCTCACTCCAATCTCCCATCTACCCTTCTCACTCCCATCTCCCCTTCTCCCTCCCTCTACCATCTCCCCCTCAACTCCCCTCTCCCCCTCTCACTCCCTCTCCCCCTCTCACTCTCATCTCCCCTCTCAATCCCATCTCCCCCTCTCACTCCCATTTCCCCCTCTCACTCCCATTTCCCCCTCTCACTCCAATCTCCCATCTCCCCATCTCACTCCCATCTCTCCCTCTCACTCCCATCTCCCCCTCTCACTCACATCTCCCCCTCTCACTCCCTCTCCCCCTCTCACTCTCATCTCCCCATCACTCCCTCTCCCCATCTCACTCTCATCACACCTCTCACTCCATCTCCCCCTCTCACTCCCATCTCCCCCTCTCACTCGCATTTCCCCCTCTCACTCCCTCTCCCATCTCTCCCTCTCACTCCCGTCTCCCCCTCTCACTCACATCTCCCCCTCTCACTCTCATCTCCCCCTCACTCCATCTCCCCCTCTCACTCCCATCTCCCATCTCCACCTCTCACTCCCATCTCCCCCTCTCACTCTCTCTCCCCCTCTCACTCCAATTTCCCATCTCCCCCTCTCACTCCCTCTACCATCTCCCCCTCAACTCCCATCTCTCCCTCTCACTTCCATCTCCCCCCTCACTCTCATCTCCCCCTTTCACTCCCTCTACCATCTACCCCTCAACTCCCATCTGACACTCCCACTCCCATCTCCCTCTCTCACTCCCTCTACCATCTCCCCCCTCACTCCCATCTCCCCCTCTCACTCCCATATCCCCCTCTCACTCCCATCTCCCCCTCTCACTCCCATCTCCCCCTCTTACTCCCATCTCCCTCCCTCACTCACATCTCCCCCTCTCACTGCCATCTCCCCCTCTCACTCCCATCTCCCCCTCTCACTCCCATCTCCCTCTCTCACTCCCCCTTCTATCATCTCCCCCCTCACTCCCATCTCCCCCTCTCACTCCCATATCCCCCTCTCACTGCCATCTCCCCCTCTCACTCCCATCTCCCCCTCTCACTCCCATCTCCCCCTCTTACTCCCATCTCCCTCCCTCACTCACATCTCCCCCTCTCACTCCCATCTCCCATTTCCCCCTCTCACTCCCATCTCCCCCTCTCACTGCCATCTCCCCCTCTCACTCCCATCTCCCCCTCTCACTCTCATCTCCCATCTCACTCCCATCTCCCCCTCTCACTGCCATCTCCCCTTCTCACTCCAATCTCCCATCTCCCCCTCTCACTCCCATCTTCCCCTCTCACTCCCATCTCCCTTCTCACTCCCTCTACCATCTCCCCCTCAACTCCCATCTCCTCCTCAACTCCTATCTCCCCTTCTAACTCCCTCTCCCCTCTCACTCTCATCTCCCCTCTCACTCCCATCTCCCCCTCTCACTCCCTCTCCCATCTCCCCCCTCACTCCCATCTCCCCCTCTCACTCACATCTCCCCCTCTCACTCCCTCTCCCCCTCTCACTCTCATCTCCCCCATCACTCCCTCTCCCCCTCTCACTCTCATCACACCTCTCACTCCATCTCCCCCTCTCACTCCCTCTACAATCTCCCCCTCTCACTCTCTCTCCCCCTCTCACTGCCATCTCCCCCTCTCACTGCCATCTCCCCCTCTCACTGCCATCTCCCCTCTCACTCACATCTCCCCCTCTCACTGCCATCTCCCCTTCTCACTCCAATCTCCCATCTACCCTTCTCACTCCCATCTCCCCTTCTCTTTCCCTCTACCATCTCCCCCTCCACTCCCATCTCCCCCTCTCACTCCCTCTCCCCCTCTCACTCTCATCTCCCCTCTCAATCCCATCTCCCCCTCTCACTCCCATTTCCCCCTCTCACTCCCATTTCCCCCTCTCACTCCAATCTCCCATCTCCCCATCTCACTCCCATCTCTCCCTCTCACTCCCATCTCCCCCTCTCACTCACATCTCCCCCTCTCACTCCCTCTCCCCCTCTCACTCTCATCTCCCCATCACTCCCTCTCCCCATCTCACTCTCATCACACCTCTCACTCCATCTCCCCCTCTCACTCCCATCTCCCCCTCTCACTCGCATTTCCCCCTCTCACTCCCTCTCCCATCTCTCCCTCTCACTCCCATCTCCCCCTCTCACTCACATCTCCCCCTCTCACTCTCATCTCCGCATCACTCCATCTCCCCCTCTCACTCCCATCTCCCATCTCCACCTCTCACTCCCATCTCCCCCTCTCACTCTCTCTCCCCCTCTCACTCCAATCTCCCATCTCCCCCTCTCACTCCCTCTACCATCTCCCCCTCAACTCCCATCTCTCCCTCTCACTTCCATCTCCCCCTCTCAATCACATCTCCCCCTCTCACTCTCATCTCCCCATCACTCCATCTCCCCCTCTCACTCCCATCTCCCATCTCCACCTCTCACTCCCATCTCCCCCTCTCACTCTCTCTCCCCCTCTCACTCCAATCTCCCATCTCCCCCTCTCACTCCCTCTACCATCTCCCCCTCAACTCCCATCTCTCCCTCTCACTTCCATCTCCCCCTCACTCTCATCTCCCCCTTTCACTCCCTCTACCATCTACCCGTCAACTCCCATCTGACACTCCCACTCCCATCTCCCTCTCTCACTGCCTCTACCATCTCCCCCCTCACTCCCATCTCCCCCCTCTCACTCCCATATCCCCCTCTCACTCCCATCTCCCCCTCTTACTCCCATCTCCCTCCCTCACTCACATCTCCCCCTCTCACTGCCATCTCCCCCTCTCACTCCCATCTCCCCCTCTCACTCCCATCTCCCTCTCTCACTCCCTCTATCATCTCCCCCCTCACTCCCATCTCCCCCTCTCACTCCCATATCCCCCTCTCACTCCCATCTCCCCCTCTCACTCCCATCTCCCCCTCTCACTCCCATCTCCCTCCCTCACTCACATCTCCCCCTCTCACTCCCTCTCCCATCTCCCCCTCTCACTGCCATCTCCCCCTCTCACTGCCATCTCCCCTCTCACTCACATCTCCCCCTCTCACTGCCATCTCCCCTTCTCACTCCAATCTCCCATCTACCCTTCTCCATCTCCCCCTTCTCCATCACCCCTTCTCCATCTCCCCTTTCTCCATCTCCTCCTCAACTCCCATCTCCCCCTCTCACTCCCTCTCCCCCTCTCACTCTCATCTCCCCTCTCACTCCCAGCTCCCCCTCTCACTCCCTCTCCCATCTCCCCCTCTCACTCCCTCTCCCCCTCTCACTCTCATCTCCCCATCACTCCCTCTCCCCATCTCACTCTCATCACACCTCTCACTCCATCTCCCCCTCTCACTCCCATCTCCCCCTCTCACTCGCATTTCCCCCTCTCACTCCCTCTCCCATCTCTCCCTCTCACTCCCGTCTCCCCCTCTCACTCACATCTCCCCCTCTCACTCTCATCTCCGCATCACTCCATCTCCCCCTCTCACTCCCATCTCCCATCTCCACCTATCACTCTCATCTCCCCCATCACTCCCTCTCCCCATCTCACTCTCATCACACCTCTCACTCCATCTCCCCCTCTCCATCCCCCTTCTCCATCTCCCCCTTCTCCATCTCCCCCTTCTCCATCACCCCCTTCTCCATCTCCCCCTTCTCCATCCCCCCTTCCCATCTCCCCCTCTCACTCACATCTCCCCCTCTCACTCCCTCTCCCCCTCTCACTCCATCTCCCCCTCAACTCCCATCTCTCCCTCTCACTCCCATCTCCCCCTCTTACTCCCATCTCCCTCCCTCACTCACATCTCCCCCTTTCACTCCCATCTCCCATTTCCCCCTCACACTCTCTACCATCTCCCCCTCTCACTCCCTCTACCATCTCCCCCCTCACTTGCATCTCCCCCTCTCACTGCCATCTCCCCCTCTCACTCCCATCTCCCCCTCTCACTGCCATCTCCCCCTCTCACTCCCATCTCCCCCTCTCACTCTCATCTCCCATCTCACTCCCATCTCCCCCTCTCACTGCCATCTCCCCTTCTCACTCCAATCTCCCATCTCCCCCTCTCACTCCCATCTTCCCCTCTCACTCCCATCTCCCTTCTCACTCCCTCTACCATCTCCCCCTCAACTCCCATCTCCTCCTCAACTCCCATCTCCCCTTCTCACTCCCTCTCCCCCTCTCACTCTCATCTCCCCTCTCACTCCCATCTCCCCCTCTCACTCCCTTTCCCATCTCCCCCCTCACTCCCATCTCCCCCTCTCACTCACATCTCCCCCTCTCACTCCCTCTCCCCCTCTCACTCTCATCTCCCCATCACTCCCTCTCCCCCTCTCACTCTCATCACACCTTCTCCATCTCCCCCTCTCACTCCCTCTACCATCTCCCCCTCTTACTCTCTCTCCCCCTCTCACTGCCATCTCCCCCTCTCACTGCCATCTCCCCTCTCACTCACATCTCCCCCTCTCACTGCCATCTCCCCTTCTCACTCCAATCTCCCATCTACCCTTCTCACTCCCATCTCCCCTTCTCCCTCCCTCTACAATCTCCCCCTCAACTCCCATCTCCCCCTCTCACTCCCTCTCCCCTCTCACTCTCATCTCCCCTCTCAATCCCATCTCCCCCTCTCACTCCCATTTCCCCCTCTCACTCCCATTTCCCCCTCTCACTCCAATCTCCCATCTCCCCATCTCACTCCCATCTCTCCCTCTCACTCCCATCTCCCCCTCTCACTCACATCTCCCCCTCTCACTCCCTCTCCCCCTCTCACTCTCATCACACCTCTCACTCCATCTCCCCCTCTAACTCCCATCTCCCCCTCTCACTCCCATTTCCCCCTCTCACTCCCTCTCCCATCTCCCCCTCTCACTCCCATCTCCCCATCTCACTCCCATCTCCCCCTCTCACTCACATCTCCCCCTCTCACTCCCTCTCCCCCTCTCACTCCATCTCCCCCTCTCACTCCCATCTCCCCCTCTCACTCCCTCTCCCCCTCTCACTCCAATCTCCCATCTCCCCCTCTCACTCCCTCTACCATCTCCCCCTCAACTCCCATCTCTCCCTCTCACTCCCATCTCCCCCTCTCACTCTCATCTCCCCCTCTCACTTCCTCTACCATCTCCCCCTCAACTCCCATCTCCCCCTCTTACTCCCATCTCCCTCCCTCACTCCATCTCCCCCTTCTCCATCACCCCCCCTTCTCCATCTCCCCCCTTCTCCATCTCCCCCTTCTCCATCTCCCCCTTCTCCATCTCCCTCTACCATCTCCCCCCTCACATGCATCTCCCCCTCTCACTGCCATCTCCCCCTCTCACTCCCATCTCCCCCTCTCACTGCCATCTCCCCCTCTCACTCCCATCTCCCCCTCTCACTCTCATCTCCCATCTCACTCCCATCTCCCCCTCTCACTGCCATCTCCCCTTCTCACTCCAATCTCCCATCTCCCCCTCTCACTCCCATCTTCCCATCTCACTCCCATCTCCCTTCTCACTCCCTCTACCATCTCCCCCTCAACTCCCATCTCCTCCTCAACTCCCATCTCCCCTTCTCACTCCCTCTCCCCCTCTCACTCTCATCTCCCCTCTGACTCCCATCTCCCCCTCTCACTCCCTCTCCCATCTCCCCCTCTCACTCCCATCTCCCCCTCTCCATCCCCCCTTCTCCATCACCCCCCTTCTCCATCTCCCCCTTCTCCATCTCCCCCTTCTCCATCTCCCCCTTCTCCATCTCCCCCTTCTCCATCTCCCCCTTCTCCATCTCCCCCTTCTCCATCTCCCCCTTCTCCATCTCCCCCTTCTCCATCTCCCCCTTCTCCATCTCCCCCCTTCTCCATCTCCCCCCTTCTCCATCTCCCCCTTCTCCATCTCCCCCTTCTCCATCTCCCCCTTCTCCATCTCCCCCTTCTCCATCTCCCCCTTCTCCATCTCCCCCCTTCTCCATCTCCCCCTTCTCCATCTCCCCTTCTCCATCTCCCCCCTTCTCCATCTCCCCCTTCTCCATCCCCCCTTCTCCATCTCCCCCCTTCTCCATCTCCCCCTTCTCCATCACCCCCCTTCTCCATCTCCCCCTTCTCCATCTCCCCCTCTCCATCTCCCCCTCTCACTCCCATCTCCCCCTCTCACTCTCATCT
This sequence comes from Mobula hypostoma, assembly GCF_963921235.1. NCBI lineage: Eukaryota > Metazoa > Chordata > Chondrichthyes > Myliobatiformes > Myliobatidae > Mobula > Mobula hypostoma. The sequence continues at coordinate 34,428,093 of NC_086124.1, forward strand.
CCCCCTCTCACCCCTTCTACCATCTGCCCCTCAACTCCCATCTCCCCCTCTCAGTCCCTCTCCCCCTCTCACTCCAATCTCCCATCTACCCCCCTCACTCCCTCTACCATCTCCCCCTCAACTCCCATCTCCCCCTCTCACTCTCATCTCCCCCTCTCACTCCCTCTACCATCTCCCCCTCAACTCCCATCTCCCCCTCTTACTCCCATCTCCCTCCCTCACTCACATCTCCCCCTCTCACTCCCATCTCCCATTTCCCCCTCTCACTCTCTCTACCATCTCCCCCTCTCACTTGCATCTCCCCCTCTCACTCCCATCTCCCCTTCTCACTCCCTCTGCCATCTCCCCCTCTCACTCACATCTCCCTCTCTCACTCCCTCTACCACCTCCCCCTCAACTCCCATCTCCCCCACTCACTCCAATCTCCCATCTCCCCCTCTCACTCCCTCTACCATCTCCCCCTCAACTCCCATCTCCCACTCTCACTCCCATATCCCCCTCTCACTCTCATCTCCACCTCTCACTCCCTCTACCAATTCCCCCTCAACTCCCATCTCCCCCCCTCACTCCCATCTCCCCCCTTACTCCCATCTCCCCCTCTCACTCCCATCTCCCTCTCTCACTCCCTCTATCATCTCGCCCCTCACTCCCTCTTTCATCTCCCCCTCTCACTCCCTCTCCCCTCTCACTCTTATCTCCCCCTCTCACTCCCATATACCCCTCTCACTCCCTCTCCCATCTCCCCCTCTCACTCCCATCTCCACCTCTCACTCACATCTCCCACTCTCACTCCCTCTACCATCTCCCCCTCAACTCCCATCTCCCCCTCTCACTCCCATCTCCCCCTCTCACTCCAATCTCCCATCTCACCCTCTCACTCCCTCTACCATCTCCCCCTCAACTCCCATCTCTCCTCTCAGTCCCATCTCCCCCTCCCACTCTCATCACCCCTTCTCACTCCCATCTCCCATTTCCCCCTCTCACTCCCTCTACCATCTCCCCGCCTCACTTGCATCTCCCCCTCTCACTGCCATCTCCCCTCTCACTCCCATCTCCCCTCTCACTCCCATCTCCCCCTCTCACTCCCATCTCCCCTTCTCACTCCCATCTCCCCCTCTCACTCCCATCTCCCCTTCTCACTCCCTCTACCATCTCCCCCTCAACTCCCATCTCCCCCTCTCACTCCCATCTTCCCCTCTCACTCCCATCTCCCCTTCTCACTCCCTCTACCATCTCCCCCCATCTCCCATCTCCCCCTCTCACTCCCATCTCCCTCTCTCACTCCCTCTACCATCTCCCCCTCTCACTCCCTCTTTCATCTCCCCCTCAACTCCCATCTCCCCCTCTCACTCCCTCTCCCCTCTCACTCTCATCTCCCCTCTCACTCCCATCTCCCCCTCTCACTCCCATTTCCCCCTCTCACTCCCTCTCCCATCTCACCCTCTCACTCCCATCTCCCCCTCTCACTCACATCTCCCCCCCTCACTCCCATCTCCGCCATTCTCCATCTTCTCCCCCTCTCCATCTCATCCCCCTTCTCCATCTCCCCCTCTCTCCATCTCCCCCTTCTCCATCTCCCCCTTCTCCATCTCCCCCTTCTCCATCTTCCCCCTTCTCCATCTTCCCCTTCTCCATCTCCCCCTTCTCCATCCCTCCTTCTCCCCCCCTTCTCCATCTCCCCTTCTCCCCCTTCTCCATCTCCCCCTCTCCATCTCCCCCTTCTCCATCTCCCCCTTCTCCATCTCCCTTCTCCATCTCCCCCTTCTTCCCATTTCCCCCTCTCACTCCCTCTCCCATCTCCCCATCTCACTCCCATCTCCCCCTCTCACTCCCATTTCCCCCTCTCACTCCAATCTCCCATCTCCCCATCTCACTCCCATCTCTCCCTTCTCCATCTCCCCCTCTCACTTACATCTCCCCCTCTCACTCCCTCTCCCCCATCACTCCCTCTCCCCCTCTCATTCTCATCACACCTCTCACACCATCTCCCCCTCTCACTCCCATCTCCCCCTCTCACTCCCATTTCCCCCTCTCACTCCCTCTCCCATCTCCCCCTCTCACTCCCATCTCCCCCTCTCACTCCCATCTCCCCCCTCACTCACATCTCCCCCTCTCACTCCCTCTCCCCCTCTCACTCTCATCACACCTCTCACTCCCTCTCCCCCTCTCACTCCAATCTCCCATCTCCCCCTCTCACTCCCTCTACCATCTCCCCCTCAACTCCAATCTCTCCCTCTCACTCCCATCTCCCCCTCTCACTCCCATCTCCCATTTCCCCCCTCACACTCTCTACCATCTCCCCCTCTCACTCCCTCTACCATCTCCCCACTCACTTGCATCTCCCCCTCTCACTCCATCTCCCCCTTCTCCTCCCCCTTCTCCATCTCTCCCCTTCTCCATCTCCCCCTTCTCCATCTCCCCCTTCTCCATCTCCCCCTTCTCCATCTCCCCCTTCTCCATCTCCCCCCTTCTCCATCTCCCCCTTCTCCATCTCCCCCCTTCTCCATCTCCCCCCTTCTCCATCTCCCCCCTTCTCCATCTCCCCCCTTCTCCATCTCCCCCCTTCTCCATCTCCCCCTTCTCCATCTCCCCCCTTCTCCATCCCCCTTCTCCATCTCCCCCTTCTCCATCTCCCCCTTCTCCATCTCCCCCTTCTCCATCTCCCCCCTTCTCCATCTCCCCCTTCTCCATCTCCCCCTTCTCCATCTCCCCCTTCTCCATCTCCCCCCTTCTCCATCTCCCCCTTCTCCATCTCCCCCTTCTCCATCTCCCCCTTCTCCATCTCCCCCTTCTCCATCTCCCCCCCTTCTCCATCTCCCCTTCTCCATCTCCCCCCTTCTCCATCTCCCCCCTTCTCCATCTCCCCCTTCTCCATCACCCCCCTTCTCCATCACCCCCCTTCTCCATCACCCCTTCTCCATCCCCCCTTCTCCATCCCCCTTCTCCATCTCCCCCTTCTCCATCTCCCCCTTCTCCATCACCCCCTTCTCCATCTCCCCCTTCTCCATCTCCCCCCTTCTCCATCTCCCCCCTTCTCCATCACCCCCCTTCTCCATCTCCCCCCTTCTCCATCTCCCCCTTCTCCATCTCCCCCTTCTCCATCTCCCCCTTCTCCATCTCCCCCCTTCTCCATCTCCCCCTTCTCCATCCCCCTCCTCCATCCCCCTTCCCATCCCCCTTCTCCATCCCCCCTTCTCCATCTCCCCCTTCTCCATCTCCCCCTTCTCCATCTCCCCCTTCTCCATCTCCCCCTTCTCCATCTCCCCCTTCTCCATCTCCCCCTTCTCCATCTCCCCCTTCTCATCTCCCCCCTTCTCCATCTCCCCCTTCTCCATCTCCCCCTCTCCATCTCCCCCTTCTCCATCTCCCCCCTTCTCCATCTCCCCCCTTCTCCATCTCCCCCTTCTCCATCTCCCCCTTCTCCATCCCCCCTTCTCCATCCCCCTTCTCCATCTCCCCCTCTTCTCCATCTCCCCCTTCTCCATCCCCCTCTCTCCCTCTCCATCTCCCCCTTCTCCATCTCCCCCCTTCTCCCATCTCCCCCTCTCACTGCCATCTCCCACTCTCACAACCATCTCACCTCTTCTCACATCTCCCCCTTCTCCATCTCCCCTTCTCTCCATCTCCCATCTCACCCCTCTCACTCCCATCTCCCCTTCTCCATCTCCCCCTCTCCATCTCCCCCTTCTCCATCTCCCCCTCTCTCCCATCTCCCCCCTCTTCTCCATCCCCCTTCTCCATCTCCCCCCTTCTCCATCTCCCCCTTCTCCCATCTCCCACCTTCTCCATCTCCCCCCTTCTCCATCTCCCCCTTCTCCATCTCCCCCCTTCTCCATCTCCCCTTCTCCATCTCCCCCTTCTCCATCTCCCCCTTCTCCATCTCCCCCCTTCTCCATCTCCCCCCCTTCTCCATCTCCCCCTTCTCCATCTCCCTTCTCCATCTCCCCCCTTCTCCATCTCCCTTCTCCATCTCCCCCTTCTCCATCTCCCCCCTTCTCCATCTCCCCCCTTCTCCATCTCCCCCCTTCTCCATCTCCCCCTTCTCCATCTCCCCCCTTCTCCATCTCCCCCCTTCTCCATCTCCCCCCTTCTCCATCTCCCCCTTCTCCATCACCCCCCTTCTCCATCCCCCTTCTCCATCTCTCCCTTCTCCATCTCCCTCTTCTCCATCTCCCCCTTCTCCATCTCCCCCTTCTCCATCTCCCCCCTTCTCCATCCCCCCTTCTCCATCTACCCCTTCTCCATCTCCCCCTTCTCCATCTCCCCCTTCTCCATCTCCCCCCTTCTCCATCTCCCCCTTCTCCATCTCTCCCCCTTCTCCATCTCCCCCTTCTCCATCTCCCCCTTCTCCATCTCCCCCTTCTCCATCTCACCCCCTTCTCCATCTCCCCCCTTCTCCATCTCTCCCCCTTCTCCATCTCCCCCTTCTCCATCCTCCCCCTTCTCCATCCCCCTTCTCCATCCCCCTTCTCCATCCCCCTTCTCCATCTCCCCCCTTCTCCATCTCCCCCCTTCTCCATCTCCCCTTCTCCATCCCCCCATCTCCCCTTCTCCATCTCCCCCTCTCCCCATCTCCCCCTCTCTCTCCATCTCCCCCTTCTCCATCTCCCCTTCTCCATCTCCCCCTTCTCCATCTCCCCCTTCTCCATCTCCCCCCTTCTCCATCTCCCCCTTCTCCATCTCCCCCTTCTCCATCCCCCTTCTCCATCTCCCCCTTCTCCATCTCCCCCTCTCCATCTCCATCCCCCTTCTCCATCCCCCCTTCTCCATCTCCCCCTTCTCCATCTCCCCCCTTCTCCATCTCCCCCCCTCTCCATCTCCCCCCTTCTCCATCTCCCCCTTCTCCATCTCCCCCCTTCTCCATCTACCACCTTCTCCATTTCCCCCTTCTCCAACTCCCCCCTTCTCCATCTCCCCCCTTCTCCATCTCCCCCCTTCTCCATCTCCCCCTTCTCCATCTCCCACCTTCTCCATCACCCACCTTCTCCATCACCCCTCTTCTCCATCTCCCCCTCTTCTCCATCTCCCCCTTCTCCATCTCCCTCTTCTCCATCTCCCCTTCTCCATCTCCCTTCTCCATCTCCCCCTTCTCCATCTCCCCCCTTCTCCATCTCCCCCTTCTCCATCTCCCCCTTCTCCATCTCCCCCTTCTCCATCTCCCCCTTCTCCATCTCCCCCCTTCTCCATCTCCCCCCTTCTCCATCTCCCCCCTTCTCCATCTCCCCCCTTCTCCATCTCCCCCTTCTCCATCTCCCCCCTTCTCCATCTCCCCCCTTCTCCATCTCCCCTTCTCCATCTCCCCCTTCTCCATCACCCCCCTTTCTCCATCTCCCCTTTCTCCATCTCCCCCTTCTCCATCTCCCCCTTCTCCATCTCCCCCCTTCTCCATCTCCCCCCTTCTCCATCTCCCCCTTCTCCATCTCCCCCTTCTCCATCCCCCCTTCTCCATCTCCCCCCTTCTCCATCCCCCCTTCTCCATCTCCCCCTTCTCCATCTCCCCCTTCTCCATCATCCCCCCTTCTCCATCTCCCCCTTCTCCATCTCCCCCTTCTCCATCTCCCCCTTCTCCATCTCCCCCTTCTCCATCTCCCCCTTCTCCATCTCCCCTTCTCCATCTCCCCCCTTCTCCATCTCCCCCTTCTCCATCTCCCCCTTCTCCATCTCCCCCTTCTCCATCTCCCCCTTCTCCATCTCCCCCCTTCTCCATCTCCCCCTTCTCCATCTCCCCTTCTCCATCACCCCCTTCTCCATCCCCCTTCTCCATCACCCCCTTCTCCATCCCCCCTTCTCCATCCCCCCTTCTCCATCTCCCCCCTTCTCCATCTCCCCTTCTCCATCTCCCCCTTCTCCATCTCCCCCTTCTCCATCTCCCCCCTTCTCCATCTCCCCTTCTCCATCTCCCCCTTCTCCATCTCCCCCTTCTCCATCTCCCCCCTTCTCCATCTCCCCCCTTCTCCATCTCCCCCCTTCTCCATCTCCCCCTTCTCCATCTCCCCCCCTTCTCCATCTCCCCCCTTCTCCATCTCCCCCTTCTCCAACTCCCCCCTTCTCCAACTCCCCCCTTCTCCATCTCTCCCCCTTCTCCATCTCCCCCTTCTCCATCTCCCCCTTCTCCATCTCCCCCTTCTCCATCTCCCCCCTTCTCCATCTCCCCCTTCTCCATCTCCCCCTTCTCCATCTCCCCCTTCTCCATCTCCCCCTTCTCCATCTCCCCCTTCTCCATCTCCCCCTTCTCCATCACCCCCTTCTCCATCTCCCCCCTTCTCCATCTCCCCCCTTCTCCATCTCCCCCTTCTCCATCTCCCCCTTCTCCATCTCCCCCCTTCTCCATCTCCCCCCTTCTCCATCACCCCCCTTCTCCATCACCCCCCTTCTCCATCTCCCCCCCACTCCATCTCCCCCCTTCTCCATCTCCCCCTTCTCCATCTCCCCCTTCTCCATCTCCCCTTCTCCATCTCCCCCTTCTCCATCTCCCCTTCTCCATCTCCCCCTTCTCCATCTCCCCCCTTCTCCATCTCCCCCTTCTCCATCTCCCCTTCTCCATCCCCCCCTTCTCCATCTCCCCCTTCTCCATCTCCCCCTTCTCCATCTCCCCCTTCTCCATCTCCCCCTTCTCCATCTCCCTTCTCCATCTCCCCCTTCTCCATCTCCCCCTTCTCCATCTCCCCCTTCTCCATCTCCCCCTTCTCCCATCTCCCCCCTTCTCCATCTCCCCCCTTCTCCATCTCCCCCCTTCTCCATCTCCCCCTTCTCCATCTCCCCCACTCCCTCTCCCATCTCCCCCTCTCACTCCCATCTCCCCCTCTCACTCACATCTCCCCCTCTCACTCCCATCTCCGCCATCACTCCCTCTCCCCCTCTCACTCTCATCACACCTCTCACTCCATCTCCCCCTCTCACTCCCATCTCCCCCTCTCACTCGCTTTTCCCCCTCTCACTCCCTCTCCCATCTCTCCCTCTCACTCCCATCTCCCCCTCTCACTCCCATCTCCCCCTCTCACTGCCATCTCCCCCCTTCTCCATCTCCCCCTTCTCCATCTCCCCCCTTCTCCATCTCCCCCTTCTCCATCTCCCCCCTTCTCCATCTCCCCCTTCTCCATCTCCCCTTCTCCATCTCCCCCTTCTCCATCTCCCCCCTTCTCCATCTCCCCCCTTCTCCATCTCCCCCTTCTCCATCTCCCCCCTTCTCCATCACCCCCTTCTCCATCTCCCCCTTCTCCATCTCCCCCTTCTCCATCTCCCCCTTCTCCATCTCCCCCTTCTCCATCACCCCCTTCTCCATCACCCCTTCTCCATCCCCGCCTTCTCTATCTCCCCCTTCTCCATCTCCCCCCGTTCTCCATCTCCCCCCTTCTCCATCTCCCCCTTCTCCATCTCCCCCTTCTCCATCTCCCCCTTCTCCATCTCCCCCCTTCTCCATCTCCCCCTTCTCCTCCCCCTTCTCCATCTCCCCCTTCTCCATCTCCCCCTTCTCCATCGCCCCCCTTCTCCATCTCCCCCCTTCTCCATCTCCCCCCTTCTCCATCCCCCTTCTCCATCTCCCCCCTTCTCCATCTCCCCCTTCTCCATCTCCCCCTTCTCCATCACCCCCCTTCTCCATCTCCCCCCCTTCTCCATCTCCCCCCTTCTCCATCTCCCCCCTTCTCCATCTCCCCTTCTCCATCTCCCCCTTCTCCATCTCCCCCTTCTCCATCTCCCCCTTCTCCATCTCCCCCCTTCTCCATCTCCCCCTTCTCCATCTCCCCCTTCTCCATCACCCCCCTTCTCCATCCCCCCTTCTCCATCTCCCCCCTTCTCCATCTCCCCCTTCTCCATCTCCCCCTTCTCCATCTCCCCCTTCTCCATCACCCCTTCTCCATCCCCCCTTCTCCATCCCCCTTCTCCATCTCCCCCTCTCACTCCCATCTTCCCCTCTCACTCCCATCTCCCCTTCTCACCCCCTCTACCATCTCACCCCAACTCCCATCTCCCCCTCTCACTCCCATCTCCCTCTCTCACTCCCTCTACCATCTCCCCCTCTCACTCCCTCTTTCATCTCCCCCTCAACTCCCATCTCCCCTTCTCACTCCCTCTCCCCCTCTCACTCTCATCTCCCCTCTTACTCTCATCTCCCCTCTCACTCCCATCTCCTCCTCTCACTCCCATTTCCCCCTCTCACTCCCTCTCCCATCTCCCCCTCTCACTCACATCTCCCCCACTCACTCCCATCTCCCCCATCACTCCCTCTCCCCCTCTCACTCTCATCACACCTCTCACTCCATCTCCCCCTCTCACTCCCATCTCCCCCTCTCACTCACATCTCCCCCTCTCCATCTCCCATCTCCCATCTCCACCTCTCACTCCCATCTCCCCCTCTCACTCTCTCTCCCCCTCTCACTCCAATCTCCCAACTCCGCCTCGCACTCCCTCTACCATCTCCCCCTCAACTCCCATCTCTCCCTCTCACTTCCATCTCCCCCTCTCACTCACATCTCCCCCTCTCACTCTCATCTCCCCATCACTCCATCTCCCCCTTCTCCATTCTCCCCTTCTCCATCTCCACCCCTTCTCCATCCCCCCTTCTCCATCTCCCCCTTCTCCATCTCCCCCGTTCTCCATCTCCATCTCGCCTTCTCACTCCAATCTCCCATCTACCCTTCTCACACCCATCTCCCCTTCTCACTCCCTCTACCATCTCCCCCTCAACTCCCATCTCCCCGTCTCATTCCCTCTCCCCTCTCACTCCCATCTCCCTCTCTCACTCCCTCTACCATCTCCCACTCTCACTCCCTCTTTCATCTCCCCCTCAACTCCCATCTCCCCTTCTCACTCCCTCTCCCCCCCCTCTCTCATCTCCCCTCTTACTCTCATCTCCCCTCTCACTCCCATCTCCCCCTCTCACTCCCATTTCCCCCTCTCACTCCCTCTCCCATCTGCCCCTCTCACTCACATCTCCCCCTCTCACTCCCATCTCCCCCATCACTCCCTCTCCCCCTCTCACTCTCATCACACCTCTCACTCCATCTCCCCCTCTCACTCCCATCTCCCCCTCTCACTCCCATCTCCCCCTCTCATTCACATCTCCCCCTCTCACTCCCATCTCCCATCTCCACCTCTCACTCCCATCTCCCCCTCTCACTCTCTCTCCCCCTCTCACTCCAATCTCCCATCTCCGCCTCGCACTCCCTCTACCATCTCCCCCTCAACTCCCATCTCTCCCTCTCACTTCCATCTCCCCCTCTCTCTCACATCTCCCCCTCTCACTCTCATCTCCCCATCACTCCATCTCCCCCTCTAACTCCCATCTCCCATCTCCACCTCTCACTCACATCTCCCCCTCTCACTGCCATCTCCCCTCTCACTCACATCTCCCCCTCTCACTGCCATCTCGCCTTCTCACTCCAATCTCCCATCTACCCTTCTCACTCCCATCTCCCCTTCTCACTCCCTCTACCATCTCCCCCTCAACTCCCATCTCCCCCTCTCACTCCCTCTCCCCTCTCACTCTCATCTCCCCTCTCAATCCCATCTCCCCCTCTCACTCCCATTTCCCCCTCTCACTCCAATCTCCCATCTCCCCATCTCACTCCCATCTCTCCCTCTCATTCCCATCTCCCCCTCTCACTCACATCTCCCCGTCTCACTCCCTCTCCCCCTCTCACTCTCATCTCCCCCATCACTCCCTCTCCCCCTCTCACTCTCATCACACCTCTCACTCCATCTCCCCCTCTCACTCCCATCTCCCATCTCCACCTCTCACTCCCATCTCCCCCTCTCACTCTCTCTCCCCCTCTCACTCCAATCTCCCATCTCCCCCTCTCACTCCCCCTACCATCTCCCCCTCAACTCCCATCTCCCCCTCTCACTCCCATCTCCCCCTCTCCCTCTCATCTCCCCCATCACTCCCTCTCCCCCTCTCACTCTCATCACACCTCTCACTCCATCTCCCCCTCTCACTCCCATCTAACATCTCCACCTCTCACTCCCATCTCCCCCTCTCACTCTCTCTCCCCCTCTCACTCCAATCTCCCATCTCCCCCTCTCACTCCCTCTACCATCTCCCCCTCAACTCCCATCTCTCCCTCTTACTCCCATCTCCCTCCCTCACTCACATCTCCCCCTCTCACTCCCATCTCCCATTTCCCCCTCACACTCTCTACCATCTCCCCCTCTCACTCCCTCTACCATCTCCCCCCTCACTGCCATCTCCCCCTCTCACTCCCATCTCCCCCTCTCACTGCCATATCCCCCTCTCACTCCCATCTCCCCTTCTCACTCTCATCTCCCATCTCACTCCCATCTCCCCCTCTCACTGCCATCTCCCCTTCTCACTCCAATCTCCCATCTCCCACTCTCACTCCCATCTTCCCCTCTCACTCCCATCTCCCCTTCTCACTCCCTCTACCATCTCCCCCTCAACTCCCATCTCCTCCTCAACTCCCATCTCCCCCTCTCACTCCCTCTCCCCCTCTCACTCTCATCTCCCCTCTCACTCCCAGCTCCCCCTCTCACTCCCTCTCCCATCTCCCCCTCTCACTCCCTCTCCCCCTCTCACTCTCATCTCCCCCATCACTCCCTCTCCCCCTCTCACTCTCATCACACCTCTCACTCCCATCTCCCCCTCTCACTCCCATTTCCCCCTCTCACTCCCTCTCCCATCTCCCCCTCTCACTCACATCTCCCCCTCTCACTCCCATCTCCCCCATCACTCCCTCTCCCCCTCTCACTCTCATCACACCTCTCACTCCATCTCCCCCTCTCACTCCCATCTCCCCCTCTCACTCCCATCTCCCCCTCTCACTCCATCTCCCCCTCTCACTCCCATCTCCCATCTCCACCTCTCACTCCCATCTCCCCCTCTCACTCACATCTCCCATCTCCGCCTCGCACTCCCTCTACCATCTCCCCCTCAACTCCCATCTCTCCCTCTCACTTCCATCTCCCCCTCTCACTCACATCTCCCCCTCTCACTCTCATCTCCCCATCACTCCATCTCCCCCTCTAACTCCCATCTCCCATCTCCACCTCTCACTCACATCTCCCCCTCTCACTGCCATCTCCCCTCTCACTCACATCTCCCCCTTCTCCATCCCCCTTCTCCATCTCCCCTTCTCCATCTCCCCCTTCTCCATCTCCCCCCTTCTCCATCTCCCCCCTTCTCCATCTCCCCCTTCTCCATCTCCCCCTCAACTCCCATCACCCCCTCTCACTCCCTCTCCCCTCTCACTCTCATCTCCCCTCTCAATCCCATCTCCCCCTCTCACTCCCATTTCCCCCTCTCACTCCAATCTCCCATCTCCCCATCTCACTCCCATCTCTCCCTCTCATTCCCATCTCCCCCTCTCACTCACATCTCCCCCTCTCACTCCCTCTCCCCCTCTCACTCTCATCTCCCCCATCACTCCCTCTCCCCCTCTCACTCTCATCACACCTCTCACTCCATCTCCCCCTCTCACTCCCATCTCCCATCTCCACCTCTCACTCCCATCTCCCCCTCTCACTCTCTCTCCCCCTCTCACTCCAATCTCCCATCTCCCCCTCTCCATCTCCCCCTTCTACCATCTCCCCCTCAACTCCCATCTCTCCCTCTTACTCCCATCTCCCTCCCTCACTCACATCTCCCCCTCTCACTCCCATCTCCCATTTCCCCCCTCACTTGCATCTCCCCCCTCACTGCCATCTCCCCCTCTCACTACCATCTCCCCCTCTCACTGCCATCTCCCCCTCTCACTCCCATCTCCCCCTCTCACTCTCATCTCCCATCTCACTCCCATCTCCCCCTCTCACTGCCATCTCCCCTTCTCACTCCAATCTCCCATCTCCCAATCTCACTCCCATCTATCCCCCTTCCCATGTCCCCTTCTCACTCCCTCTACCATCTCCCCCTCAACTCCCATCTCCTCCTCAACTCCCATCTCCCCCTCTCACTCCCTCTCCCCCTCTCACTCTCATCTCCCCCTTCTCCATCTCCCCCCTTCTCCATCACCCCCCTTCTCCATCTCCCCCTCTCACTCCCTCTCCCCCTCTCACTCTCATCTCCCCCATCACTCCCTTTCCCCCTCTCACTCTCATCACACCTCTCACTCCATCTCCCCCTCTCACTCTCATCTGCCCTCTCACTCCTTCTACCATCTCCCCCTCAACTCCCATCTCCCCCTCTCACTCCCTCTCCCCCTCTCACTCCAATCTCCCATCTCCCCCTCTCACTCCCTCTACCATCTCCCCCTCAACACCCATCGCTCCCTCTCACTCCCATCTCCCCCTCTCACTCTCATCTCCCCCCTTCTCCATCCTCCCTTCTACCATCTCCCCCTCAACTCCCATCTCCCCCTCTTACTCCCATCTCCCTCCCTCACTCACATCTCCCCCTCTCACTCCCATCTCCCATTTCCCCCTCTCACTCTCTTTACCATCTCCCCCTTCTCCATCTCCCCCTTCTCCATCTCCCCCCTTCTCCATCTCCCCCTTCTCCATCTCCCCCTTCTCCATCTCCCCCTTCTCCATCTCCCCCCCTTCTCCATCTCCCCCCTTCTCCATCTCCCCCTTCTCACTCCCATCTCCTTCTCTCACTCCCTCTACCATCTCCCCCTCAACTCCCATCTCCCCCTCAACTCCCATCTCCCCCACTCACTCCCATCTCCCCCTCTCACTCCAATCTCCCATCTCCCCCTCTCACTCCCTCTACCATCTCCCCCTCAACTCCCATCTCCGCCCTCACTCCCATCTCCCCCCTCACTCACATCTCCCCCTCTCACTCCCTCTCCCCCTCTCACTCTCATCACACCTCTCACTCCCTCTCCCCCTCTCACTCCAATCTCCCATCTCCCCCTCTCACTCCCTCTACCATCTCCCCCTCAACTCCAATCTCTCCCTCTCACTCCCATCTCCCCCTCTTACTCCTATCTCCCTCCCACACTCACATCTCCCCCTCTCACTCCCATCTCCCATTTCCCCCCCACACTCTCTACCATCTCCCCCTCTCACTCCCTCTACCATCTCCCCCCTCACTTGCATCTCCCCCTCTCACTGCCATCTCCCCCTCTCACTCCCATCTCCCCCTCTCACTCCCATCTCCCCTTCTCACTCCCTCTACCATCTCCCCCTCAACTCCCATCTCCCCCTCTCACTCCCATCTTCCCCTCTCACTCCCATCTCCCCTTCTCACCCCCTCTACCATCTCCCCCCAACTCCCATCTCCCCCTCTCACTCCCATCTCCCTCTCTCACTCCCTCTACCATCTCCCCCTCTCACTCCCTCTTTCATCTCCCCCTCAACTCCCATCTCCCCTTCTCACTCCCTCTCCCCCTCTCACTCTCATCTCCCCTCTTACTCTCATCTCCCCTCTCACTCCCATCTCCCCCTCTCACTCCCATTTCCCCCTCTCACTCCCTCTCCCATCTCCCCCTCTCACTCACATCTCCCCCTCTCACTCCCATCTCCCCCATCACTCCCTCTCCCCCTCTCACTCTCATCACACCTCTCACTCCATCTCCCCCTCTCACTCCCATCTCCCCCTCTCACTCCCATCTCCCCCTCTCACTCACATCTCCCCCTCTCACTCCCATCTCCCATCTCCACCTCTCACTCCCATCTCCCCCTCTCACTCTCTCTCCCCCTCTCACTCCAATCTCCCATCTCCGCCTCGCACTCCCTCTACCATCTCCCCCTCAACTCCCATCTCTCCCTCTCACTTCCATCTCCCCCTCTCACTCACATCTCCCCCTCTCACTCTCATCTCCCCATCACTCCATCTCCCCCTCTAACTCCCATCTCCCATCTCCACCTCTCACTCACATCTCCCCCTCTCACTCCCATCTCCCCTCTCACTCACATCTCCCCCTCTCACTGCCATCTCGCCTTCTCACTCCAATCTCCCATCTACCCTTCTCACACCCATCTCCCCTTCTCACTCCCTCTACCATCTCCCCCTCAACTCCCATCTCCCCGTCTCACTCCCTCTCCCCTCTCACTCTCATCTCCCCTCTCAATCCCATCTCCCCCTCTCACTCCCATTTCCCCCTCTCACTCCAATCTCCCATCTCCCCATCTCACTCCCATCTCTCCCTCTCATTCCCATCTCCCCCTCTCACTCACATCTCCCCCTCTCACTCCCTCTCCCCCTCTCACTCTCATCTCCCCCATCACTCCCTCTCCCCCTCTCACTCTCATCACACCTCTCACTCCATCTCCCCCTCTCACTCCAATCTCCCCCCTCACTGCCATCTCCCACTCTCACTACCATCTCACCTCTCACTCACATCTCCCCCTCTCACTGCCATCTCCCCCTTCTCCATCTCCCCCTTCTCCCATCTACCCCTCTCACTCCCATCTCCCCTTCTCACTCCCTCTACCATCTACCCCTCACTCCCATCTCCCCCTCTCACTCCCATTTCCCCCTCTCACTCCCTCTCACATCTCCCCCTCTCACTCCCATCTCCCCCTCTCACTCCCATTTCCCCCTCTCACTCCAATCTCCCATCTCCCCATCTCACTCCCATCTCCCCATCTCACTCCCATCTCTCCCTCTCACTCCCATCTCCCCCTCTCACTCCCATCTCCCCTTCTCACCCCCTCTACCATCTCACCCCAACTCCCATCTCCCCCTCTCACTCCCATCTCCCTCTCTCACTCCCTCTACCATCTCCCCCTCTCACTCCCTCTTTCATCTCCCCCTCAACTCCCATCTCCCCTTCTCACTCCCTCTCCCCCTCTCACTCTCATCTCCCCTCTTACTCTCATCTCCCCTCTCACTCCCATCTCCTCCTCTCACTCCCATCTCCCCCTCTCACTCCCATCTCCCCCTCTCACTCACATCTCCCCCTCTCACTCCCATCTCCCATCTCCACCTCTCACTCCCATCTCCCCCTCTCACTCTCTCTCCCCCTCTCACTCCAATCTCCCATCTCCGCCTCGCACTCCCTCTACCATCTCCCCCTCAACTCCCATCTCTCCCTCTCACTTCCATCTCCCCCTCTCACTCACATCTCCCCCTCTCACTCTCATCTCCCCATCACTCCATCTCCCCCTCTAACTCCCATCTCCCATCTCCACCTCTCACTCACATCTCCCCCTCTCACTGCCATCTCCCCTCTCACTCACATCTCCCCCTCTCACTGCCATCTCGCCTTCTCACTCCAATCTCCCATCTACCCTTCTCACTCCCATCTCCCCTTCTCACTCCCTCTACCATCTCCCCCTCAACTCCCATCTCCCCCTCTCACTCCCTCTCCCCTCTCACTCTCATCTCCCCTCTCAATCCCATCTCCCCCTCTCACTCCCATTTCCCCCTCTCACTCCAATCTCCCATCTCCCCATCTCACTCCCATCTCTCCCTCTCATTCCCATCTCCCCCTCTCACTCACATCTCCCCCTCTCACTCCCTCTCCCCTCTCACTCTCATCTCCCCTCTCACTCCCATCTCCCCCTCTCACTCCCATCTCCCCCTCTCACTCCAATCTCCCATCTCCCCATCTCACTCCCATCTCTCCCTCTCACTCCCATCTCCCCCTCTCACTCCCATCTCCCCCTCTCACTCCCTCTACCATCTCCCCCTCAACTCCCATCTCCGCCCTCACTCCCATCTCCCCCCTCACTCACATCTCCCCCTCTCACTCCCTCTCCCCAAGTCACTCTCATCACACCTCTCACTCCCTCTCCCCCTCTCACTCCAATCTCCCATCTCCCCCTCTCACTCCCTCTACCATCTCCCCCTCAACTCCCATCTCTCCCTCTCACTCCCATCTCCCCCTCTTACTCCTATCTCCCTCCCTCACTCACATCTCCCCCTCTCACTCCCATCTCCCATTTCCCCCCTCACACTCTCTACCATCTCCCCCTCTCACTCCCTCTACCATCTCCCCCCTCACTTGCATCTCCCCCTCTCACTGCCATCTCCCCCTCTCACTCCCATCTCCCCCTCTCACTCTCATCTCCCCTTCTCACTCCCACTACCATCTCCCCCTCAACTCCCATCTCCCCCTCTCACTCCCATCTTCCCCTCTCACTCCCATCTCCCCTTCTCACCCCCTCTACCATCTCACCCCAACTCCCATCTCCCCCTCTCACTCCCATCTCCCTCTCTCACTCCCTCTACCATCTCCCCCTCTCACTCCCTCTTTCATCTCCCCCTCAACTCCCATCTCCCCTTCTCACTCCCTCTCCCCCTCTCACTCTCATCTCCCCTCTTACTCTCATCTCCCCTCTCACTCCCATCTCCTCCTCTCACTCCCATTTCCCCCTCTCACTCCCTCTCCCATCTCCGCCTCTCACTCACATCTCCCCACTCACTCCCATCTCCCCCATCACTCCCTCTCCCCCTCTCACTCTCATCACACCTCTCACTCCATCTCCCCCTCTCACTCCCATCTCCCCCTCTCACTCCCATCTCCCCCTCTCACTCACATCTCCCCCTCTCACTCCCATCTCCCATCTCCACCTCTCACTCCCATCTCCCCCTCTCACTCTCTCTCCCCCTCTCACTCCAATCTCCCATCTCCGCCTCGCACTCCCTCTACCATCTCCCCCTCAACTCCCATCTCTCCCTCTCACTTCCATCTCCCCCTCTCACTCACATCTCCCCCTCTCACTCTCATCTCCCCATCACTCCATCTCCCCCTCTAATTCCCATCTCCCATCTCCACCTCTCACTCACATCTCCCCCTCTCACTCCCATCTCCCCTCTCACTCCCATCTCCCCCTCTCACTCTCTCTCCCCCTCTCACTCCAATCTCCCAACTCCGCCTCGCACTCCCTCTACCATCTCCCCCTCAACTCCCATCTCTCCCTCTCACTTCCATCTCCCCCTCTCACTCACATCTCCCCCTCTCACTCTCATCTCCCCATCACTCCATCTCCCCCTCTCATTCCCATCTCCCATCTCCCCTCTCACTCCATCTCCCCTTCTCACTCCAATCTCCCATCTACCCCTCTCACTCCCATCTCCCCTTCTCACTCCCTCTACCATCTACCCCTCACTCCCATCTCCCCCTCTCACTCCCATTTCCCCCTCTCACTCCCTCTCACATCTCCCCCTCTCACTCCCATCTCCCCCTCTCACTCCCATTTCCCCCTCTCACTCCAATCTCCCATCTCCCCATCTCACTCCCATCTCTCCCTCTCACTCCCATTCTCCCTCTCACTCACATCTCCCCCTCTCACTCCCTCTCCCCCATCACTCCCTCTCCCCCTCTCAATCTCATCACACCTCTCACACCATCTCCCCCTCTCACTCCCATCTCCCCCTCTCACTCCCATTTCCCCCTCTCACTCCCTCTCCCATCTCCCCCTCTCACTCCCATCTCCCCCTCTCACTCCCATCTCCCCCCTCACTCACATCTCCCCCTCTCACTCCCTCTCCCCCTCTCACTCTCATCACACCTCTCACTCCCTCTCCCCCTCTCACTCCAATCTCCCATCTCCCCCTCTCACTCCCTCTACCATCTCCCCCTCAACTCCCATCTCTCCCTCTCACTCCCATCTCCCCCTCTTACTCCCATCTCCCTCCCTCACTCACATCTCCCCCTCTCACTCCCATCTCCCATTTCCCCCCTCACACTCTCTACCATCTCCCCCTCTCACTCCCTCTACCATCTCCCCCCTCACTCCCATCTCCCCCTCTCACTCCCATCTCCCCCTCTCACTCCCATCTCCCCCTCTCACTCCATCTCCCCCTCTCACTCCCATCTCCCCCTCTCACTCACATCTCCCCTCTCACTCCCATCTCCCCTTCTCACTCCCTCTACCATCTCCCCCTCAACTCCCATCTCCCCCTCTCACTCCCATCTCCCCCTCTCACTCACATCTCCCCCTCTCACTCCCATCTCCCTCTCTCACTCCCTCTACCATCTCCCCCTCAACTCCCATCTCCCCCTCTCACTCCCATCTCCCCTCTCACTCCCATCTCCCCCTCTCACTCCCATCTCCCTCTCTCACTCCCTCTACCATCTCCCCCTCACTCCCTCTTTCATCTCCCCCTCTCACTCCCTCGCACCTCTCACTCTCAGCTCCCCTCTCACTCCATCTCCCCCTCTCACTCCCATCTCCCCTTCTCACTCCCTCTCCCATCTCCCCCTCTCACTCCCATCTCCCCCTCTCTCTCACATCTCCCTCTCTCACTCCCTCTACCATCTCCCCCTCAACTCCCATCTCCCCCTCTCACTCCCATCTCCCCCTCAACTCCCATCTCCCCTCTCACTCCCATCTCCCCCTCTCACTCCCTCTCCCCCTCTCACTCTCATCTCCCCCATCACTCCCTCTCCCCCTCTCACTCTCATCACACCTCTCACTCCATCTCCCCCTCTCACTCCCATCTCCCCCTCTCACTCCCTCTCCCCCTCTCACTCCAATCTCCCATCTCTCCCTCTCACTCCCATCTCCCCCTCTCACTCTCATCTCCCCCTCTCACTCCTTCTACCATCTCCCCCTCAACTCCCATCTCCCCCTCTCACTCCCTCTCCCCCTCTCACTCCAATCTCCCATCTCCCCCTCTCACTCCCTCTACCATCTCCCCCTCAACTCCCATCTCCCCCTCTCACTCCCATCTCCCCCTCTCACTCACATCTCCCCTCTCACTCCCATCTCCCCTTCTCACTCCCTCTACCATCTCCCCCTCAACTCCCATCTCCCCCTCTCACTCCCATCTCCCATTTCCCCCCCAACACTCTCTACCATCTCCCCCTCTCAGTCCCTCTACCATCTCTCCCATCACATGCATCTCCCCCTCTCACTGCCATCTCCCACTCTCACTCCCATCTCCCCCTCTCACTCCCATCTCCCCCTCTCACTCCCATCTCCCCCTCTCACTCTCATCTCCCATCTCACTCCCATCTCCCCCTCTCACTGCCATCTCCCCTTCTCACTCCAATCTCCCATCTCCCCCTCTCACTCCCATCTTCCCCTCTCACTCCCATCTCCCCTTCTCACTCCCTCTACCATCTCCCCCTCAACTCCCATCTCCCCCTCAACTCCCATCTCCCCCTCTCACTCCCTCTCCCCTCTCACTCTCATCTCCCCTCTCAATCCCATCTCCCCCTCTCACTCCCATTTCCCCCTCTCACTCCCCTCTCCCATCTCCCCCTCTCACTCCCCCTACCATCTCCCCCTCAACTCCCATCTCCCCCTCTCACTCCCTCTCCCCCTCTCACTCTCATCTCCCCCATCACTCCCTCTCCCCCTCTCACTCTCATCACACCTCTCACTCCATCTCCCCCTCTCACTCCCATCTCCACCTCTCACTCCCTCTCCCCCTCTCACTCCAATCTCCCATCTCTCCCTCTCACTCCCATCTCCCCCTCTCACTCCAATCTCCCATCTCCCCCTCTCACTCCCTCTACCATCTCCCCATCAACTCCCATCTCCCCTCCACTCCCATCTCCTCCCTCTCCCCCTCTCACTCTTATCTCCCCCTCTCTCTCCCTCTACCATCTCCCCTTCAACTCCCATCTCCCCCTCTTACTCCCATCTCCCATTTCCCCCTCTCACTCTCTCTACCATCTCCCCCTCTCACTCCCATCTCCCATTTACCCCTCTCACTCCCATCTCCCCTTCTCACTCCCTCTACCATCTCCGCCTCAACTCCCATCTCCCCCTCGCACTCCCATCTCCCCCTCTCACTCCAATCTCCCATCTCCCTCTCTCACTCCCTCTACCATCTCCCCCTCAACACCCATCTCCCCCTCTCACTCCCATCTCTCCCTCTCACTGCAATTTCCCATCTCCCCCTCCAACTCCCTCTACCATCTCCCCCTCAACTCCCATCACTCCCTCTCACTCCCATCTCCCCCTCTACTCCCATCTCCCTCCCTCACTCACATCTCCCTCTCTCACTCCCTCTACCATCTCACACCTCACTCCCTCTTTCATCTCCCCCTCTCACTCCCTCTCTCCCTCTCACTCCCATCTCCCCCTCTTACTCCCATCTCCCTCCCTCACTCACATCTCCCCCTCTCACTCCCATCTCCCATTTCCCCCTCACACTCTCTACCATCTCCCCCTCTCACTCCCTCTACCATCTCCCCCCTCACTTGCATCTCCCCCTCTCACTGCCATCTCCCCCTCTCACTCCCATCTCCCCCTCTCACTGCCATCTCCCCCTCTCACTCCCATCTCCCCCTCTCACTCCCATCTCCCCCTCTCACTCTCGTCTCCCATCTCACTCCCATCTCCCCCTCTCACTGCCATCTCCCCTTCTCACTCCAATCTCTCATCTCCCCCTCTCACTCCCATCTCCCCTTCTCACTCCCATCTCCCCTCCCATCTCCCCCTTCACTCCCATCTCCCCCTCTCACTCCCATATCCCCCTCTTCTCCCATCTCCCCCTCTTCTCCCATCTCCCTTCCTCACTCACATCTCCCCCTCTCACTCCCATCTCCCATCTCCCCCTCTCACTCCCTCTACCATCTCCCCCCTCAATCTCATCTCCCCCTCTCACTCCCTCTCCCATCTCCCCCTCAACTCCCATCTCCCCCTCTCACTCCCATCTCCCCCTCTCACTCACATCTCCCCTCTCACTCCCATCTCCCCCTCTCACTCCCATCTCCCCCTCTCACTCTCATCTCCCCCTCTCACTCCATCTACCATCTCCCCCTCAACTCCCATCTCCCCCTCTCACTCCCATCTCCCCCTCTCACTCCCTCTACCATCTCCCCCTCAACTCCCATCTCCCCCTCTCACTCCCATCTCCCCCTCTCACTCACATCTCCCCTCTCACTCCCATCTCCCCTTCTCACTCCCTCTACCATCTCCCCCTTCTCCCATCTCCCCCTCTCACTCCCATCTCCCCCTCTCACTCCAATCTCCCATCTCCCTCTCTCACTCCCTCTACCATCTCCCCCTCAACTCCCATCTCTCCTCTCACTCCCATCTCCCCCTCTCACTCCGATCTCCCATCTCCCCCTCTCACTCCCTCTACCATCTCCCCCTCAACTCCCATCTCCCCCTCTCACTCCCATCTCCCCCTCTCACTCTTATCTCCCCCTCTCACTCCCTCTACCATCTCCCCCTCAACTCCCATCTCCCCCTCTTACTCCCATCTCCCATTTCCCCCTCTCACTCTCTCTACCATCTCCCCCTCTCACTCCCATCTCCCATTTCCTCCTCTCACTCCCATCTCCCCTTCTCACTCCCTCTACCATCTCCCCCTCAACTCCCATCTCCCCCTCTCACTCCCATCTCCCCCTCTCACTCCAATCTCCCATCTCCCTCTCTCACTCCCTCTACCATCTCCCCCTCAACTCCCATCTCCCCCTCTCACTCCCATCTCCACCTCTCACTCCCTCTCCCCCTCTCACTCCAATCTCCCATCTCTCCCTCTCACTCCCATCTCCCCCTCTCACTCCCATCTCCACCTCTCACTCCCTCTCCCCCTCACTCCCATCTCCCATCTCCCCCTCTCACTCCCTCTACCATCTCCCCCTCAACTCCCATCTCCCTCTCACTCCCATCTCCCCCTCTCACTCTCTCTCCCCCTCTCACTCCAATCTACCATCTCCCCCTCAACTCCCATCTCTCCCTCTTACTCCCATCTCCCTCCCTCACTCACATCTCCCACTCTCACTCCCATCTCCCATTTCCCCCCCAACACTCTCTACCATCTCCCCCTCTCACTCCCTCTAACATCTCCCCCATCACATGCATCTCCCCCTATCACTGCCATCTCCCACTCTCACTCCCATCTCCCCCTCTCACTGCCATCGCCCCCTCTCACTCCCATCTCCCCCTCTCACTCTCATCTCCCATCTCACTCCCATCTCCCCCTCTCACTGCCATCTCCCCTTCTCACTCCAATCTCCCATCTCCCACTCTCACTCCCATCTTCCCCTCTCACTCCCATCTCCCCTTCTCACTCCCTCTACCATCTCCCCCTCAACTCCCATCTCCTCCTCAACTCCCATCTCCCCCTCTCACTCCCTCTCCCCCTCTCACTCTCATCTCCCCTCTCACTCCCATCTCCCGCTCTCACTCCCATTTCCCCCTCTCACTCCCTCTCCCATCTCCCCCTCTCACTCCCATCTCACCCTCTCACTCACATCTCCCCCTCTCACTCTCTCTCCCCCTCTCACTCTCATCTCCCCCATCACTCCCTCTGCCCCTATCACTCTCATCACACCTCTCACTCCATCTCCCCCTCTCACTCCCATCTCCACCTCTCACTCCCTCTCCCCCTCTCACTCCAATCTCCCATCTCTCCCTCTCACTCCCATCTCCCCCTCTCACTCCCATCTCCACCTCTCACTCCCTCTCCCCCTCTCACTCCAATCTCCCATCTCCCCCTCTCACTCCCTCTACCATCTCCCCCTCAACTCCCATCTCCCTCTCACTCCCATCTCCCCCTCTCACTCTTATCTCCCCCTCTCACTCCCTCTACCATCTCCCCCTCAACTCCCATCTCCCCCTCTTACTCCCATCTCCCATTTCCCCCTCTCACTCTCTCTACCATCTCCCCCTCTCACTCCCATCTCCCTCCCCTTCTCACTCCCTCTACCATCTCCGCCTCAACTCCCATCTCCCCCTCTCACTCCCATCTCCCCCTCTCACTCCAATCTCCCATCTCCCTCTCTCACTCCCTCTACCATCTCCCCCTCAACTCCCATCTCCCCCTCTCACTCCCATCTCCCCCTCTCACTCCAATCTCCCATCTCCCCCTCTCACTCCCTCTACCATCTCCCCCTCAACTCCCATCTCCCCCTCTCACTCCCATCTCCCCCTTCTCCATCTCCCCCTTCTCCACCTCCCCCTTCTCCAACTCCCCCCTTCTCCATCTCCCCCCCTTCTCCATCTCCCCCCTTCTCCATCTCCCCCTTCTCCATCTCCCCCTCTCACTCCCATCTCCCCTTCTCACTCCCTCTACCATCTCCCCCTCAACTCCCATCTCCCCCTCTCACTCCCATCTCCCCCTCTCACTCCAATCTCCCATCTCCCTCTCTCACTCCCTCTACCATCTCCCCCTCAACTCCCATCTCTCCCTCTCACTCCCATCTCCCACTCTTACTCCCATCTCCCTCCCTCACTCACATCTCCCCTCTCACTCCCATCTCCCATTTCCCCCCCAACACTCTCTACCATCTCCCCCTCTCAGTCCCTCTAACATCTCCCCCATCACATGCATCTCCCCCTATCACTGCCATCTCCCACTCTCACTCCCATCTCCCCCTCTCACTGCCATCGCACCCTCTCACTCCCATCTCCCCCTCTCACTCTCATCTCCCATCTCACTCCCATCTCCCCCTCTCACTGCCATCTCCCCTTCTCACTCCAATCTCTCATCTCCCCCTCTCACTCCCATCTTCCCCTCTCACTCCCATCTCCCCTTCTCACTCCCCCTACCATCTCCCCCTCAACTCCCATCTCCTCCTCAACTCCCATCTCCCCCTCTCACTCCCTCTCCCCCCTCACTCTCATCTCCCCTCTCACTCCCATCTCCCGCTCTCACTCCCATTTCCCCCTCTCACTCCCTCTCCCATCTCCCCCTCTCACTCCCATCTCACCCTCTCACTCACATCTCCCCCTCTCACTCTCTCTCCCCCCTCACTCTCATCTCCCCCATCACTCCCTCTGCCCCTATCACTCTCATCACACCTCTCACTCCATCACCCCCTCTCACTCCCATCTCCACCTCTCACTCCCTCTCCCCCTGTCACTCCAATCTCCCATCTCTCCCTCTCACTCCCATCTCCCCCTCTCACTCCCATCTCCACCTCTCACTCCCTCTCCCCCTCTCACTCCAATCTCCCATCTCTCCCTCTCACTCCCATCTCCCCCTCTCACTCCAATCTCCCATCTCCGCCTCTCACTCCCTCTACCATCTCCCCATCAACTCCCATCTCTCCCTCTCACTCCCATCTCCCCCTCTCACTCTTATCTCCCCCTCTCTCTCCCTCTACCATCTCCCCTTCAACTCCCATCTCCCCCTCTTACTCCCATCTCCCATTTCCCCCTCTCACTCTCTCTACCATCTCCCCCTCTCACTCCCATCTCCCATTTCCCCCTCTCACTCCCATCTCCCCTTCTCACTCCCTCTACCATCTCCGCCTCAACTCCCATCTCCCCCTCGCACTCCCATCTCCCCCTCTCACTCCAATCTCCCATCTCCCTCTCTCACTCCCTCTACCATCTCCCCCTCAACACCCATCTCCCCCTCTCACTCCCATCTCTCCCTCTCACTGCAATTTCCCATCTCCCCCTCCAACTCCCTCTACCATCTCCCCCTCAACTCCCATCACTCCCTCTCACTCCCATCTCCCCCTCTTACTCCCATCTCCCTCCCTCACTCACATCTCCCTCTCTCACTCCCTCTACCATCTCACACCTCACTCCCTCTTTCATCTCCCCCTCTCACTCCCTCTCTCCCTCTCACTCCCATCTCCCCCTCTTACTCCCATCTCCCTCCCTCACTCACATCTCCCCCTCTCACTCCCATCTCCCATTTCCCCCTCACACTCTCTACCATCTCCCCCTCTCAGTCCCTCTACCATCTCCCCCCGCAATTGCATCTCCCCCTCTCACTGCCATCTCCCACTCTCACTCCCATCTCCCCCTCTCACTGCCATCTCCCCCTCTCACTGCCATCTCCCCCTCTCACTCCCATCTCCCCCTCTCACTCTCATCTCCCATCTCACTCCCATCTCCGCCTCTCACTGCCATCTCCCCTTCTCACTCCAATCTCTCATCTCCCCCTCTCACTCCCATCTCCCCTTCTCACTCCCATCTCCTCCTCCCATCTCCCCCTTCACTCCCATCTCCCCCTCTCACTCCCATATCCCCCTCTGTCTCCCATCTCCCCCTCTTACTCCCATCTCCCTTCCTCACTCACAACTCCCATCTCCCATGACCCCCTCTCACTCCCTCTACCATCTCCCCCCTCAATCACATCTCCCCCTCTCACTCCCTATCCCATCTCCCCCTCAACTCCCATCTCCCCCTCTCACTCCCATCTCCCCCTCTCACTCACATCTCCCCTCTCACTCCCATCTCCCCCTCTCACTCCCATCTCCCCCTCTCACTCTCATCTCCCCCTCTCACTCCATCTACCATCTCCCCCTCAACTCCCATCTCCCCCTCTCACTCCCATCTCCCTCTCTCACTCCCTCTACCATCTCCCCCTCAACTCCCATCTCCCCCTCTCACTCCCATCTCCCCCTCTCACTCACATCTCCCCTCTCACTCCCATCTCCCCTTCTCACTCCCTCTACCATCTCCCCCTCAACTCCCATCTCCCCCTCTCACTCCCATCTCCCCCTCTCACTCCAATCTCCCATCTCCCTCTCTCACTCCCTCTACCATCTCCCCCTCAACTCCCATCTCCCCCTCTCACTCCCATCTCCCCCTCTCACTCCTATCTCCCATCTCCCCCTCTCACTCCCTCTACCATCTCCCCCTCAACTCCCATCTCCCCCTCTCACTCCCATCTCCCCCTCTCACTCTTATCTCCCCCTCTCACTCCCTCTACCATCTCCCCCTCAACTCCCATCTCCCCCTCTTACTCCCATCTCCCATTTCCCCCTCTCACTCTCTCTACCATCTCCCCCTCTCACTCCCATCTCCCATTTCCTCCTCTCACTCCCATCTCCCCTTCTCACTCCCTCTACCATCTCCGCCTCAACTCCCATCTCCCCCTCTCACTCCCATCTCCCCCTCTCACTCCAATCTCCCATCTCCCTCTCTCACTCCCTCTACCATCTCCCCCTCAACTCCCATCTCCCCCTCTCACTCCCATCTCCACCTCTCACTCCCTCTCCCCCTCTCACTCCAATCTCCCATCTCTCCCTCTCACTCCCATCTCCCCCTCTCACTCCCATCTCCACCTCTCACTCCCTCTCCCCCTCTCACTCCAATCTCCCATCTCCCCCTCTCACTCCCTCTACCATCTCCCCCTCAACTCCCATCTCCCTCTCACTCCCATCTCCCCCTCTCACTCTTATCTCCCCCTCTCACTCCCTCTACCATCTCCCTCTCACTCCCATCTCCCACTCTTACTCCCATCTCCCTCCCTCACTCACATCTCCCCTCTCACTCCCATCTCCCATTTCCCCCCCAACACTCTCTACCATCTCCCCCTCTCAGTCCCTCTAACATCTCCCCCATCACATGCATCTCCCCCTATCACTGCCATCTCCCACTCTCACTCCCAACTCCCCCTCTCACTGCCATCGCACCCTCTCACTCCCATATCCCCCTCTCACTCTCATCTCCCATCTCACTCCCATCTCCCCCTCTCACTGCCATCTCCCCTTCTCACTCCAATCTCTCATCTCCCCCTCTCACTCCCATCTTCCCCTCTCACTCCCATCTCCCCTTCTCACTCCCTCTACCATCTCCCCCTCAACTCCCATCTCCTCCTCAACTCCCATCTCCCCCTCTCACTCCCTCTCCCCCTCTCACTCTCATCTCCCCTCTCACTCCCATCTCCCGCTCTCACTCCCATTTCCCCCTCTCACTCCCTCTCCCATCTCCCCCTCTCACTCCCATCTCACCCTCTCACTCACATCTCCCCCTCTCACTCTCTCTCCCCCTCTCACTCTCATCTCCCCCATCACTCCCTCTGCCCCTATCACTCTCATCACACCTCTCACTCCATCACCCCCTCTCACTCCCATCTCCACCTCTCACTCCCTCTCCCCCTGTCACTCCAATCTCCCATCTCTCCCTCTCACTCCCATCTCCCCCTCTCACTCCCATCTCCACCTCTCACTCCCTCTCCCCCTCTCACTCCAATCTCCCATCTCCCCCTCTCACTCCCTCTACCATCTCCCCCTCAACTCCCATCTCCCTCTCACTCCCATCTCCCCCTCTCACTCTTATCTCACCCTCTCACTCCCTCTACCATCTCCCCCTCAACTCCCATCTCCCCCTCTTACTCCCATCTCCCATTTCCCCCTCTCACTCTCTCTACCATCTCCCCCTCTCACTCCCATCTCCCATTTCCTCATCTCACTCCCATCTCCCCTTCTCACTCCCTCTACCATCTCCGCCTCAACTCCCATCTCCCCCTCTCACTCCCATCTCCCCCTCTCTCACTCCAATCTCCCATCTCCCTCTCTCACACCCTCTACCATCTCCCCCTCAACTCCCATCTCCCCCTCTCTCTCCCATCTCCCCCTCTCACTCCAATCTCCCATCTCCCCCTCTCACTCCCTCTACCATCTCCCCCTCAACTCCCATCTCCCCCTCTCACTCCCATCTCCCCCTCTCACTCACATCTCCCCTCTCACTCCCATCTCCCCTTCTCACTCCCTCTACCATCTCCCATTTCCCCCTCTCACTCTCTCTACCATCTCCCCCTCTCACTCCCATCTCCCCTTCTCACTCCCTCTACCATCTCCCCCTCAACTCCCATCTCCCCCTCTCACTCCCATCTCCCCCTCTCACTCCAATCTCCCATCTCCCTCTCTCACTCCCTCTACCATCTCCCCCTCAACTCCCATCTCTCCCTCTCACTCCCATCTCCCACTCTTACTCCCATCTCCCTCCCTCACTCACATCTCCCCTCTCACTCCCATCTCCCATTTCCCCCCCAACACTCTCTACCATCTCCCCCTCTCAGTCCCTCTAACATCTCCCCCATCACATGCATCTCCCCCTATCACTGCCATCTCCCACTCTCACTCCCAACTCCCCCTCTCACTGCCATCGCACCCTCTCACTCCCATCTCCCCCTCTCACTCTCATCTCCCATCTCACTCCCATCTCCACCTCTCACTGCCATCTCCCCTTCTCACTCCAATCTCTCATCTCCCCCTCTCACTCCCATCTTCCCCTCTCACTCCCATCTCCCCTTCTCACTCCCCCTACCATCTCCCCCTCAACTCCCATCTCCTCCTCAACTCCCATCTCCCCCTCTCACTCCCACTCCCCCCCACTCTCATCTCCTCTCTCACTCCCATCTCCCGCTCTCACTCCCATTTCCCCCTCTCACTCCCTCTCCCATCTCCCCCTCTCACTCCCATCTCACCCTCTCACTCACATCTCCCCCTCTCACTCTCTCTCCCCCCTCACTCTCATCTCCCCCATCACTCCCTCTGCCCCTATCACTCTCATCACACCTCTCACTCCATCACCCCCTCTCACTCCCATCTCCACCTCTCACTCCCTCTCCCCGTGTCACTCCAATCTCCCATCTCTCCCTCTCACTCCCATCTCCCCCTCTCACTCCCATCTCCACCTCTCACTCCCTCTCCCCCTCTCACTCCAATCTCCCATCTCCCCCTCTCACTCCCTCTACCATCTCCCCCTCAACTCCCATCTCCCTCTCACTCCCATCTCCCCCTCTCACTCTTATCTCACCCTCTCACTCCCTCTACCATCTCCCCCTCAACTCCCATCTCCCCCTCTTACTCCCATCTCCCATTTCCCCCTCTCACTCTCTCTACCATCTCCCCCTCTCACTCCCATCTCCCATTTCCTCCTCTCACTCCCATCTCCCCTTCTCACTCCCTCTACCATCTCCGCCTCAACTCCCATCTCCCCCTCTCACTCCCATCTCCCCCTCTCACTCCAATCTCCCATCTCCCTCTCTCACTCCCTCTACCATCTCCCCCTCCAACTCCCATCTCCCCCTCTCACTCCCATCTCCCCCTCTCACTCCAATCTCCCATCTCCCCCTCTCACTCCCTCTACCATCTCCCCCTCAACTCCCATCTCCCCCTCTCACTCCCATCTCCCCCTCTCACTCACATCTCCCCTCTCACTCCCATCTCCCCTTCTCACTCCCTCTACCATCTCCCCCTTAACTCCCATCTCCCCCTCTCACTCCCATCTCCCCCTCTCACTCCAATCTCCCATCTCCCTCTCTCACTCCCTCTACCATCTCCCCCTCAACTCCCATCTACCCCTCTCACTCCCATCTCCCCCTCTCACTCCGATCTCCCATCTCCCCCTCTCACTCCCTCTACCATCTCCCCCTCAACTCCCATCTCCCCCTCTCACTCCCATCTCCCCCTCTCACTCTTATCTCCCCCTCTCACTCCCTCTACCATCTCCCCCTCAACTCCCATCTCCCCCTCTTACTCCCATCTCCCATTTCCCCCTCTCACTCTCTCTACCATCTCCCCCTCTCACTCCCATCTCCAATTTCCTCCTCTCACTCCCATCTCCCCTTCTCACTCCCTCTACCATCTCCGCCTCAACTCCCATCTCCCCCTCTCACTCCCATCTCCCCCTCTCACTCCAATCTCCCATCTCCCTCTCTCACTCCCTCTACCATCTCCCCCTCAACTCCCATCTCTCCCTCTCACTCCCATCTCCCCCTCTCACTCCCATCTCCCATCTCCCCCTCTCACTCCCTCTACCATCTCCCCCTCAACTCCCATCTCCCCCTCTCACTCCCATCTCCCCCTCTCACTCACATCTCCCCTCTCACTCCCATCTCCCCTTCTCACTCCCTCTACCATCTCCCCCTCAACTCCCATCTCCCCCTCTCACTCCCATCTCCCCCTCTCACTCCAATCTCCCATCTCCCTCTCTCACTCCCTCTACCATCTCCCCCTCAACTCCCATCTCCCCCTCTCACTCCCATCTCCCCCTCTCACTCCAATCTCCCATCTCCCCCTCTCACTCCCTCTACCATCTCCCCCTCAACTCCCATCTCCCCCTCTCACTCCCATCTCCCCCTCTCACTCACATCTCCCCTCTCACTCCCATCTCCCCTTCTCACTCCCTCTACCATCTCCCATTTCCCCCTCTCACTCTCTCTACCATCTCCCCCTCTCACTCCCATCTCCCCTTCTCACTCCCTCTACCATCTCCGCCTCAACTCCCATCTCCCCCTCTCACTCCCATCTCCCCCTCTCACTCCAATCTCCCATCTCCCTCTCTCACTCCCTCTACCATCTCCCCCTCAACTCCCATCTCTCCCTCTCACTCCCATCTCCCACTCTTACTCCATTCTCCCTCCCTCACTCACATCTCCCCTCTCACTCCCATCTCCCATTTCCCCCCCAACACTCTCTACCATCTCCCCCTCTCAGTCCCTCTAACATCTCCCCCATCACATGCATCTCCCCCTATCACTGCCATCTCCCACTCTCACTCCCAACTCCCCCTCTCACTGCCATCGCACCCTCTCACTCCCATATCCCCCTCTCACTCTCATCTCCCATCTCACTCCCATCTCCCCCTCTCACTGCCATCTCCCCTTCTCACTCCAATCTCTCATCTCCCCCTCTCACTCCCATCTTCCCCTCTCACTCCCATCTCCCCTTCTCACTCCCCCTACCATCTCCCCCTCAACTCCCATCTCCTCCTCAACTCCCATCTCCCCCTCTCACTCCCTCTCCCCCATCACTCTCATCTCCCCTCTCACTCCCATCTCCCGCTCTCACTCCCATTTCCCCCTCTCACTCCCTCTCCCATCTCCCCCTCTCACTCCCATCTCACCCTCTCACTCACATCTCCCCCTCTCACTCTCTCTCCCCCTCTCACTCTCATCTCCCCCATCACTCCCTCTGCCCCTATCACTCTCATCACACCTCTCACTCCATCACCCCCTCTCACTCCCATCTCCACCTCTCACTCCCTCTCCCCGTGTCACTCCAATCTCCCATCTCTCCCTCTCACTCCCATCTCCCCCTCTCACTCCCATCTCCACCTCTCACTCCCTCTGCCCCTCTCACTCCAATCTCCCATCTCCCCCTCTCACTCCCTCTACCATCTCCCCCTCAACTCCCATCTCCCTCTCACTCCCATCTCCCCCTCTCACTCTTATCTCACCCTCTCACTCCCTCTACCATCTCCCCCTCAACTCCCATCTCCCCCTCTTACTCCCATCTCCCATTTCCCCCTCTCACTCTCTCTACCATCTCCCCCTCTCACTCCCATCTCCCATTTCCTCCTCTCACTCCCATCTCCCCTTCTCACTCCCTCTACCATCTCCGCCTCAACTCCCATCTCCCCCTCTCACTCCCATCTCCCCCTCTCACTCCAATCTCCCATCTCCCTCTCTCACTCCCTCTACCATCTCCCCCTCAACTCCCATCTCCCCCTCTCACTCCCATCTCCCCCTCTCACTCCAATCTCCCATCTCCCTCTCTCACTCCCTCTACCATCTCCCCCTCAACTCCCATCTACCCCTCTCACTCCCATCTCCCCCTCTCACTCCGATCTCCCATCTCCCCCTCTCACTCCCTCTACCATCTCCCCCTCAACTCCCATCTCCCCCTCTCACTCCCATCTCCCCCTCTCACTCTTATCTCCCCCTCTCACTCCCTCTACCATCTCCCCCTCAACTCCCATCTCCCCCTCTTACTCCCATCTCCCATTTCCCCCTCTCACTCTCTCTACCATCTCCCCCTCTCACTCCCATCTCCAATTTCCTCCTCTCACTCCCATCTCCCCTTCTCACTCCCTCTACCATCTCCGCCTCAACTCCCATCTCCCCCTCTCACTCCCATCTCCCCCTCTCACTCCAATCTCCCATCTCCCTCTCTCACTCCCTCTACCATCTCCCCCTCAACTCCCATCTCCCCCTCTCACTCCCATCTCCCCCTCTCACTCCAATCTCCCATCTCCCCCTCTCACTCCCTCTACCATCTCCCCCTCAACTCCCATCTCCCCCTCTCACTCCCATCTCCCCCTCTCACTCACATCTCCCCTCTCACTCCCATCTCCCCTTCTCACTCCCTCTACCATCTCCCCCTCAACTCCCATCTCCCCCTCTCACTCCCATCTCCCCCTCTCACTCCAATCTCCCATCTCCCTCTCTCACTCCCTCTACCATCTCCCCCTCAACTCCCATCTCCCGCTCTCACTCCCATCTCCCCCTCTCACTCACATCTCCCCTCTCACTCCCATCTCCCCCTCTCACTCCCATCTCCCTCTCTCACTCCCTCTACCATCTCCCCCTCAACTCCCATCTCCCCCTCTCACTCCCATCTCCCCCCCACTCCCATCTCCCCCTCTCGCTCCCATCTCCCTCTTTCACTCCCTCTACCATCTCGCACCTCACTCCCTCTTTCATCTCCCCCTCTCACTCCCTCTCCCCCCTCACACTCATCTCCCCTCTCACTCCTATCTCCCCCTTTCACTCCCATATACCCGTCTCACTCCCTCTTTCATCTCCCCTTCTCACTCCCATCTCCCCCTCTCTCTCACATCTCCCTCTCTCACTCCCTCTACCATCTCCCCCTCAACTCCCATCTCCCCCTCTCACTCCCATCTCCCCCTCAACTCCCATCTCCCCCTCTCCCTCTCATCTCCCCCATCACTCCCTCTCCCCCTCTCACTCTCATCACACCTCTCACTCCATCTCCCCCTCTCACTCCCATCTCCACCTCTCACTCCCTCTCCCCCTCTCACTCCAATCTCCCATCTCTCCCTCTCACTCCCATCTCCCCCTCTCACTCTCATCTCCCCCTCTCACTCCTTCTACCATCTCCCCCTCAACTCCCATCTCCCCCTCTCACTCCCTCTCCCCCTCTCAGTCCAATCTCCCATCTCCCCCTCTCACTCCCTCTACCATCTCCCCCTCAACTCCCATCTCTCCCTCTCACTCCCATCTCCCCCTCTCACTCTCATCTCCCCCTCTCACTCCCTCTACCATCTCCCCCTCAACTCCCATCTCCCCCTCTCACTCCCATCTCCCTCTCTCACTCCCTCTACCATCTCCCCCTCAACTCCCATCTCCCCCTCTCACTCCCATCTCCCCCTCTCACTCCAATCGCCCATCTCCCCCTCTCACTCCCTCTACCATCTCCCCCTCAACTCCCATCTCCCCTTCTCACTCCCATCTCCCCCTCTCACTCACGTCTCCCCTCTCACTCCCATCTACCCCTCTCACTCCCATCTCCCCCTCTCACTCCCTCTACCATCTCCCACTCAACTCCCATCTCCCCCTCTCACTCCCATCTCCCCCTCTCACTCACATCTCCCCTCTCACTCCCATCTCCCCTTCTCACTCCATCTACCATCTCCCCCTCAACTCCCATCTCCCCCTCTCACTCCCATCTCCCATTTCCCCCCCAACACTCTCTACCATCTCCCCCTCTCAGTCCCTCTACCATCTCTCCCATCACATGCATCTCCCCCTCTCACTGCCATCTCCCACTCTCACTCCCATCTCCCATATCACTCTCACTCCCATCTCCCCCTCTCAGTGCCATCGCCCCCTCTCACTCCCATCTCCCCCTCTCACTCTCATCTCCCATCTCACTCCCATCTCCCCCTCTCACTGCCCTCTCCCCTTCTCACTCCAATCTCTCATCTCCTCCTCTCACTCCCATCTTCCCCTCTCACTCCCATCTCCCCTTCTCACTCCCCCTACCATCTCCCCCTCAACTCCCATCTCCTCCTCAACTCCCATCTCCCCCTCTCACTCCCTCTCCCCCCTCACTCTCATCTCCCCTCTCACTCCCATCTCCCGCTCTCACTCCCATTTCCCCCTCTCACTCCCTCTCCCATCTCCCCCTCTCACTCCCATCTCACCCTCTCACTCACATCTCCCCCTCTCACTCTCTCTCCCCCTCTCACTCTCATCTCCCCCATCACTCCCTCTGCCCCTATCACTCTCATCACACCTCTCACTCCATCACCCCCTCTCACTCCCATCTGCACCTCTCACTCCCTCTCCCCCTGTCACTCCAATCTCCCATCTCTCCCTCTCACTCCCATCTCCCCCTCTCACTCCCATCTCCACCTCTCACTCCCTCTCCCCCTCTCACTCCAATCTCCCATCTCCCCCTCTCACTCCCTCTACCATCTCCCCCTCAACTCCCATCTCCCTCTCACTCCCATCTCCCCCTCTCACTCTTATCTCACCCTCTCACTCCCTCTACCATCTCCCCCTCAACTCCCATCTCCCCCTCTTACTCCCATCTCCCATTTCCCCCTCTCACTCTCTCTACCATCTCCCCCTCTCACTCCCATCTCCCATTTCCTCCTCTCACTCCCATCTCCCCTTCTCACTCCCTCTACCATCTCCGCCTCAACTCCCATCTCCCCCTCTCACTCCCATCTCCCCCTCTCACTCCAATCTCCCATCTCCCTCTCTCACTCCCTCTACCATCTCCCCCTCAACTCCCATCTCCCCCTCTCACTCCCATCTCCCCCTCTCACTCCAATCTCCCATCTCCCCCTCTCACTCCCTCTACCATCTCCCCCTCAACTCCCATCTCCCCCTCTCACTCCCATCTCCCCCTCTCACTCACATCTCCCCTCTCACTCCCATCTCCCCCTCTCACTCCCATCTCCCTCTCTCACTCCCTCTACCATCTCCCCCTCAACTCCCATCTACCCTTCTCACTCCCTCTACCATCTCCCCCTTAACTCCCATCTCCCCCTCTCACTCCCATCTCCCCCTCTCACTCCAATCTCCCATCTCCCTCTCTCACTCCCTCTACCATCTCCCCCTCAACTCCCATCTACCCCTCTCACTCCCATCTCCCCCTCTCACTCCGATCTCCCATCTCCCCCTCTCACTCCCTCTACCATCTCCCCCTCAACTCCCATCTCCCCCTCTCACTCCCATCTCCCCCTCTCACTCTTATCTCACCCTCTCACTCCTCTACCATCTCCCCCTCAACTCCCATCTCCCCCTCTTACTCCCATCTCCCATTTCCCCCTCTCACTCTCTCTACCATCTCCCCCTCTCACTCCCATCTCCCATTTCCTCCTCTCACTCCCATCTCCCCTTCTCACTCCCTCTACCATCTCCGCCTCAACTCCCATCTCCCCCTCTCACTCCCATCTCCCCCTCTCACTCCAATCTCCCATCTCCCTCTCTCACTCCCTCTACCATCTCCCCCTCAACTCCCATCTCCCCCTCTCACTCCCATCTCCCCCTCTCACTCCAATCTCCCATCTCCCCCTCTCACTCCCTCTAGCATCTCCCCCTCAACTCCCATCTCCCCCTCTCACTCCCATCTCCCCCTCTCACTCTTATCTCCCCCTCTCACTCCCTCTACCATCTCCCCCTCAACTCTCCATCTCCCCCCTTCTCCATCTCCCCCTTCTCCATCTCCCCCCTTCTCCATCTCCCCCTTCTCCATCTCCCCTTCTCCATCTCCCCCCTTCTCCATCTCCCCCTTCTCCATCTCTCCCCTTCTCCATCACCCCCCCTTCTCCATCTCCCCCCTTCTCCATCACCCCCCTTCTCCATCTCCCCTTCTCCATCTCCCCTTCTCCATCTCCCCCTTCTCCATCTCCCCTTCTCCATCTCCCCTTCTCCATCTCCCCCTTCTCCATCTCCCCCCTTCTCCATCTCCCCCCTTCTCCATCTCCCCCTTCTCCATCCCCCCTTCTCCATCCCCCTTCTCCATCCCCCTTCTCCATCCCCCTTCTCCATCCCCCCTTCTCCATCTCCCCCCTTCTCCATCTCCCCCTTCTCCATCTCCCCCTTCTCCATCTTCTCTCTACCATCTCCCCCTCTCACTCCCATCTTCCATTTCCTCCTCTCACTCCCATCTCCCCTTCTCACTCCCTCTACCATCTCCGCCTCAACTCCCATCTCCCCCTCTCACTCCCATCTCCCCCTCTCACTCCAATCTCCCATCTCCCTCTCTCACTCCCTCTACCGTCTCCCCCTCAACTCCCATCTCCCCCTCTCACTCCCATCTCCCCCTCTCACTCCAATCTCCCATCTCCCCCTCTCACTCCCTCTACCATCTCCCCCTCAACTCCCATCTCCCCCTCTCACTCCCATCTCCCCCTCTCACTCACATCTCCCCTCTCACTCCCATCTCCCCCTCTCACTCCCTCTACCATCTCCCCCTCAACTCCCATCTCCCCCTCTCACTCCCATCTCCCCCTCTCACTCACATCTCCCCTCTCACTCCCATCTCCCCTTCTCACTCCCTCTACCATCTCCCCCTCACTTCCCATCTCCCCCTCTCACTCCCATCTCCCCCTCTCACTCCAATCTCCCATCTCTCTCTCTCACTCCCTCTACCATCTCCCCCTCAACTCCCATCTACCCCTCTCACTCCCATCTCCCCCTCTCACTCCAATCTCCCATCTCCCTCTCTCACTCCCTCTACCATCTCCCCCTCAACTCCCATCTCCCGCTCTCACTCCCATCTCCCCCTCTCACTCACATCTCCCCTCTCACTCCCATCTCCCCCTCTCACTCCCATCTCCCTCTCTCACTCCCTCTACCATCTCCCCCTCAACTCCCATCTCCCCCTCTCACTCCCATCTCCCCCCCACTCCCATCTCCCCCTCTCGCTCCCATCTCCCTCTTTCACTCCCTCTACCATCTCTCACCTCACTCCCTCTTTCATCTCCCCCTCTCACTCCCTCTCCCCCCTCACACTCATCTCCCCTCTCACTCCTATCTCCCCCTCTCACTCCCATATACCCGTCTCACTCCCTCTCTCATCTCCCCTTCTCACTCCCATCTCCCCCTCTCTCTCACATCTCCCTCTCTCACTCCCTCTACCATCTCCCCCTCAACTCCCATCTCCCCCTCTCACTCCCATCTCCCCCTCAACTCCCATCTCCCCCTCTCCCTCTCATCTCCCCCATCACTCCCTCTCCCCCTCTCACTCTCATCACACCTCTCACTCCATCTCCCCCTCTCACTCCCATCTCCACCTCTCACTCCCTCTCCCCCTCTCACTCCAATCTCCCATCTCTCCCTCTCACTCCCATCTCCCCCTCTCACTCTCATCTCCCCCTCTCACTCCTTCTACCATCTCCCCCTCAACTCCCATCTCCCCCTCTCACTCCCTCTCCCCCTCTCAGTCCAATCTCCCATCTACCCCCCTTACTCCCTCTACCATCTCCCCCTCAACTCCCATCTCCCCCTCTCACTCCCAACTCCCCCTCTCACTCTCATCTCCCCCTCACACTCCCATCTCCCCTCTCACTCCTTCTACCATCTCCCCCTCAACTCCCATCTCCCCCTCTCACTCCCATCTCCCCCTCTCACTCCAATCTCCCATCTCCCCCTCTCACTCCCTCTACCATCTCCCCCTCAACTCCCATCTCCCCCTCTCACTCCCATCTCCCCCTCTCACTCTCATCTCCCCCTCTCACTCCCTCGACCATCTCCCCCTCAACTCCCATCTCCCCCTCTCACTCCCATCTCCCTCTCTCACTCCCTCTACCATCTCCCCCTCAACTCCCATCTCCCCCTCTCACTCCCATCTCCCCCTCTCACTCCAATCGCCCATCTCCCCCTCTCACTCCCTCTACCATCTCCCCCTCAACTCCCATCTCCCCTTCTCACTCCCATCTCCCCCTCTCACTCACGTCTCCCCTCTCACTCCGATCTACCCCTCTCAGTCCCTCTACCATCTCCCACTCAACTCCCATCTCCCCCTCTCACTCCCATCTCCCCCTCTCACTCACATCTCCCCTCTCACTCCCATCTCCCCTTCTCACTCCATCTACCATCTCCCCCTCAACTCCCATCTCCCCCTCTCACTCCCATCTCCCCCTCTCACTCACATCTCCCCTCTCACTCCCATCTCCCCCTCTCACTCCCATCTCCCTCTCTCACTCCCTCTACCATCTCCCCCTCAACTCCCATCTCCCCCTCTCACTCCCATCTCCCCTCCACTCCCATCTCCCTCTCTCACTCCCATCTCCCTCTTTCACTCCCTCTACCATCTCGCACCTCACTCCATCTTTCATCTCCCCCTCTCACTCCCTCTCCCCCCTCACACTCATCTCCCCTCTCACTCCTATCTCCCCCTCTCACTCCCATATACCCGTCTCACTCCCTCTCCCATCTCCCCCTCTCACTCCCATCTCCCCCTCTCTCTCACATCTCCCTCTCTCACTCCCTCTACCATCTCCCCCTCAACTCCCATCTCCCCCTCTCACGCCCATCTCCCCCTCAACTCCCATCTCCCCCTCTCACTCCCATCTCCCCCTCTCACTCCCTCTCCCCCTCTCACTCTATCTCCCCCATCACTCCCTCTCCCCCTCTCACTCTCATCACACCTCTCACTCCATCTCCCCCTCTCACTCCCATCTCCACCTCTCACTCCCTCTCCCCCTCTCACTCCAATCTCCCATCTCTCCCTCTCACTCCCATCTCCCCCTCTCACTCTCATCTCCCCCTCTCACTCCTTCTACCATCTCCCCCTCAACTCCCATCTCCCCCTCTCACTCCCTCTCCCCCTCTCACTCCAATCTCCCATCTCCCCCTCTCACTCCCTCTACCATCTCCCCCTCAACTCCCATCTCTCCCTCTCACTCCCATCTCCCCCTCTCACTCTCATCTCCCCCTTTCACTCCCTCTACCATCTCCCCCTCAACTCCCATCTCCCCCTCTCACTCCCATCTCCCTCTCTCACTCCCTCTACCATCTCCCCCTCAACTCCCATCTCCCCCTCTCACTCCCATCTCCCCCTCTCACTCCAATCGCCCATCTCCCCCTCTCACTCCCTCTACCATCTCCCCCTCAACTCCCATCTCCCCCTCTCACTCCCATCTCCCCCTCTCACTCACATCTCCCCTCTCACACCCATCTACCCCTCTCACTCCCATCTCCCCCTCTCACTCCCTCTACCATCTCCCACTCAACTCCCATCTCCCCCTCTCACTCCCATCTCCCCCTCTCACTCACATCTCCCCTCTCACTCCCATCTCCCCTTCTCACTCCCTCTACCATCTCCCCCTCAACTCCCATCTCCCCCTCTCACTCCCATCTCCCATTTCCCCCCCAACACTCTCTACCATCTCCCCCTCTCAGTCCCTCTACCATCTCTCCCATCACATGCATCTCCCCCTCTCACTGCCATCTCCCACTCTCACTCCCATCTCCCCCTCTCAGTGCCATCGCCCCCTCTCACTCCCATCTCCCCCTCTCACTCTCATCTCCCATCTCACTCCCATCTCCCCCTCTCACTGCCATCTCCCCTTCTCACTCCAATCTCTCATCTCCCCCTCTCACTCCCATCTTCCCCTCTCACTCCCATCTCCCCTTCTCACTCCCCCTACCATCTCCCCCTCAACTCCCATCTCCTCCTCAACTCCCATCTCCCCCTCTCACTCCCTCTCCCCCCTCACTCTCATCTCCCCTCTCACTCCCATCTCCCGCTCTCACTCCCATTTCCCCCTCTCACTCCCTCTCCCATCTCCCCCTCTCACTCCCATCTCACCCTCTCACTCACATATCCCCCTCTCACTCTCTCTCCCCCTCTCACTCTCATCTCCCCCATCACTCCCTCTGCCCCTATCACTCTCATCACACCTCTCACTCCATCTCCCCCTCTCACTCCCATCTCCACCTCTCACTCCCTCTCCCCCTCTCACTCCAATCTCCCATCTCTCCCTCTCACTCCCATCTCCCCCTCTCACTCCAATCTCCCATCTCCGCCTCTCACTCCCTCTACCATCTCCCCATCAACTCCCATCTCTCCCTCTCACTCCCATCTCCCCCTCTCACTCTTATCTCCCCCTCTCACTCCCTCTACCATCTCCCCTTCAACTCCCATCTCCCCCTCTCACTCCAATCTCCCATCTCTCCCTCAACTCCCATCACTCCCTCTCACTCCCATCTCCCCCTCTTACTCCCATCTCCCTCCCTCACTCACATCTCCCTCTCTCACTCCCTCTACCATCTCACACCTCACTCCCTCTTTCATCTCCCCCTCTCACTCCCTCTCTCCCTCTCACTCCCATCTCCCCCTCTTACTCCCATCTCCCTCCCTCACTCACATCTCCCCCTCTCACTCCCATCTCCCATTTCCCCCCTCACACTCTCTACCATCTCCCCCTCTCAGTCCCTCTACCATCTCCCCCCGCAATTGCATCTCCCCC
Organism: Mobula hypostoma; assembly: GCF_963921235.1. Classification (NCBI taxonomy): domain Eukaryota; kingdom Metazoa; phylum Chordata; class Chondrichthyes; order Myliobatiformes; family Myliobatidae; genus Mobula; species Mobula hypostoma. The sequence goes on from NC_086124.1 coordinate 34,467,768, forward strand.
TCTCACTGCCATCTCCCACTCTCACTCCCATCTCCCCCTCTCACTGCCATCGCCCCCTCTCACTGCCATCGCCCCCTCTCACTCCCATCTCCCCCTCTCACTCTCGTCTCCCATCTCACTCCCATCTCCGCCTCTCACTGCCATCTCCCCTTCTCACTCCAATCTCTCATCTCCCCCTCTCACTCCCATCTCCCCTTCTCACTCCCATCTCCTCCTCCCATCTCCCCCTTCACTCCCATCTCCCCCTCTCACTCCCATATCCCCCTCTCTCTCCCATCTCCCCCTCTTACTCCCATCTCCCTTCCTCACTCACATCTCCCCCTCTCACTCCCATCTCCCATGACCCCCTCTCACTCCCTCTACCATCTCCCCCCTCAATCACATCTCCCCCTCTCACTCCCTATCCCATCTCCCCCTCAACTCCCATCTCCCCCTCTCACTCCCATCTCCCCCTCTCACTCACATCTCCCCTCTCACTCCCATCTCCCCCTCTCACTCCCATCTCCCCCTCTCACTCTCATCTCCCCCTCTCACTCCATCTACCATCTCCCCCTCAACTCCCATCTCCCCCTCTCACTCCCATCTCCCTCTCTCACTCCCTCTACCATCTCCTCCTCAACTCCCATCTCCCCCTCTCACTCCCATCTCCCCCTCAACTCCCATCTCCCCCTCTCACTCCCATCTCCCCCCTCACTCCCATCTCCCCCTCTCACTCCCATCTCCCTCTCTCACACCCTCTACCATCTCGCACCTCACTCCCTCTTTCATCTCCCCCTCTCACTCCCTCTCCCCCCTCACACTCATCTGCCCTCTCACTCCTATCTCCCCCTCTCACTCCCATATACCCATCTCACTCCCTCTCCCATCTCCCCCTCTCACTCCCATCTCCCCCTCTCTCTCACATCTCCCACTCTCACTCCCTCTACCATCTCCCCCTCAACTCCCATCTCCCCCTCTCACTCCCTCTACCATCTCCCCCTCAACTCCCATCTCCCCCTCTCACTCCCATCTCCCCCTCAACTCCCATCTCCTCCTCTCACTCCCATCTCCCCCTCTCACTCCCTCTCCCCCTCTCACTCTCATCTCCCCCATCACTCCCTCTCCCCCTCTCACTCTCATCACACCTCTCACTCCATCTCCCCCTCTCACTCCCATCTCCACCTCTCACTCCCTCTCCCCCTCTCACTCCCATCTCCACCCTCACTCCCATCTCCCCCTCTCACTCCCATCTCCCTCTCTCACTCCCTCTACCATCTCGCACCTCACTCCCTCTTTCATCTCCCCCTCTCACTCCCTCTCCCCCTCTGACTCTCATCTCCCTCTCTCACTCCCTCTACCATCTCGCACCTCACTCCCTCTTTCATCTCCCCCTCTCACTCCCTCTCCCCCTCTCACACTCATGTCCCCCATCACTCACTCTCCCCCTCTCACTCTCATCTCACTTCATCTCCCACTCTCACTCCCATCTCCCATCTCCACCTCTCACTCCCATCTCCCCCTCTCACTCCCTCTCCCCCTCTCACTCTCATCTCCCCCTCTCACCCCCTCTCCAATCTCCCCCTCTCACTCCCATCTCCCCCCTCACTCACATCTCCCCCTCTCACTCCCTCTCCAATCTCCCCCTCTCACTCCCATCTCCCCCCTCACTCACATCTCCCCCTCTCACTCCCTCTCCCATGTCCCCCTCTCACTCCCATCTCCCCCTCTCTCTCCCATCTCCCCTCTCACTCCCATCTCCCCCTCTCACTCTCATCTCCCCCTCCCATCTCCGCCTCTCACTCCCATCTCCCCCTCTCACTCCCATCTCCCCCTCCCATCTCACCCTCTCACTCCCATCTTCCCCTCTCACTCCCTCTCCCCCCTCACTCTCATCTCCCCTCTCACTCCCATCTCCCCCTCTCACTCTCATTTACCCCTCTCACTCCAATCTCCCATCTCCCCCTCTCACGCCCATCTCCCTCCCACACTCCCATCTCCCCCTCACTCCCATCTCCCCCTCTCACTTCTACTACCATCTCCCCTATCACTCCCATGTCACCCTCTCACTCCCATCTCCCGCCCTCACTCACATCTCCCCCTCTCTCTCCCATCACCCATTTCCATCTCTCACTCCCTCTACCATCTCCCCCTCTCACTCCCATCTCCCCTTCTCACTCCCATCTCCTCCTCCCATCTCCCCCCTCACTACCATCTCCCCCTCTCACTCCCATATCCCCCTCTCACTCCCATCTCCCCCTCTTACTCCCATCTCCCTCCCTCACTCACAACTCCCCCTCTCACTCCCATCTCCCATGTCCCCCTCTCACTCCCTCTACCATCTCCCCCTCTCACTCCCATCTCCCCCTCTTACTCCCATCTCCCCCCTCAATCACATCTCCCCCTGTCACTCCCTCTCCCATTTCCCCCTCTCACTCCCATCTCCCCCTCTCACTCCCATCTCCCCCTCTCACTCTCATCTCCCCCTCCCATCTCTCCCTCTCACTCCCATCTCCCCCTCTCACCCCCATCTCCCCCTCCCATCTCCCCCTCTCACTCCCATCTCCCCTCTCACTCCCATCTCCCCCTCACTCCCATCTCCCCCTCTCACTCCATCTACCATCTCCCCGTCACTCCCGTCTTCCCCTCTCACTCCCATCTCCCCTTCTCACTCCCTCTACCATCTCTCCTCTCACTCCCATCTCCCCCTCTCACTCCCATCTCCCCCTCTCACTCCCTCTCCCATCTCCCCCTCTCACTCTCATCTCTCCTCTCACTCCCTCTCCCATCTCCCCCTCTCACTCCCATTTCCCCCTCTCACTCTCTCTACCATCTCCCCCTCTCACTCCCATCTCCCATTTCCCCCTCTCACTCACATCTCCCCCTCTTGCTCCCATCTCCCTCCCTCACTCACATCACCCCCTCTCACTCCCATCTCCCATTTCCCCCCTCACACTCTCTACCATCTCCCCCTCTCAGTCCCTCTACCATCTCCCCCCTCACTTGCATCTCCCCCTCTCACTGCCATCTCCCACTCTCACTCCCATCTCCCCCTCTCACTGCCATCGCCCCCTCTCACTCCCATCTCCCCCTCTCACTCTCGTCTCCCATCTCACTCCCATCTCCCCCTCTCACTGCCATCTCCCCTTCTCACTCCAATCTCTCATCTCCCCCTCTCACTCCCATCTCCCATTTCCATCTCTCACTCCCTCTACCATCTCCCCCTCTCACTCCCATCTCCCCTTCTCACTCCCATCTCCTCCTCCCATCTCCCCCTTCACTCCCATCTCCCCCTCTAACTCCCATATCCCCCTCTGACTCCTATCTCCCCCTCTTACTCCCATCTCCCCCCTCAATCACATCTCCCCCTCTCACGCCCTCTCCCATCTTCCCCTCTCACTCCCATCTCCCCCTCTCACTCTCATCTCCCCCTCGAATCTCCCCCTCTCACTCCTTCTACCATCTCCCCGTCACTACCGTCTTCCCCTCTCACTCCCATCTCCCCTTCACACTCCCTCTACCATCTCCCTCTCAATTCCCATCTCCCCCTCTCACTCACATCTCCCCCTCTCACTCCGTCTACCATCTCCCCCTCTCACTCTCATCTCTCCTCTCACTCCCATCTCCCCCTCTCACTCCCATCTCCCCCTCTCACTCCCTCTCCCATCTCCCCCTCTCACTCTCATCTCTCCTCTCACTCCCTCTCCCATCTCCCCCTCTCACTACCATCTCCCCTTCTCACTCCAATCTCTCATCTTCCCCTCTCCCATTTCCATCTCTCTCTCCCTCTACCATCGCCCCCTCTCACTCCCATCTCCCCCTCTCACTCTCGTCTCCCATCTCACTCCCATCTCCCCCTCTCACTGCCATCTCCCCTTCTCACTCCAATCTCCCATCTCCCCCTCTCACTCCCATCTTCCCCTCTCACTCCCATCTCCCATTTCCATCTCTCACTCCCTCTACCATCTCCCCCTCAACTCCCATCTCCCCCTCGCACTCCCATCTCCCCCTCAACTCCCATCTCCCCCTCTCACTCCCATCTCCCCCCTCACTCCCATCTCCCCCTCTCACTCCCATCTCCCTCTCTCACTCCCTCTACCATCTCGCACCTCACTCCCTCTTTCATCTCCCCCTCTCACTCCCTCTCCCCCCTCACTCTCATCTCCCCTCTCACTCCTATCTCCCCCTCTCACTCCCATATACCCATCTCACTCCCTCTCCCATCTCCCCCTCTCACTCCCATCTCCCCCTCTCACTCACATCTCCCACTCTCACTCCCTCTACCATCTCCCCCTCAACTCCCATCTCCCCCTCTCACTCATATCTCCCACCTCGCTCCCATCTCCCCCCTCACTCCCATCTCCCTCTCTCACTCCCTCTACCATCTCGAACCTCACTCCCTCTTTCATCTCCCCCTCTCACTCCCTCTCCCCCTCTCACTCCCATCTCCCTCTCTCACTCCCTCTACCATCTCCCCCTCAACTCCCATCTCCCCCTCTCACTCACATCTCCCCCTCAACTCCCATCTCCCCCTCTCACTCCCATCTCCCCCCTCACTCCCAGCTCCACCTCTCACTCCCATCTCCCTCTCTCACTCCCTCTACCATCTCGCACCTCACTCCCTCTTTCATCTCCCCCTCTCACTCCCTCTCCCCCTCTCACTCTCATCTCCCTCTCTCACTCCCTCTACCATCTCGCACCTCACTCCCTCTTTCATCTCCCCCTCTCACTCCCTCTCCCCCTCTCACTCTCATGTCCCACATCAATCCCTCTCCCCCTCTCACTCTCATCTCACTTCATCTCCCACTCTCACTCCCATCTCGCATCTCCACCTCTCACTCCCATCTCCCCCTCTCACTCCCTCTCCCCCTCTCACTCTCATCTCCCCCTCTCACCCCCTCTCCCATCTCCCCCTCTCACTCCCATCTCCCCCCTCACTCACATCTCCCACTCTCACTCCCTCTCCCATCTCCCCCTCTCACACCCATCTCCCACTCTCACTCCCATCTCCCCTCTCACTCCCATCTCCCCCTCTCACTCTCATCTCCCCCTCCCATCTCCCCCTCTTACTCCCATCTCCCCCTCTCACTCCCATCTCCCCCTCCTATCTCACCCTCTCACTCCCATCTCCCCCTCTCACTCCCTCTCCCCCCTCACTCTCATCTCCCCTCTCACTCCCATCTCCCCCTCTCACTCCCATTTACCCCTCTCACTCCCATCTCCCATCTCCCCCTCTCACGCCCATCTCCCTCCCACACTCCCATCTCCGCCTCACTCCCACCTCCCCCTCTCACTCCCATCTTTCATTTCCATCTCTCACTCCCTCTACCATCTCCCCCTCTCACTCCCATCTCCCCGTCTCACTCCCATCTCCTCCTCCCATCTCCCCCCTCACTACCATCTCCCCCTCTCACTCCCATATCCCCCTCTCACTCCCATCTCCCCCTCTTGCTCCCATCTCCCACCCTCACTCACATCTCCCCCTCTCACTCCCCATCTCTCATGTCCCCCTCTCACACCCTCTACCATCTCCCCCTCTCACTCCCATCTCCCCCTCTTACTCCCATCTCCCCCCTCAATCACATCTCCCCCTGTCACTCCCTCTCCCATCTCCCCCTCTCACTCCCATCTCCCCCTCTCACTCCCATCTCCCCCTCTCACTCTCATCTCCCCCTCCCATCTCCCTCTCTCACTCCCATCTCCCCCTCTCACTCCCATCTCCCCCTCCCATCTCCCCCTCTCACTCCCATCTCCCCCTCTCACTCCCATCTCCCCCTCTCACTCCCATTTACCCCTCTCACTCCCATCTCCCATCTCCCCCTGTCACGCACATCTCCCTCCCACACTCCCATCTCCCCCTCACTCCCATCTCCCCCTCTCACTCCTTCTACCATCTCCCCGTCACTCCCGTCTTCCCCTCTCACTCCCATCTCCCCTTCTCACTCCCTCTACCATCTCCCCCTCAATTCCCATCTCCCCCTCTCACTCACATCTCCCCCTCTCACTCCGTCTACCATCTCCCCCTCTCACTCTCATCTCTCCTCTCACTCCCATCTCCCCCTCTCACTCCCATCTCCCCCTCTCACTCCCTCTCCCATCTCCCCCTCTCACTCTCATCTCTCCTCTCACTCCCTCTCCCATCTCCCCCTCTCACTCCCATCTTCCCCTCTCACTCCCATCTCCCCTTCTCACTCCCTCAACCATCTCCCCCTCAATTCCCATCTCCCCCTCTCACTCACATCTCCCCCTCTCACTCCCTCTCCCCCTCTCACTCTCATCTCCCCCATCACTCCCTCTCCCCTCTCACTCTCATCACACCTCTCACTCCATCACCCCCTCTCACTCCCATCTCCCCCTCTCACTCCCATTTCCCCCTCTCACTCTCTCTACCATCTCCCCCTCTCACTCCCATCTCCCATTTCCCCCTCTCACTCCCTCTACCATCTCCCCCTCAACTCCCATCTCCCCCTGTCACTCCCATCTCCCTCTCTCACTCCCTCTACCATCTCCCCCTCAACTCCCATCTCCCCCTCTCACTCCCATCTCCCCCTCTCACTCCCATTTAACCCTCTCACTCCCATCTCCCATCTCCCCCTGTCACGCCCATCTCCCTCCCACACTCCCATCTCCCCCTCACTCCCATCTCCCCCTCTCACTCCTTCTACCATCTCCCCGTCACTCCCGTCTTCCCCTCTCACTCCCATCTCCCCTTCTCACTCCCTCTACCATCTCCCCCTCAATTCCCATCTCCCCCTCTCACTCACATCTCACCCTCTCACTCCGTCTACCATCTCCCCCTCTCACTCTCATCTCTCCTCTCACTCCCATCTCCCGCTCTCACTCCCATCTCCCCCTCTCACTCCCTCTCCCATCTCCCCCTCTCACTCTCATCTCTCCTCTCACTCCCTCTCCCATCTCCCCCTCTCACTCCCATCTCCCCTTCTCACTCCCACAACCATCTCCCCCTCAATTCCCATCTCCCCCTCTCACTCACATCTCCCCCTCTCACTCCCTCTCCCCCACTCACTCTCATCTCCCCCATCACTCCCTCTCCCCTCTCACTCTCATCACACCTCTCACTCCATCTCCCCCTCTCACTCCCATTTCCCCCTCTCACTCTCTCTACCATCTCCCCCTCTCACTCCCATCTCCCATTTCCCCCTCTCACTCCCTCTACCATCTCCCCCTCAACTCCCATCTCCCCCTCTCACTCCCATCTCCCTCTCTCACTCCCTCTACCATCTCCCCCTCAACTCCCATCTCCCCCTCTCACTCCCATCTCTCCCTCTCACTCCAATTTCCCATCTCCCCCTCTCACTCCCTCTACCATCTCCCCCTCAACTCCCATCTCTCCCTCTCACTCACATCTCCCCCTCTTGCTCCCATCTCCCTCCCTCACTCACATCACCCCCTCTCACTCCCATCTCCCATTTCCCCCCTCACACTCTCTACCATCTCCCCCTCTCAGTCCCTCTACCATCTCCCCCCTCACTTGCATCTCCCCCTCTCACTGCCATCTCCCACTCTCACTCCCATCTCCCCCTCTCACTGCCATCTCCCCCTCTCACTCCCATCTCCCCCTCTCACTGCCATCTCCCACTCTCACTCCCATCTCCCCCTCTCAGTGCCATCGCCCCCTCTCACTCCCATCTCCCCCTCTCACTCTCGTCTCCCATCTCACTCCCATCTCCCCCTCTCACTGCCATCTCCCCTTCTCACTCCAATCTCTCATCTCCACCTCTCACTCCCATCTTCCCCTCTCACTCCCATCTCCCATTTCCATCTCTCACTCCCTCTACCATCTCCCCCTCTCACTCCCATCTCCCCTTCTCACTCCCATCTCCTCCTCCCATCTCCCCCTTCACTCCCATCTCCCCCTCTAACTGCCATATCCCCCTCTCACTCCCATCTCCCCCTCTTACTCCCATCTCCCTTCCTCACTCACATCTCCCCCTCTCACTCCCATCTCCCATGTCCCCCTCTCACTCCCTCTACCATCTCCCCCTCTCACTTCCATCTCCCCCTCTCACTCCCATCTCCCCCTCTCATTCCCATCTCCCCCTCTCACTCCCATCTCCCCCTCTCATTCCCATCTCCCCCTCTCACTCCCATCTCCCACTCTTATTCCCATCTCCCTCCCTCACTCACATCTACCCCTCTCACTCCCATCTCCCCCTCTCACTCCAATCTTCCCCTCTCACTCCCATCTCCCCTTCTCACTCCCTCTACCATCGCCCCCTCAACTCCCATCTCCCCCTCTCACTCCCTCTCCCCCTCTCACTCCCATTTCCCCCTCTCACTCCCTCTCCCATCTCCCCCTCTCACTCCCATCTCCCCTTCTCACTCCCATCTCCCCCTCTCACTCACATCTCCCCCTCTCACTCCCTCCCCGCCTCTCACTCTCAACTCCCCCATCACTCCCTCTCCCCCTCTCACTCCCATCTCCCTCTCTCACTCCCATCTAACCCTCTCACTCCCATCTCCCCCTCACTCACATCTCCCCCTCAACTCCCATCTCCCCCCCTCACTCTCATCTCCCCTCTCACTCCCCTCTCCCCCTCTCACTCTCATCTCCCCCTCTCACTCCCATCTCCCCCCTCACTCCCATCTCCCCGTCTCACTCCCATCTCCCTCTCTCACTCCCTCTACCATCTCGCACCTCACTCCCTCTTTCATCTCCCCCTCTCACTCCCTCTCCCCCTCTCACTCTCATCTCCCTCTCTCACTCCCTCTACCATCTCGCACCTCACTCCTTCTTTCATCTCCCCCTCTCACTCCCTCTCCCCCTCTCACTCTCATCTCCCCCTCTCACCCCCTCTCCCATCTCCCCCTCTCACTCCCATCTCCCCCCTCACTCACATCTCCCCCTCTCACTCCCATCTCCCCCTCTCACTCCCATCTCCCTCTCCCATCTCCCCCTCTCACTCCCATCTCCCCCTCTCACTCCCTCTCCCCCTCACTCTCATCTCCCCTCTCACTCCCATCTCCCCCTCTCACTCCAAATGTACCCCTCTCACTCCCATCTCCCCCTCTCACGCCCATCTCCCTCCCACACTCCCATCTCCCCCTCTCACTCCTTCTACCATCTCCCCCTCTCACTCCCATCTCCCATCTCCCCCTCTCACGCCCATCTCCCTCCCACACTCCCATCTCCCCCTCCTCCCATCTCCCTCCCTCACTCACATCTCCCCCTCTCACTCCCATCTCCCATTTCCATCTCTCACTCCCTCTACCATCACCCCCTCTCACTCCCATCTCCCCCTCTCACTCCCATATCCCCCTCTTACTCCCATCTCCCTCCCTCACTCCCATCTCCCCCTCTCACTCCCTCTACCATCTCCCCCTCTCACTCCCATCTCCCCCTCTCACTCCCATCTCCCGCTCCCATCGCCCCCTCTCACTCCCATCTCCCCCTCTCACTCCCATCTCCCCCTCTCACTCCCATTTACCCCTCTCACTCCCATCTCCCATCTCCCCCTCTCACGCCCATCTCCCCTTCTCACTCTTTCAACCATCTCCCTGTCACTCCCGTCTTCCCCTCTCACTCCCATCTACCCTTCTCACTCCCTCTACCATCTCCCCCTCAATTCCCATCTCCCCCTCTCACTCCGTCTACCATCTCCCCCTCTCACTCTCATCTCTCCTCTCACTCCCTCTCCCATCTCCCCCTCTCACTCCCTCTACCATCTCCCCCTCTCACTCTCCTCTCACTCCCATCTCCACCCTCTCACTCCCATCTCCCCCTCTCACTCCCTCTCCCATCTCCCCCTCTCACTCTCATCTCTCCTCTCACTCCCTCTCCCTTCTCCCCCTCTCACTCCCATCTTCCCCTCTCACTCCCATCTCCCCTTCTCACTCCCTCTACCATCTCCCCCTCAATTCCCATCTCGCCCTCTCTCTCACATCTCCCCCTCTCACTCCCTCTCCCCCCCTCACTCCCATCTCCCCCTCTCACTCCCATCTCCCCCTCTTACTCCCATCTCCCCCTCTCACTCCCATCTCCCTCTCTCACTCCCTCTACCATCTCGCACCTCACTCCCGCTTTCATCTCCCCCTCTCACTCCCTCTCCCCCTCTCATTCTCATGTCCCCCATCACTCCCTCTCCCCCTCTCACTCTCATCTCACTTCATATCTCACTCTCACTCCCATCTCCCATCTCCCCCTCTCACTCCCATCTCCCCCTCTCACTCCATCTCCCCCTCTCACTCCCATCTCCCCCTCTCACTCCTTCTACCATCTCCCCCTCAACTCCCATCTCCCCCTCTCACTCCTTCTACCATCTCCCCCTCAACTCCCATCTCCCCCTCTTACTCCCTCTACCATCTCTCCCTCTCACTCCCTCTTTCATCTCCCCATCACTCCCTCTCCCTCTCTCACTCTCATCTCACCTCTCACTCCATCTCCCCCTCTCACTCCCATCTCCCCCTCTCACTCTCATCTCCCCCTCTCACTCCCATCTAACCCTCTCACTCTCATCTCCCCCTCTCACTCCCATCTAACCCTCTCACTCTCATCTCCCCCTCTCACTCCCTATCCCACCTCACTCTCATCCCCCCTCTCACTCCCCTCTCCCCCTCTCACTCTCATCTCCCCCTCTCACTCCCATCTAACCCTCTCACTCCCATCTCCCCCTCACTCACATCTCCCCCTCAACTCCCATCTCCCCCTCGCAGTCCCATCTCCCCCCTCACTCCCATCTCCCCCTCTCACTCCCATCTCCCTCTCTCACTCCCTCTACCATCTCGCACCTCACTCCCTCTTTCATCTCCCCCTCTCACTCCCTCTCCCCCTCTCACTCTCATCTCCCCCTCTCACTCCCATCTCCCCCCTCACTCACATCTCCCCCTCTCACTCCCATCTCCCCCTCTCACTCCCATCTCCCTCTCCCATCTCCCCCTCTCACTCCCATCTCCCCCTCTCACTCCCTCTCCCCCTCACTCTCATCTCCCCTCTCACTCCCATCTCCCCCTCTCACTCCAAATGTACCCCTCTCACTCCCATCTCCCCCTCTCACGCCCATCTCCCTCCCACACTCCCATCTCCCCCTCTCACTCCTTCTACCATCTCCCCCTCTCACTCCCATCTCCCATCTCCCCCTCTCACGCCCATCTCCCTCCCACACTCCCATCTCCCATTTCCATCTCTCACTCCCTCTACCATCACCCCCTCTCACTCCCATCTCCCATTTCCATCTCTCACTCCCTCTACCAACACCCCCTCTCACTCCCATCTCCCCCTCTCACTCCCATATCCCCCTCTTACTCCCATCTCCCTCCCTCACTCCCATCTCCCCCTCTCACTCCCTCTACCATCTCCCCCTCTCACTCCCATCTCCCCCTCTCACTCCCATCTCCCGCTCCCATCGCCCCCTCTCACTCCCATCTCCCCCTCTCACTCCCATCTCCCCCTCTCACTCCCATTTACCCCTCTCACTCCCATCTCCCATCTCCCCCTCTCACGCCCATCTCCCCCTCTCACTCCCATCTCCCCCTCTCACTCCCATTTACCCCTCTCACTCCCATCTCCCATCTCCCCCTCTCACGCCCATCTCCCCTTCTCACTCTTTCAACCATCTCCCCGTCACTCCCGTCTTCCCCTCTCACTCCCATCTACCCTTCTCACTCCCTCTACCATCTCCCCCTCAATTCCCATCTCCCCCTCTCACTCTCATCTCTCCTCTCACTCCCTCTCCCATCTCCCCCTCTCACTCCCTCTACCATCTCCCCCTCTCACTCTCCTCTCACTCCCATCTCCCCCTCTCACTCCCATCTCCCCCTCTCACTCCCTCTCCCATCTCCCCCTCTCACTCTCATCTCTCCTCTCACTCCCTCTCCCTTCTCCCCAACTCACTCCCATCTTCCCCTCTCACTCCCATCTCCCCTTCTCACTCCCTCTACCATCTCCCCCTCAATTCCCATCTCGCCCTCTCTCTCACATCTCCCCCTCTCACTCCCTCTCCCCCCTCACTCCCATCTCCCCCTCTCACTCCCATCTCCCTCTCTCACTCCCTCTACCATCTCGCACCTCACTCCCGCTTTCATCTCCACCTCTCACTCCCATCTCCCACTCTCACTCCCTCTCCCCCTCTCACTCTCATCTCCCCCTCTCACCCCCTCTCCCATCTCCCCCTCTCACTCCCATCTCCCCCCTCACTCACATCTCCCACTCTCACTCCCATCTCCCATCTCCACCTCTCACTCCCATCTCCCCCTCTCACTCCCTCTCCCCCTCTCACTCTCATCTCCCCCTCTCACCCCCTCTCCCATCTCCCCCTCTCACTCCCATCTCCCCCCTCACTCACATCTCCCCCTCTCACTCCCTCTCCCATCTCCCCCTCTCACTCCCATCTCCCCCTCTCACTCCCATCTCCCCTCTCACTCCCATCTCCCCCTCTCACTCTCATCACCCCCTCCCATCTCCCCCTCTCACTCCCATCTCGACCTCTCACTCCCATTTACCCCTCTCACTCCCATCTCCCATCTCCCCCTCTCACGTCCATCTCCCTCCCACACTCCCATCTCCCCCTAACTCCCATATCCCCCTCTCACTCCTTCTACCATCTCCCCCTATCACTCCCATATCCCCCTCTTACTCCCATCTCCCTCCCTCACTCACATCTCCCCCTCTCACTCCCATCTCCCATTTCCCCCTCACACTCTCTACCATCTCCCCCTCTCAGATCCCTCTACCATCTCCCCCCTCACTTGCATCTCCCCATCTCACTGCCATCTCCCACTCTCACTCCCATCTCCCCCTCTCACTGCCATCTCCCCCTCTCACTCCCATCTCCCCCTCTCACTCTCATCTCCCATCTCACTCCCATCTCCCCCTCTCACTGCCATCTCCCCTTCTCACTCCAATCTCTCATCTCCCCCTCTCACTCCCATCTTCCCCTCTTACTCCCATCTCCCTTCTCACTCCCTCTACCATCTCCCCCTCAACTCCCATCTCCTCCTCAACTCCCATCTCCCCCTCCCACTCCCTCTCCCCCTCTCATCTCCCCTCTCACTCCCATCTCCCGCTCTCACTCCCATTTCCCCCTCTCACTCCCTGTCCCATCTCCCCCTCTCACGCCCATCTCCCCCTCTCACTCTCATCTCCCCCATCACTCCCTCTCCCCCTCTCACTCTCATCACACCTCTCACTCCATCTCCCCCCTCACTCCCATCTCCACCTCTCACTCCCTCTCCCCCTCTCACTCCCATTTACCCCTCTCACTCCCATCTCCCATCTCCCCCTCTCACGCCCATCTCCCCCTCTCACTCCCATCTCCCCCTCTCACTCCCATTTACCCCTCTCACTCCCATCTCCCATCTCCCCCTCTCACGCCCATCTCCCCTTCTCACTCTTTCAACCATCTCCCCGTCACTCCCGTCTTCCCCTCTCACTCCCATCTACCCTTCTCACTCCCTCTACCATCTCCCCCTCAATTCCCATCTCCCCCTCTCACTCTCATCTCTCCTCTCACTCCCTCTCCCATCTCCCCCTCTCACTCCCTCTACCATCTCCCCCTCTCACTCTCCTCTCTCTCCCATCTCCCCCTCTCACTCCCATCTCCCCCTCTCACTCCCTCTCCCATCTCCCCCTCTCACTCTCATCTCTCCTCTCACTCCCTCTCCCTTCTCCCCAACTCACTCCCATCTTCCCCTCTCACTCCCATCTCCCCTTCTCACTCCCTCTACCATCTCCCCCTCAATTCCCATCTCGCCCTCTCTCTCACATCTCCCCCTCTCACTCCCTCTCCCCCCTCACTCCCATCTCCCCCTCTCACTCCCCATCTCCCTCTCTCACTCCCTCTACCATCTCGCACCTCACTCCCGCTTTCATCTCCACCTCTCACTCCCATCTCCCCCTCTCACTCCCTCTCCCCCTCTCACTCTCATCTCCCCCTCTCACCCCCTCTCCCATCTCCCCCTCTCACTCCCATCTCCCCCCTCACTCACATCTCCCACTCTCACTCCCATCTCCCATCTCCACCTCTCACTCCCATCTCCCCCTCTCACTCCCTCTCCCCCTCTCACTCTCATCTCCCCCTCTCACCCCCTCTCCCATCTCCCCCTCTCACTCCCATCTCCCCCCTCACTCACATCTCCCCCTCTCACTCCCTCTCCCATCTCCCCCTCTCACTCCCATCTCCCTCTCTCACTCCCTCTACCATCTCGCACCTCACTCCCGCTTTCATCTCCACCTCTCACTCCCATCTCCCCCTCTCACTCCCTCTCCCCCTCTCACTCTCATCTCCCCCTCTCACCCCCTCTCCCATCTCCCCCTCTCACTCCCATCTCCCCCCTCACTCACATCTCCCACTCTCACTCCCATCTCCCATCTCCACCTCTCACTCCCATCTCCCCCTCTCACTCCCTCTCCCCCTCTCACTCTCATCTCCCCCTCTCACCCCCTCTCCCATCTCCCCCTCTCACTCCCATCTCCCCCCTCACTCACATCTCCCCCTCTCACTCCCTCTCCCATCTCCCCCTCTCACTCCCATCTCCCCCTCTCACTCCCATCTCCCCTCTCACTCCCATCTCCCCCTCTCACTCTCATCACCCCCTCCCATCTCCCCCTCTCACTCCCATCTCGCCCTCTCACTCCCATTTACCCCTCTCACTCCCATCTCCCATCTCCCCCTCTCACGTCCATCTCCCTCCCACACTCCCATCTCCCCCTAACTCCCATATCCCCCTCTCACTCCTTCTACCATCTCCCCCTATCACTCCCATATCCCCCTCTTACTCCCATCTCCCTCCCTCACTCACATCTCCCCCTCTCACTCCCATCTCCCATTTCCCCCTCACACTCTCTACCATCTCCCCCTCTCAGATCCCTCTACCATCTCCCCCCTCACTTGCATCTCCCCCTCTCACTGCCATCTCCCACTCTCACTCCCATCTCCCCCTCTCACTGCCATCTCCCCCTCTCACTCCCATCTCCCCCTCTCACTCTCATCTCCCATCTCACTCCCATCTCCCCCTCTCACTGCCATCTCCCCTTCTCACTCCAATCTCCCATCTCCCCCTCTCACTCCCATCTTCCCCTCTAACTCCCATCTCCCTTCTCACTCCCTCTACCATCTCCCCCTCAACTCCCATCTCCTCCTCAACTCCCATCTCCCCCTCTCACTCCCTCTCCCCCTCTCATCTCCCCTCTCACTCCCATCTCCCGCTCTCACTCCCATTTCCCCCTCTCACTCCCTGTCCCATCTCCCCCTCTCACGCCCATCTCCCCCTCTCACTCTCATCTCCCCCATCACTCCCTCTCCCCCTCTCACTCTCATCACACCTCTCACTCCATCTCCCCCCTCACTCCCATCTCCACCTCTCACTCCCTCTCCCCCTCTCACTCCCATCTCCCATCTCTCCCTCTCACTCCCATCTCCCCCTCTCACTCTCATCTCCCCCTCTCACTCCTTCTACCATCTCCCCCTCAACTCCCATCTCCCCCTCTCACTCCCTCTCCCCCTCACACTCCAATCTCCCATCTCCCCCTCTCACTCCCTCTACCATCTCCCCCTCAACTCCCATCTCTCCCTCTCACTCCCATCTCCCCCTCTCACTCCCTCTCCCCCTCACACTCCAATCTCCCATCTCCCCCTCTCACTCCCTCTACCATCTCCCCCTCAACTCCCATCTCTCCCTCTCACTCCCATCTCCCCCTCTCACTCCCTCTCCCCCCTCACTCCAATCTCCCATCTCCCCCTCTCACTCCCTCTACCATCTCCCCCTCAACTCCCATCTCTCCCTCTCACTCCCATCTCCCCCTCTCACTCCCTCTCCCCCTCACACTCCAATCTCCCATCTCCCCCTCTCACTCCCTCTACCATCTCCCGCTCTCACTTGCATCGCCCCCTCTCACTCCCATCTCCCCTTCTCACTCCCTCTACCATCTCCCCCTCAACTACCATCTCCCCCTCTCACTCCCATCTCCCCCTCTCACTCCCATCTCCTCTTCTCACTCCCTCTACCATCTCCCCCTCAACTCCCATCTCCCCCTCTCACTCCCTCTACCATCTCCCCCTCAACTCCCATCTCCCCCTCTCACTCCCATCTCCCCCTCTCACTCCCTCTACCATCTCCCCCTCAACTCCCATCTCTCCCTCTCACTCCCATCTCCCCCTCGTACTCCCATCTCCCTCCCTCACTCACATCTCCCTCTCTCACTCCCATCTCCCATTTCCCCCCTCACACTCTCTACCATCTCCCCCTCTCAGTCCCTCTACCATCTCCCCCCTCACTTGCATCTCCCCCTCTCAATGCCATCTCCCACTCTCACTCCCATCTCCCCCTCTCACTGCCATCTCCCCCTCTCACTCCCATCACCCCCTCTCACTCCCATCTCCTCTTCTCACTCCCTCTACCATCTCCCCCTCAACTCCCATCTCCCCCTCTCACTCCCTCTACCATCTCCCCCTCAACTCCCATCTCCCCCTCTCACTCCCATCTCCCCCTCTCACTCCCTCTACCATCTCCCCCTCAACTCCCATCTCTCCCTCTCACTCCCATCTCCCCCTCGTACTCCCATCTCCCTCCCTCACTCACATCTCCCTCTCTCACTCCCATCTCCCATTTCCCCCCTCACACTCTCTACCATCTCCCCCTCTCAGTCCCTCTACCATCTCCCCCCTCACTTGCATCTCCCCCTCTCAATGCCATCTCCCACTCTCACTCCCATCTCCCCCTCTCACTGCCATCTCCCCCTCTCACTCCCATCACCCCCTCTCACTCTCATCTCCCATCTCACTCCCATCTCCCCCTCTGACTGCCATCTCCCCTTCTCACTCCAATCTCTCATCTCCCCCTCTCACTCCCATCTTCCTCTCTCACTCCCATCTCCCCTTCTCACTCCCTCTACCATCTGCCCCTCAACTCCCATCTCCTCCTCAACTCCCATCTCCCCCTCTCACTCCCTCTCCCCTCTCACTCTCATCTCCCCTCTCACTCCCATCTCCCGCTCTCACTCCCAATTCCCCTCTCACTCCCTCTCCCATCTCCCCCTCCGACTCCCATCTCCCCCTCTCACTCACATCTCCCCCTCTCACTCCCTCTACCCCTCTCACTCTCATCGCCCCCATCACTCCCTCTCCCCCTCTCACTCTCATCACACCTCTCACTCCATCTCCCCCTCTCACTCCCATCTCCACCTCTCACTCCCTCTCCCCCTCTGACTCCAATCTGCCATCTCTCCCTCTCACTCCCTCTACCATCTCCCCCTCAACTCCCATCTCTCCCTCTCACTCCCATTTCCCCCTCTCACTCTCATCTCCCCTCTCACTCCCACTAACATCTCCCCCTCTTACTCCCATCTACCATTTCCCCCTCTCACTCTCTCTACCATCTCCCCCTCTGACTCCCATCTCCCATTTCCTCCTCTCACTCCCTCTACCATCTCCCCCTCTCACTTGCAGCTCCCCCTCTCACTCCCATCTCCCTCTCTCACTCCCTCTCCCATCTCCCCCTCTCACTCCCATCTCCCCCTCTCACTCCAATCTCCCATCTCCCCCTCTCACTCCCTCTACCATCTCCCCCTCAACTCCCATCTCCCCCTCTCACTCCCATCTCCCCCTCTCACTCACATCTCCCCTCTCACTCCCATCTCCCCCTCTCACTCCCATCTCCCCCTCTCACTCTCATCTCCCCCTCTCACTCCATCTACCATCTCCCCCTCTCACTCCATCTACCATCTCCCCCTCAACTCCCATCTCCCCCCACTCACTCCCATCTCCCCCTCAACTCCCATCTCCCCCTTTCACACCCATCTCCCTCTCTCACTCCCTCTACCATCTCGCACCTCACTCCCTCTTTCATCTCCCCCTCTCACTCCCTCTCCCCCCTCACTCTCATCTCCCCTCTCACTCCTATCTCCCCCTCTCACTCCCATATACCCGTCTCACTCCCTCTCCCATCTCCCCCTCTCACTCCCATCTCCCCCTCTCTCTCACATCTCCCACTCTCACTCCCTCTACCATCTCCCCCTCAACTCCCATCTCCCCCTCTCACTCCCATCTCCCTCTCTCACTCCTTCTACCATCTCCCCCTCAACTCCCATCTCCCCCTCTCACTCCCATCTCCCCCTCAACTCCCATCTCCCCCTCTCACTCCTATCTCCCTCTCTCACTCCCTCTGCCATCTCGCACCTCACTCCCTCTTTCATCTCCCCCTCTCACTCCCTCTTCCCCTCTCACTCTCATGTTCCCCATCACTCCCTCTGCCCCTCTCACTCTCATCTCACTTCATCTCCCACTCTCACTCCCATCTCCCATCTCCACCTCTCACTCCCATCTCCCCCTCTCACTCCCTCTCCCCCTCTCACTCTCATCTCCCCCTCTCACCCCCTCTCCCATCTCCCCCTCTCACTCCCATCTCCCCCTTCACTCACATCTCCCCGTCTCACTCCCTCTCCCATCTCCCCCTCTCACTCCCATCTCCCCCTCTCACTCCCATCTCCCCCTCCCATCTCCCCCTCTCACTCCCATCTCCCCCTCTCACTCCCTCTCCCCCCTCACTCTCATCTCCCCTCTCACTCCCATCTCCCCCTCTCACTCCCATTTACCCCTCTCACTCCCATCTCCAATCTCCCCCCCACGCCCATCTCCCTCCCACACTCCCATCTCCCCCTCACTCCCATCTCCCCCTCTCACTCCCTCTACCATCTCCCCCTCTCACTCCCATCTCCCCCTCTCACTCCCATATCCCCCTCTCACTCCCATCTCCCTCCCTCACTCACATCTCCCCCTCTCACTCCCATCTCCCATTTCCATCTCTCACTCCCTCTACCATCTCCCCTTCTCACCCCCATCTCCTCCTCCCATCTCCCCCCTCACTCCCATCTCCCCCTCTCACTCCCATATCCCCCTCTCACTCCCATCTCCCCCTCTTACTCCCATCTCCCTCCCTCACTCACATCTCCCCCTTTCACTCCCATCTCCCATGTCCCCCTCTCACTCCCTCTACCATCTCCCCCTCTCACTTGCATCTCCCCCTCTCACTGCCATCTCCCTTTCTCACTCCCTCTACTATCTCCCCCTCAATTCCCATCTCCCCCTCTCACTCACATCTCCCCCTCTCACTCCGTCTACCATCTCCCCCTCCCATCTCCCCCTCTCACTCCCATCTCCCCCTCTCACTCCAATCTCCCATCTCCCCCTCTCACTCACACTCCCATCTCCCCCTCAACTCCCACTCTCACATCTCCCCCTCTCACTCACATCTCCCCCTCTCACTCCGTCTACCATCTCCCCCTCTCACTCTCATCTCTCCTCTCACTCCCATCTCCCCCTCTCACTCCCATCTCCCCCTCTCACTGCCTCTCCGATCTCCCCTTCTCACTCTCATCTCTCCTCTCACTCCCTCTCCCATCTCCCCCTCTCACTCCCTCTACCATCTCCCCCTCTCACTCTCATCTCTCCTCTCACTCCCATCTCCCCCTCTCACTCCCATCTCCCCCTCTCACTGCCTCTCCCATCTCCCCCTCTCACTCTCATCTCTCCTCTCACTCCCTCTCCCATCTCCCCCTTTCACTCCCATCTCCCCCTCTCACTCCCATCTTCCCCTCTCACTCCCATCTCCCCTTCTCACTCCCTCTACCATCTCCCCCTCAATTCCCATCTCCCCCTCTCACTCACATCTACCCCTCTCACTCCGTCTACCATCTCCCCCTCCCATCTCCCCCTCTCACTCCCATCTCCCCCTCTCACTCCAATCTCCCATCTCCCCCTCTCACTCACTCTCCCATCTCCCCCTCAACTCCCATCTCCCCCTCTCACTCCCTCTCCCATCTCAACTCTAACTCTCATCTCTCCTCTCACTCCCTCTCCCATCTCCCCCTTTCACTCCCATCTCCCCCTCTCACTCCCTCTCCCATCTTCCCCTCTCACTCTCATCTCCCCTCTCACTCCCATCTCCCCCCTCACTCCCATCTCTCCTCTCACTCCCTCTCCCATCTCCCCCTCTCACTCCCATCTCCCCCTCTCACTCCCATCTGCCCCTCTCACTCACATCTCCCCCTCTCACTCCCTCTCCCCCTCTCACTCTCATCTCCCCCATCACTCCCATCTCCCCCATCACTCCCTCTCCCCCTCTCACTCTCATCACACCTCTCACTCCATCTCCCCTCTCTCACTCCAATCTCCCATCACCCCCTCTCACTCCCTCTCGCATCTCCCCTTCTCACTCCAATCTCCAATCTCCCCCTCTCCCTCCCATCTCCTATCTCCCCCTCTCACTCCCATCTCCCATCTCCCATCTCCCCCTCTCTAATTTCCTCTACCATCTCCCCCTCAACTCCCAACTCCCCCTCTCACTCCCTCTACCATCTCCCCCTCAACTCCCATCTCCCCTCTTACTCCCATCTCCCCCTCTCACTCCAATCTCCCATCTCCCCCTCTCAGTCCCTCTACCATCTCCCCCTCAACTCCCATCTCCCCTCTCACTCCCATCTCCCTCTCTCACTCCCTCTACCATCTCCCCCTCAACTCCCATCTCCCCTCTTACTCCCATCTCCCCCTCTCACTCCAATCTCCCATCTCCCCCTCTCACTCCCTCTACCATCTCCTCCTCAACTCCCATCTCCCCTCTCACTCCCCTCTCCCCCTCTCACTCCCTCTACCGTCTCCCCCTCTTCCTCCCTCTCTCATCTCCCACTCTCACTCCCATCTGCCCCTCTCACTCCCATCTCCCCCTCTCACTCTCATCTCCCCCTCTCACTCCCTCTCCTCCTCCCACTCCCGTCTCCCCCTCTCACTCCCATCTCCCCCACTCACTCCCATCTCCCCCTCTCACTCCCTCTCCCCCTCTCACTCTCGTCTCCCCTCCCACTCCCATCTCCCCCTTTCACTCCCTCTCCCATCTCCCCCTCTCACTCCCATCTCCCCCTCTCACTCTCATCTCCCCCCTCACTCCCTCTCCCCCTCTCACTCTCATCTCACCTCTCACTCCCATCTCCCCCTCTCACTCCCATCTCCCTCTCTCACTCCCATCTCCCCTCTCACTCTCATCTCCCCCCTCACTCCCATCTCCCATTCTCACTCCCATCCCCCCTCTCACTCCCATCTCCCCCCTCACTCCCTCTCCCCCTCCCATCTCCCCCTTTCACTCACATCTCCCCCTCTCACTCCCTCCCCCTCCCATCTCCCCCTCTCACTCCCATCTCCCCCTCTCACTCCAATCTCCCATCTCCCCCTCTCACTCCCTCTACCATCTCCTCCTCAACTCCCATCTCCCCTCTCACTCCCATCTCCCCCTCTCACTCCCTCTACCATCTCCCCCTCTTCCTCCCTCTCTCATCTCCCACTCTCACTCTCATCTCCCCCTCTCACTCCCATCTCCCCCTCTCACTCTCATCTCCCCCTCTCACTCCCTCTCCCCCTCTCACTCTCGTCTCCCCTCCCACTCCCATCTCCCCCTTTCACTCCCTCTCCCATCTCCCCCTCTCACTCCCATCTCCCCCTCTCACTCGCATCTTCCATCTCCCCCACTCACTCCCATCTCCCCCTCTCACTCCCTCTCCCCCTCTCACTCTCGTCTCCCCTCCCACTCCCATCTCCCCCTTTCACTCCCTCTCCCATCTCACCCTCTCACTCCCATCTCCCCCTCTCACTCACATCTCTCCCTCTCACTCTCATCTCCCCCTCTCACTCCCATCTCCCCCCTCACTCCCTCTCCCCCTCTCACTCTCATCTCACCTCTCACTCCCATCTCCCCCTCTCACTCCCATCTCCCTCTCTCACTCCCATCTCCCATTCTCACTCCCATCTCCCCCTCTCACTCACATCTCCCCCCTCACTCCCATCTCCCCCTCCCATCTCCCCCTCTCACTCCCATCTCCCCCTCTCACTCCCTCTCCCCCTCCCATCTCCCCCTCTCACTCCCATCTCCCCTCTCACTCCCTTTACCATCTCCCCCCTCACTCCCATCTCCCCTCTCACTCCCATCTCCCCCTCTCACTCCGATCTCCCACTCTCACTCCCATCTCCCTCCCTCACTCACATCTCCCCCTCTCACTCCCATCTCCCCCTCTCACTGCCATCTCCCCTTCTCACTCCAATCTCCCATCTCCCCCCCTCACTCCCATCTTCCCCTCTCACTCCCATCTCCCCTTCTCACTCCCTCTACCAGCTCCCCCTCAACTCCCATCTCCCCCTCTCACTCCCTCTCCCCCTCTCACTCTCATCTCCCATTTCCCCCTCTCACTCCCTCTCCCATCTCCCCCTCTCACTCCCATCTCCCCCTCTCACTCCCATCTCCCCCCTCACTCACATCTCCCCCTCTCACTCCCTCTCCCCCTCTCACTCTCATCTCCCCCATCACTCCCTCTCCCCATCTCACTCTCATCACACCTCTCACTCACATCTCCCCCTCTCACTCCATCTCCCCCTCTCACTCCCATCTCCCTCTCTCACTCCCTCTACCATCTCCCCCTCTCACTCTCTCTTTCATCTCCCCATCACTCCCTCTCCCCCTCTCACTCTCATCTCACCTCTCACTCCATCTCCCCCTCTCACTCCCATCTCCCCCTCTCACTCCCATCTCCCCCTCTCACTCCCCTCTCCCCCTCTCACTCTCATCTCCCCCTCTCACTCCCATCTAACCCTCTCACTCTAATCTCCACCTCTCACTCCCTCTCCCCCTTTCACTCTCATCTCCCCTCTCACTCCCATCTAACCCTCTCACTCCCATCTCCCCCTCTCACTCCCTCTCCCATCTCCCCCTTTCACTCCCATCTCCCTCTCTCTCTCTCATCTCCCCTCTCACTCACATCTCCTCCTCTCACTCCCATCTCCCTCCCTCACTCCCATCTCCCCTTTCTCACTCCCTCTCCCCCTCTCACTCCCATCTCCCCGTCTCACTCCCATTTCCCCCCTCACTCCCTCTCCCATCTCCCCCTCTCACTCCCATCTCCCCCTCTCACTCCCATCTCCCTCTCTCACTCCCTCTACCATCTCCCCCTCTCACTCTCTCTTTCATCTCCCCATCACTCCCTCTCCCCCTCTCACTCTCATCTCACCTCTCACTCCATCTCCCCCTCTCACTCCCATCTCCCCCTCTCACTCCCATCTCCCCCTCTCACTCCCCTCTCCCCCTCTCACTCTCATCTCCCCCTCTCACTCCCATCTAACCCTCTCACTCTCATCTCCCCCTCTCACTCCCTCTCCCCTTCTCACTCTCATCTCCCCTCTCACTCCCATCTAACCCTCTCACTCCCATCTCCCCCTCTCACTCCCTCTCCCATCTCCCCCTTTCACTCCCATCTCCCTCTCTCTCTCTCATCTCCCCTCTCACTCACATCTCCTCCTCTCACTCCCATCTCCCTCCCTCACTCCCATCTCCCCTTTCTCACTCCCTCTCCCCCTCTCACTCCCATCTCCCCCGCTCACTCCCTCTCCCCCTCTCACTCTCATCTCCCCCTCACTCACATCTCCCCCTCTCACCCCCATCTCCCTCCCTCACTGCCTCTCTCCCAACATGTTCATCCCTCTCTCTATTTTCCCCTCTCTCATCATCTTTCTTTCCCTCCCATCTCTCTCTCCCTCTCGCTGCCCCCTCCCTCACTCTCTTCCCCACCCTCCCTCTCTCTCCCCCACTCTATATCCCCTCTTGTTCCCCATTGTTCTCACCCCTCCCTCCCTCTCTCTCTTTCTCTATCTCCCTCCCTCTCTCTCCCCACTCCCTGTCCCTCACACTCTTGTCCTCACCTTCTCTCACCCTCTCTCCACCCATTCCCTCTCACCATCTCCCCATCTCCATATCTCCCTCTTTTCTCCCTCACTTCCTCTCTCCCCTTCTCCCTCTTTCTCACCTTTCTCCTCCTCTCCACCCACCGCTCCTCTCTCTCTTCCACACTCTCTCTCTCTCCGCTCTCTCCCCTCTCACTCTCTCTGCTTAACTCCCTCCTCACTCACTTCATCTCTCCTCCCTCTCTCTCCACCTGTTCTCTCTAACTCTATCCTTCTCTCTCTACCCCTCTTACCCCCATTCTCTATCGCCTCCTTTCGCCCTCTCCACTCACTCCCACCTCTCACACCTTTCTTTCTCTCCCCTTCTCTTCCTCTCTCTCTCTCACCCACCTCTCTCCCTCACTCTCAGCCCTCATTCTTTCCCTCTCTCCATATATCTCACTCCCTCTCTCTACCCATTCTCTCCACACCTCTCTCCTCCTTGCTCCCATTCTCTTCCTCCCCTCCCCATCTCTCTCCACTCACTCCCTCTATCCCTCAATTCCTTTCTCACGCACTCACTCCCCCCATGTCTACCCCACTCTTCACCATTCTTCCCTCTTCCATCCCTCCTCTGCCACCTCTCCCTCCATTCACCTCGTACCTCTCCCTCTCTCTCCCCTCCGCTTGTCCCTCTCCCCTCTCACTCACCCCACTATCCCCCAATCCCCACTGCACAGCAATCTCCCACAATGGGCTCGGAGTTTTGTTCCTTGGCTGTTCTATGTGACAGAGAAAGTTTGGAACTGGTATCCGTTCAACTTGACAAGTTTGAGGACAGCGGCTGTGGAGTGTGGGGACGGGATCCCGGTGACGGTGGGTGGGGATGGGACAGGACGCGACAGGATGGGGACCAGAGGGAGATGGACATTGTGTACAGGGAACTGAGGGAGATGGACATTGTGTATGGGGAATGGAGGGAGATGGACATTGTGTACGGGGAACTGAGGGAGATGGACATTGTGTACGGGGAATGGAGGGAGATGGACATTGTGTATGGGGAACGGAGGGAGATGGACATTGAATATGGGGAACGGAGAGAGATGGACATTGTGTACAGGGAATGGAATGAGATGGACATTGTGTATGGGGAATGGAGGGAGATGGACATTGTGTATGGGGAATGGAAGGAGATGGACATTGTGTATGGGGAATGGAGGGAGATGGACATTGTGTACGAGGAATGGAGGGATATGGACATTGTGTATGGGGAATGGAGGGAGATGGACATTGTGTATGGGGAACGGAGGGAGATAGACATTGTGTATGGGGAATGGAGGGAGATGGACATTGTGTACTGGGAACGGAGGGAGATGGACATTGTGTACGGGGAATGGAGGGAGATGGACATTGTGTATGGAGAATGGAGGGAGATGGACATTGAGTACGGGGAATGGAGGGAGATGGACATTGTGTACTGGGAATGGAGGGAGATGGACATTGTGTATGGGGAAAGGAGGGAGATGGACATTGTGTATGGGGAACGGAGGGAGATGGACATTGCGTATGGGGAATGGAGGGAGATGGACATTGTGTACGGTAACGGAGGGTGATGGACATTGAGTACGGGGAACGGAGGGAGATGGACATTGTGTACAGGGAATGGAGGGAGATGGACATTGTGTACGGGGAATGGAGGGAGATGGACATTGAGTACGGGGAATGGAGGGAGATGGACATTGAGTATGGGGAATGGAGAGAGATGGACATTGTGTATGGGGAATGGAGGGAGATGGAGATTGTGCATGGAGAATGGAGGGAGATGGACATTGTGTATGGGGAATGGAGGGAGATGGAGATTGTGTATGGAGAATGGAAGGAGATGGACATGGTGTATGGGGAATGGAGGGAGATGGACATTGTGTACGGGGAACGGAGGGAGATGGACATTGCGTATGGGGAATGGAGGAAGATGGACATTGTGTACGGTAACGGAGGGTGATGGACATTGAGTACGGGGAATGGAGGGAGATGGACATTGTGTACAGGGAACGGAGGGAGATGGACATTGTGTACAGGGAATGGAGGGAGATGGACATTGTGTACAGGGAACAGAGGGAGATGGACATTGTGTACAGGGAATGGAGGGAGATGGACATTGTGTACGGGGAATGGAGGGAGATGGACATTGAGTATGGGGAATGGAGGGAGATGGACATTGAGTACGGGGAATGGAGTGAGATGGACATTGTGTATGGAGAATGGAGGGAGATGGACATTGAGTACGGGGAACTGAGGGAGATGGACATTGTGTACGGGGAATGGAGGGAGATGGACATTGTGTATGGGGAACGGAGGGAGATGGACATTGTGTACAGGGAATGGAGGGAGATGGACATTGTGTACTGGGAATGGAGGGTGATGGACATTGTGTACTGGGAGTGGAGGGAGATGGTCACTGTGCACGGGGAATGGAGGGAGATGGACTCTTTACCGTGAAAGCAGGGTGATCGACAACTGGTAGGCAGAAATGTTTAGTTTAATTGGGCTCTTTATTGAGCACAGACATTGTGTGTTTGTCCTGTTCTGGTGCTCTACTACTCTACACTCTATTGTGTATGTTCGATGTTTGTGTCCAGGATAGGACAGTGTAAAGGGAGCTTCACTCTATGTCGGACTCTGGGAGTGTGTGATGGGAGGGTGTGGAGGGAGCTTCACTCTGTGTCTGACCCCGGGAGTGTGTGATGGGACGGTGTGGAGGGAGATTCACTCTGTGTCTGACCCCGGGAGTGTGTGCTGGGACGGTGTGGAGGGAGTTTCACTCTGTGTCTGACCCCGGGAGTGTGTGATGGGACGGTGTGGAGGGAGCTTCACTCTGTGTCTGACCCCGGGAGTGTGTGATGGGATGGTTGTGAGGGAGCTTCACTCTGTGTCTGACCCCGGGAGCGTGTGATGGGACGGTGTGGAGGGAGTTTCACTCTGTGTCTGACCCCGGGAGTGTGTGATGGGACGGTGTGGAGGGAGCTTCACTCTGTGTCTGACCCCGGGAGTGTGTGATGGGATGGTATGGAGGGAGATTCATTCTGTGTCTGACCCCGGGAGTGTGTGATGGGACGGTGTGGAGGGAGCTTCACTCTGTGTCTGACCCAGGGAGTGTGTGATGAGGCGGTGTGGAGGGAGATTCACTCTGTGTCTGACCCCGGGAGTGTGTGATGGGACGGTGTGGAGGGAGCTTCACTCTGTGTCTGACCCAGGGAGTGTGTGATGAGGCGGTGTGGAGGGAGATTCACTCTGTGTCTGACCCCGGGAGTGTGTGATGGGACGGTGTGGAGGGAGATTCACTCTGTGTCTGACCCCGGGAGTGTGTGATGGGACGGTGTGGAGGGAGCTTCACTCTGTGTATGAAACCAGAATGCGTGTGTGGGCTTTCAGACAGGAGGTCAGGATATCTCGGGGAACTTTCCCAGTCTCCGTAATGACTCCTGCCAGTGTTGGATCATTCAAAAGAATCCGGAATCCCTGGCTCCACCAGACCGACCTTCTCCCACTCTGTCTCTGTCCAGGACGAGCTGCTGACTTCCAGCGGGATGAAGCCAGTTCATGGGATTTTGTCCGGCCCAGATCTGGGGGCACGGAATGCTGTCACTCAGTGCAGTGACCTGGACACGAGGTGGGGGGAGGAATGTTGTGCAGGGTCGTCAATTCACACCACCCCCTGCGGCATGTTATATGTTAAATGTCCTTTGATCCTGCCTGCACTGGTGGTGGAATTCTGGGATTCTCATCCCACCCTCCGCCAGCAGTTCCGCTGAGGATGGGGCTGGGTCCCAGAGACGATCATGGCTGCCTCTGTATCCAATCAATTCAGGCTCCTGTCAAAGAATATTCCCACAGCTCGGAATATCACCTCTCCCAGGGTCTGACTGCAGAATATTCCACGGTTCCGATTCCTAACACAGAGTATCGTCTGCTTCCAGTGCCCCAGAATGGATGACCCCTGAACTGAATACTTCTTGACCCACTGTGTTGGGGTTTCACTTCCTGTGACCCAGGGGCTTGTTGCAGTCTCTAAATCTTTTATAAATCTGAAAATCCCTGTGCTTTTTAAAATGTTTTAAGAATTACTTGTCTAATATTAAACCCGTTTCATTAAAAATAAAACGAACTGTGTTTACGCGGCTTTGTATCTTGTCTTTGGGAGAGAGGGGCAGACCCAAAATGCAAGTAGTGGCCAGCGGCTCGTCGTCGTGGCTATCCCTCAAGGTCGAGGATGAGGGTCCTCATTCTGAAGAAGTGGCCCACAGAGCGAAGTCGCCTGTGTGTGTATTTGTTTAACGTGTACTTGATGTTGCTCTCCAAGAAGCACACGATAACTTCACAAATCAACCAACTGATTCCAATGACATGGAAACCACGACCATTGGAGCTGATGGATTTGTTGCAGCCTTCATCCGCCTTCACAGCCGTTGAGTTTGAAGTAACTTCGTCCGCCTGTTCCACCGTTGAGGTCTTGGTTGGATTGTTCTCTGTCAGGGACCTCACCCTCGACCTTACCACCATGGGTGACCCTACCAGGAGCATAGCTCCAGACCGCATCGCTCTCGGGATCTCAGGACCACACAAGCTTCTCCACCACGACAAGGTGACAATCCAGGGAGGAGGGCCAATGGCTACACACTCTACAAAGTCACCTACTCACCGCAACAGTCCAAACGGCGCCAACAGGGGGCAAAGAAAACTTACCAAGATGTTGCCGGGACTGGAGGCCCTAAGTTATAAGGAAAGATTGAATAGGTTTAGACTTTAGTCCCTGGATTGAGGGACATTTGGTAGAGGTAGGCACAATGATGAGGGATCTACAGAGGGTAAAAGCAAGCAGACTTTCCCCACTGAGGTCGGGTGCGACTGGAACCAGGGGCCGTGGGTTAAGGGTGAAAGGTGAAAAGTTTAAGTGGAACACGAGGGGAAACTTCCTCCTTCAGTGGCGCACGTGTTACGGTTTCAGAAAAGTTTGGCTAGGTACATGGATGGCAGGGCGATGGTCCTGGTGTGGGTTGATATCACAGCAATAAGCAGTCAATGTTTTGGGATGAAAGAGAAATGGTAACAGACTCCCTCACACACTGTCCCCTACTAACACATACACACCAGTTGGTTCCCTGTCAAAGAGGTTTAACCCTCTCTCACACACCGTTCCCCATTAACACACACACACACACACACACACACACACACACACACACAACAGTCTGTTCCCTGTTGGACAGGTTTAACCATCTCACACACACTCACACACACACACTCCTCTGACCCAAGGCTGGTTCTCTGACCTACTGACATTATTTCCCTCCTCCCATTGTTCTCCAGTGTCTAAACTTAGTCTGGTCGAGACAGGGTGGTTAAAAATACCCCAGCGGCAGTGGGCGAGAGAGAGGGAGGGAGGGGGGAATATGTGTCCAGCAGGGTGGGGTGTGCGGGAGTGACGATGTGGTAGATGGACGGGAGGGAGGGAGACAGAGAGAGTGTAGGGAGGGCAGTAGAGAGTGTGGGGGGGGGGGAGAATGAGAGAGAGAGTGACTGTGTGTGTGTGTGTATGAGAGAGAGTCACAATTCCCCACAATACAGGCACAGACCTTTTAGCCCTGTGTCTGTGCTAGCCATTGACACATTTCCTCTCAGTCAATCCCTCTTCCATCTCTCTGCCTTTGTCCTCTCCCCATCTATCTCTCCATCACTATTCTCTGAGCAAATATCCATTCCCAATCTTTCTCCCCCTCTTTGCCCACACAAACACCCTCCCATCCCCACTGACCCTCCCCTCTCTTCCCCCTTCCCTTTCTCATCCCCTCTGACCCTCCCCTACTCAAACCTCCTCCTCCCCTTCCCCCTCCCATCCCCTCTCATGCCTCCTCTTCTCACCCTTCCCCTCCTATTCCCTGGGTCTACCCCTGCAACACCCCTCTGACCTATCCCCCTCTCCCTCTCTCCCCTCTTTCTCTCCCTCTGTCTCCTCTCCCTGCCCTCTCAGTTTCTCCCAGCCCTCCATCTCTGTGCAGTACGTGCCTGGGGCCGGGTGGAGTGTCTCCGTGCAGGATTAATCCACACACCCAGTCCCAGAGGCGGATGTGTGTGTGTGGGTTGGCACAGTGACGGATTCCCCACCTCCCCTCCCCTCCGCTCGGTATATCAGGCAGGACGTGTGCCCACAGCAGTCAGTCCCGGAGTGAGGGTGAGAGAGAGAGGAGAGAGGGAAAGAGAGGAGGGGGGAAGGGGAAGAAAGAGAGGAGGTAAGGGGAGAAAGGGGGGAGAGAGGGGAGAAAGGGGAGAGGGGGAGAGAGAGGAGGGGAAGGGGAGAAAGGGGGGAGAGAGGGGAGAAAGGGGAGAGGGGGAGAGAGAGGAGGGGAAGGGGAGAAAGGGGGGAGAGAGGGGAGAAAGGGGAGAGGGGGAGAGAGAGGAGGGGAAGGGGAGAAAGGGGAGAGGGGGAGAAAGGGGGAGAGGGGAGAGAGAGGAGGGGGAAAGGGAGAAAGGGGGAGAGGGGAGAGAGAGGAGGGGAAGGGGAGAAAGGGGTAGGGGGGAGAAAGGGAGAGAGGGGGAGAGAGAGGAGGGGGAAAGGGAGAAAGGGGGAGGGGGAGAAAGGGAGGAGAGAGGAGAGGAGGGGGAAGGGGAGAAAAGAGGGAGGGGGAGAGAGAGGAGGGGAAGGGGAGAAAGGAGGGAGAGGGGGAGAGAGAGGAGGGGGAAGGGGAGAAAGGAGGGAGGGGGAGAGGGAGGAGGGGGAAGGGGGAGAAAGAGAGGAGGGAAGGGGAGAAAGGGGGAGGGAAGAGGAGAGAGAGGAGGAGGGGAAGAAGGGGAGGGAGGAGGGGAGAAGGGGAGGGAGGAGGGGGAGAAGGGGAGGGAGAGGAGGGGGAGAAGGGGAGGGAGAGGAGGGGAAAAAGGGGAGGGAGAGGAGGGGAAGAAGGGGAGAGGGAGGAGGGGAAGAAGGGGAGGAGGAGGGGAAGAAGGGGAGGGAGAGGAGGGGAAGAAGGGGAGGGAGAGGAGGGGAGGAGGGGAGGGAGAGGAGGGGGAGAAGGGGAGGGAGAGGGGGAAGGAGGGGAGAGAGGAGGGGAGGGAGAGGAGGGGAAGAAGGGCAGAGGGAGGAGGGGAAGAAGGGGAGAGGGAGGAGGGGAGAGGGAGAGAGATAGTGTGTGAGTGAGGTCAAACATGAGAGAAAGAAAGGGGAACATAGAGAAATAGAGAGAGACGCATACACACAGAGGAAGGGAGAGACAGACAGGGAGGGAGTGAAAGAGACAGAGACAGATAGAGCGACAGGGAGACAAAAAGAGAGGCGAGGTAAGGAAGTGACAGAGGAAAGGAGAGTTGACAGTAGAGGGTTTGGGGGAGAGTGAACTGAACAAAGGGGCATTGGATCAGGAGAGGGGGAGGAAGATGGGGAGGGAAAGGTAGGAGAGGGAAGAAAGAAGGAGATAATAGAGGAGAGGGGCAGTGCGAGAGAGAAGGGAGTCAGAAGAACAGACTGGCCAAGGGAGGGGGGAGAGGCAGAGAGAGAGATGTACAGTTACAGAGAGGGAGAAGGATGGAGGGTTACAGAGGGAGAGAAAGGGGTGATTGGCCCACAGGAGTTGAGGGGTACAGGAGGCTGCTGTGGGGTGAATGGGATCAGATGCCCCCCTCTCACTGTGTGATGTTTCAACAGCAGCCTCTCAATCCCCAGGATGCATCTACTCCTGCCCTCTCTGCTCCTTTTCCACATCGTCATCCTGGTGATACTGTATACGGCCACAATCAGCAATGTAAGCATCAGACATAGTGGAGAGAGATTCACTGTGTGTCTGACCCCGGGAGTGTGTGATGGGACAGTGTGGAGGGATATTCACTGTGTGTCTGACCCCGGGAGTGTGTGATGGGACGGTGTGGAGGGATATTCACTGTGTGTCTGACCCCGGGAGTGTGTGATGGGACGGTGTGGAGAGAGATTCACTGTGTGTCTGACCCCGGGAGTGTGTGATGGGACGGTGTGGAGGGAGATTCACTGTGTGTCTGACCCCGGGAGTGTGTGATGGGACGGTGTGGAGGGAGATTCACTGTGTGTCTGACCCCGGGAGTGTGTGATGGGACGGTGTGGAGGGAGCTTCACTGTGTGTCTGACCCCGGGAGTGTGTGATGGGACGGTGTGGAGGGAGCTTCACTGTGTGTCTGACCCCGGGAGTGTGTGATGGGACGGTGTGGAGGGAGCTTCACTCAGTGTCTGACCCCGGGAGTGTGTGATGGGACGGTGTGGAGGGAGATTCACTCTGTGTCTGACCCCGGGAGTGTGTGATGGGACGGTGTGGAGGGAGCTTCACTGTGTGTCTGACCCCAGGAGTGTGTGATGGGACGGTGTGGAGGGAGCTTCACTCTGTGTCTGACCCCGGGAGTGTGTGATGGGACGGTGTGGAGGGAGATTCACTGTGTGTCTGACCCCGGGTGTGTGTGATGGGACGGTGTGGAGGGAGATTCACTGTGTGTCTGACCCCGGGAGTGTGTGATGGGACGGTGTGGAGGGAGATTCACTGTGTGTCTGACCCCGGGAGTGTGTGATGGGACGGTGTGGAGGGAGATTCACTGTGTGTCTGACCCCGGGAGTGTGTGATGGGACGGTGTGGAGGGAGATTCACTGTGTGTCTTACCCCGGGAGTGTGTGATGGGACGGTGTGGAGGGAGATTCACTGTGTGTCTGACCCCGGGAGTGTGTGATGGGACGGTGTGGAGGGAGATTCACTGTGTGTCTGACCCCGGGAGTGTGTGATGGGACGGTGAGGAGGGAGATTCACTGTGTGTCTGACCCCGGGAGTGTGTGATGGGACGGTGTGGAGGGAGCTTCACTCTGTGTCTGACCCCGGGAGTGTGTGATGGGACGGTGTGGAGGGAGATTCACTCTGTTTCTGACCCCGGGAGTGTATGATGGGACGGTGTGGAGGGAGCTTCACTCTGTGTCTGACCCCGGGAGTGTGTGACAGGACAGTGTGGAGGGAGTTTCACTCTGTGAACTGACAGACTTCTCCCTTCTCCCGAAAAGGCATGGTTCCACTTTCACGATGGCAATGTCTCCAGTCTCTGGTACCACTGTGCATACAGCGAGAAAGAATCGGCGGGGGCCTGCAGCACCACCAAGCACTCCACAGGTGAAGGTGAGCCTGGAGCCCCTCCACTCCTCTGACCTGTGGGAAAGGGAATTGTCGGATTTACTCTTCTGCTCCCCTTCCCCATCCTGGGGCAGACCTGACCCTCAAAATTGGAGTGCAAGGATATCAAAAATTGTGACAAACTTGTCCACACCAAGGGGATGCAGAACGGAGAAGTGAGAGGCAGTCCGTGAGTGTGAGTGTGTGAGTGTGCGTGTGTAAATATATGTGTGTGTCTGTCTGTCTGTCTGTCTGTGTGAAAGAGAGAATGTGAGTGTGTGTGTGCGTGTATGTGTGTGTAAGTGTGAGAGTGTGTGAGAGTGTAAGTGTGTGTGTGAGAGAGTATGTAAATGAGTGAGTGTGTGTATGTAAGAGAGAGCGTGTGTATCAGTGTGTGTGTGTTTGTGAGAGAGAGTGTGTATGTGTGTGAGAGTGTACATATGTGTGTGTATGTGTGTGAGATAGTGTGTGTGTATATGTGTGAGGGTGTGTGTGTGAGTGTGCATATGTATGTGTAAGAGTGTGTATGTGTGTGAGTGTGCGTATTTGTATGTGTGTGTGTGTGTGTGTGTGTGTGTGTGTGTGTGTGTGTGTAAGACTGTGAGAGAGAGTATTGGTTGAGAGTGTGTGAAGCTCTCTCTTGAAAATGTTTAACCCTCTCACACACCATTCCCCATTAACACATCCAGAAGATTAAGATCAGTGGGACCCGCAGTGAATTGCAGTGAAAAGTCACCCGTTTGAATTCAGAATGGGCTTGCCCATAGAAGGCAGACTTATTGCGACTTATTCTGGCTGACGGTTGACGTGTGAAGTGGAAACGTGGACAGATGGGTTCGTAAGTTCACAGAAGGACACGAGGACACAGTGGGATAGGAGTTGGTTACAGATCTGGGTGGAGATGTGGATGGTGTACAAGATTGCCTTAGGACGCAGTGGGACAGAGATCGGTTACAGATCTGGGTGGAGATGTGGATGGTGTAGAAGATTGCCCAAGAAAACAGTGGTTCAGCAGGTTCAGGAACAGTTATTACCCCTCAACCATCAGGTTATCTGAACCGGTGTGGATAACTTCACTCGCCTCAACTCTGCACTGGTTCCACAACTCTCAAGGTCTCTACACCTCATACAATACTGTTGTCAGTGTTAATTTCTGCACTGTGTCTTTCTTCTTTTTCAAATTGGTTGTTTGCCTGTCTTGTTTGTGCTATACATTTCATTGACTCTATGGTATTGCTTTGTCCTACTGTGATTGCCCAGAAGAAAATGAATCTCAGCGGTGTATATGGTGACATTTGCTGTGTGTGCTTTGATAATAATTTGCTCTGCACTTTGATCAGAGTGGCTAGGCGCAGTGCAAGGCTCGATGGTCCTCGCCTGCCTCTTCTGCAGTGCCTCCTTCCTGATCTTCGCCTGTCAACTCTACGGCCTCAGGAAAGGCAGCCTCTTCTACCTCACCGGCATCTTCCAGATCTTTGCAGGTGAGAGGGGAGCATAATGCACCCACAACGGCCCTGTCCACCTCACCGGCTTCCTGTAGGCTCGCTCGTCGCTCCCTCCCTGCCATAAGCTGCCTCATCTCCGACAAATGTCTCTCCATTCTCTCGTAAGCTTCCTCACCATTCTGAATGACCTCTCGCATGCTCCCTCACTCCTGATGGCTCCATACAATCCCTCACCACTTCATACGTTCCCTCGCCCCAATCTATGTTCAATCTCAGCTCCATATGCTCCCTCTTCCCTCGAATACTCCCTCGCCACTCTACACACTCCCTTCTATCTGGTATGTGATATCTGGCTGAAGCGTACCCTTGCTGTTTGTACAGACCCTCACAGCTCCTGATGCTCCATCTCTATTCTGTACTCTTCCTCTGTTCCATACGCTTCCTCACTCATTGTATGCTTCCTCATTCTGGTCATATGCTCCCTCACTGTTCCATACGCTCCCTCACTCCTTGTATGCTTCCTCATTCTGGTCATATGCTCCCTCACTGTTCCATACGCTCCCTCATTCCTTGTATGCTTCCTCATTCTGGTCATATGCTCCCTCACTCCTTGTATGCTTCCTCATTCTGGTCATATGCTCCCTCACTCCTTGTATGCTTCCTCATTCTGGTCATATGCTCTCTTACTGCTCCACACGCTCCCTCACTGTTCAATACGCTCCCTCACTCGTATGCTTCCTCATTCTTGTCATATTCTTCCTTACTACGCCACACGCTCCCTCACTGTTCATATGCCTCCTCACTGCAAACTCTCTATAATGTACACTCCCTCACTCTCCACAGATCCTCCCTCACAGCCTGTCACTCTCTCTCCCTCCTTCATCAGCTCCTTCCCTGCCCCATCATTCCCATGGATGCTCCCTCACTCACCCTCAGCATTTCTCTCAAATACGGCCTCCACTCCTTCATGCTCCATATGTGATCCCTCACACCTGCCCTAAACTTCCTCCCTTCTTAAACATTGTTCCTACCCACGTCTTCCCTCCCCAAACTTTCCCTCCTCTCCTTCCCTCCCCAATCTCCCTCTCCTCCATCCTCTCACTCACTCTCTCGCCTCCCTCCCAGTTCAGAGACATTCAGTCGACCACCCCTCCCTTCTCATCACTCCACTCTCCCTCCATGTCCAGAGTCCCTCACTACCCCTCCCCTCTGAAATAACCTCCATCTCCCTCTCTCCCTCAGGTCTCTGTACAGCCTCAGCCTCCTTGATGTACACCCTCCATGTAGAGGAGATCCATCACACAGCTGAGGGAGTCTTTGGCTACAGCTACGCACTCTCCTGGGTGGGCTGCCCCCTTACCCTGGCCAGTGGGATAATGTACCTCCACCTTCGCAAGCTGGAGTGAGTGAGGGACAGGAGAGGAGTGCAAGGGGATGGGGGACCCAGGTCGTGAGAGAGTGCCTCAGTATCCAGGCAGAAGAATGGGGGGGTGGGGGGCAGATCTCTTCAAATCTATCAAATATTGCAAGGCCGAGATAGAGTGGATGTGGAGAGGACGTATCCTATGGTGGGCGAGTCTCGGATGGGAGGGCACAGCCTCAGCGTACAGGGACGTCCGTATAGAACCGAGATGGAGGGGAAATTCTTTAGCCACAGGGAGACTGAATTTGTGGAATTCGTTGCTACAGACAGCTGTGCAGGCCGAGTCATTGGGTATATTTAAAGCAGGGGCTGATAGGTTCTCGACTAGTAAGGACGTCAAAGAATACGGTGAGAAGGCAGGAAATGGGGTTGAGAGGGATAATAAATCAGCCATGATGGAATGGTGGTACAGACTCAACGGACAGAATGGCCTCATTCTGCTCTTGTGTCTTATGGTCTCATCAGGAACGCTAGGGGCATTTTAATCAGCTGAGGAAGGTGGGCTAAGGAATGGCAAATGCAGTTTAATTGTGATCAGTGTGAGGGGTTGCGTTTTGGGAAGACAATCCAGGGCAGGATTTTCAAAGTGACCGTGGGGACCCTGGGGAGTGTTATAGAACAGAGGGACCCTGGGGTACAGGGACATGGTTCCCTGAAAGTGGAGTCACAGGTAGACAGGGACCCCGGGGAGTGTTGTAGAACAGAGGGACCCAAGGGTACAGGGACATGGTTCCCTGAAAAGTGGAGTCACAGGTAGACAGGGACCCCGGGAAGTGTTGCAGAACAGAGGGACCCTGGGGTACGGGGACATGGTTCCCTGAAAGTGGAGTCACAGGTAGACAGGGACCCTGGGGAGTGTTGTAGAACAGAGGGACCCTGGGGTACGGGGACATGGTTCCCTGAAAGTGGAGTCACAGGTAGACAGGGCAGTGAAGAAGATGTTTGCCACGCTGGCCTTCATCAGTCAGGGCACTGAGTACAGGAGTTGGGATGTTATGTTATAGTTGTACAAGACGTTGGTGAGGCCGCACTTGGAGTATTGTGTTCAGTCCTGGTCACCCTGCCATACGAAAGATGCCATTGAGCTGGAAAGGGTGCAGAGGAGATTTACGAGGATGTTGCTGGGACTCGAGGGACTGAGTTATGGAGAGAGGTTGGACAGGTTGGGACTTTATTCCTCAGAGTGTAGGAGACTGAGGGGTGACCTTACAGAGGTGTATAAAACCACGAGGGACACAGATAGGGTGAATGTGCACAGACTTTTTCCCCAGGGTTGGGCAATCAAGAACCAGAGGGCACAGGTTTAAGGTGAGAGGGGGGAGAGATTTAATAGGGACCTGTTTCACCCAGAGGGTGGTCCGTCTATGGGACAAGCTGCCAGAGGAAGTGGTTGAGGCTGGAACATTAACGACATTTAAAAGGCACTTGGACAGATACACGGAGGCGTAGGGGCAGACTGCAGGACATTGGGTGTAACTGGGTGGGCAGTGTGGGGCGGTGAAGACAGGACAGGTCGTAGGGACTGTGTACGCTGGGAGGGGGAAGGGTTTTACAGACGAGGGCGGGACACAGTCAGCCAGCATGAACTGGACAATCAGAATGGCCTGATTCTGTGCACCCAGAGCCAGCAACCTCCCCAGAACGTCAGATCCATCCGTCTTCCTCGCCAACCGCAAACCTGCCTCGGTTTTCGGACGGGACCAGTACAATGTGAATGCGCCTTGCTCTGCTCCGATTCCACTGGTCAGGAGCACCCCCCCCCCCACCAGTGGATTGGAACATAACCTCGCCCCCCCTTCCCCCACACTGTGTTCCCCAACCCTCACCCTCACCCCCTGTACGTATTTCAACTCTCTGGTCAAGACTCGATGGGCCAAATAGCCTAATTCTGTTCCTATATCCTATGGTCTCACGCCATGTCACCTTGCTAAACACTTGACTTAATAAATAAAAGAGGCAAATAAAAGTCCAACTGCGTTGATTCTCGATTAATTTCTTGTTCCCAGTCTCCCCTGCTGATGGAGAGGGAATCTCCTGGCAAAGACACATTGTGCTCAGGTGTGGGGGTGGGAGACAGTTAATCAAGGACCCTGAACAGCCTTGGAGGATGCAATGACGGGTTAAAGTCCACAGGAAGTGCTGGAGGAGAGCGGTAGGCAGCTTATAGATTAGTCACGAGAGAGTGAGCGAGACAGAGGGAGGTAGAGAGAGGCGGTAGAGGGAGGGGAGAAGGGAGCAAGGGGAAGAGAGAGGGAGAGGGAAAGTGAGGGAAGAGAGTAGGGAATAGGGAGAGAGAAGGAAAGAGAAATAGAGAGGTTGGGTTAAAGGAAGGGTGTGTGGAGAGAAAGAGGGAGGGGAGAAATAGGTGGGTGAGAGAATGGAGCTGGATAGGAGGAGGGAGAAAGAAAGGCAGAGAGAGGAGAAGAGGACAAGGTAAAGGGAGGGAGGGAAAGAGGGTGAATGCTGAGAGGGAAGGGGTGAGGAACCAAGTGGGAAGGAATGGAGTGGAGACTAGGTTTGGAGAGAGAGGAGGGAGAGGTAGAGGGGGTGAAATAGGGAGAGGGGAGAGATAAAGTATGAGGGAGGGAGAGAGGGGCAGCAATTCACGAGCAGTCTTGCGGATTTTGGCGAGGGTGCACCACCCTCCACACCTCCCACTCGTTCTGAAGACACAGTGGGGAGGGAAGAGCCCGGGGCACGGAATTCAGAGTTCGTACCCAACGTCACCTGTCAGTTTGCGTGTTGTCCCCATGGCTCCTCCAGCTGACCCAGTTCCAAAAGCCTACCGGTTCGTTGCTGAAAAGCTCTTTACGGACTATCCTGTGATTAGGCTCGAGTTAAAAAGGTGAGCTGGTGGGAGGCACGGCTCAGTGAGTCAGAAGAACCGACTTCACACTGAAACTCAAAATAAATAAATCAAACCCACACTCCTCCTCCCAAAACCAGAACCATCAACGCCTCCTGAAAAGTGGCATCTAAACAGCAACGTGTTGCAGAAACGGGGTGAACCCAAACGCGGGACACTGGCACGGAGATAGAGTTAGGATGCAGATGAGAGTGTGAGCGTGGCGGGAGCTGAACGGAAAAGCAGGAGGCAGGCGGCAGGCAACACTTATCTTGACACGGAGCAGCAAATGAAAAGACAAATGGCAGGCAATCCTTATCTTGACATGGAGAGACAGAGTTACACAGGTAAACCTCGGTACTCAAGTAAAACTTACAATACACAATCCTAAGCTGCCGGGAACGGGAACACTGGCAGAAACAACGATCTGGCGATGAGTAGATGCCAAGCCAGGGTATTTGTGCTGCAGGTCCTGATGGGAATCAGATGTGGCACAATCAAAGGGAATTAAGAGAATATGGGGAATTAACGGTCAGGACCATGACACAACGGGAACAGAACCAGTGCTTGGATAACTGTGCCCTCGTTTCCCAGTGGGACAAGCCCTGGGATTCCACACATGGAGGCCTAGGACGTTGAGAAGATTTGAGGGTGAACACCCTCATGTTGGGTGAGACAAGATATAGACCAACATCAGTCAGACCAGAGAATTGATTGTGGGAGGGATTGGCAGTGCAAAGGGGGGGCAGTTTCAAGTTCCTGGGCATCAACAGCTCTGAGGATCTAACCTGGGTCCAACATATCGATTAATTACAAAGACACAACCGAAGGTATTTTCATGAGGAGTTCGAGGAGACTCGTCAGGTCACCAAAGACACAAATTTCTACAGATGTACTGTGGAGAGCATTCTGACTGGTTGCTTCACCGTCTAGTACGGAGGGGGCTGCTGCACGGGATCGGAAAAAGCCGCAGAAAGTTGTAAACTCAGCCAGCTCCATCATGGGCACTGGTCTCCCCAGCGTCGAGGGCGACTTCAAAAGGCCATGCCTCAAAATGGTGGCACACATCATCCCAACACCCAGGACAGGACTTCGTGACCATCAGGAAGAGGTACAGGAGCCTGAAGACACACACTCAACGATCCAGAAACAGCTTCTTTCCCTCCGCCATCAGATTCCTGGATGGACAGAGAACCCATGACCACAACCTCACAAAAATTTACATATCCAACTGTAAGTTAGAAACATAGAAACACAGAAAACCTACAGCACAATACAGGCCCTTCGGCCCACAATGCTGTGCCGAACATGTCCCTACCTTAGAACTACCTAGGCTTTACCCATAGCCCTCTATTTTTCTAAGCTCCATGTACCCATCCAGGAGTCTCTTAAAAGACCCCATCGTTTCCACCTCCACCGCCGCCGCCAGCAGCCCATTCCACGCACCCACCACTCTCTGCGTAAAAAACTTACCCCTGACATCTCCTCTGTACCTACTTCCAAGCACCTTAAAACTGTGCCCTTTTGTGTTAGCCATTTCAGCCCAGGGGAAAAGCCTCTGACTATCCACACGATCAATGCCTCTCATCATCTTATACACCTCTATCAGGTCACTTCTCACCCTCCGCCGCTCCAAGGAGAAAAGGCCAAGTTCATTCAACCTATTCTCATAAGGCATGCTCTCCAACCCAGGCAACATCCTTGTAAATCTCCTCTGCACCCTTTCTATAGTTTCTACATCCTTCCTGTTGTGAGGCGACCAGAACTGAGCACAGTACTCCAAGTGGGGTCTGACCAGGGTCCTAATAGCTGCAACATTACCTCTCGGCTCTTAAACTCAATCCCACAGTTAATGAAGGCCAATACACTGTATGCTTTCTTAACCACAGAGTCAACCTGCGTAGCAGCTTTGAGTGTCCTATGGACTCGGACCCCAAGATCCCTCTGATCCTCCATGATGCCAAAAATCTTACCATTAATGCTGTATTCTGCCATCATATTTGACCCACCAAAATGAACCACTGCACACTTATCTGGGTTGAACTCCATCTGCCACTTCTCAGCCCAGTTTTACATCTTATCAATGTCCACTGTAAACTCTGACAGCCCTCCACACTATCCACAACACCCCCAACCTTTGTGTCATCAGCAAACTTACTAACCCAACCCTCCACTTCCTCATCCAGGTCATTTATAAAAATTACGAAGAGAAGGGGTCCCAGAACAGATCCCTGAGGCACACTGCTGGTCACCAGCCTCCATGCAGAATGTGACCCATCTACAACCACTCTTTGCCTTCTGTGGGCAAGCCAGTTCTGGATCCACAAAGCAATGTTCCCTTGTATCCCATGCCTCCCTACTTTCTCAATAGGCCTTGCATGGGGTACCTTATCAAATGCCTTGCTGAAATCCATATACACTACATCTACTGCTCTACCTTCATCAATGTGTTTAGTCACATCCTCAAAAAATTCAATCAGGCTCGGAAGGCACAAACCGCCCTTGACAGTGCATTTTCTATACTGCTGCTAGTACCAGTGACCCGGGTTCGATTCCCATCGCAGGGTAGTGTAGAGGTTAACACAACGTTTTACAGTACCGGTGACCCGGGTTCGATTCCCGCCGCACGGTAGTGTAGTGGTTAGTACAATGGTTCACAGTACGAATCACCGGGTTCGAGTCCAGCACGCTTTACAATACCAGCGACCTGGGTTTTATTCCCATTGCACAGTAGTGTAGTGGTTAGCACAATGATTTACAGTACAAGTGACCGGTCTGTTCCTTGTTG
Organism: Mobula hypostoma; assembly: GCF_963921235.1. NCBI lineage: Eukaryota > Metazoa > Chordata > Chondrichthyes > Myliobatiformes > Myliobatidae > Mobula > Mobula hypostoma. The sequence goes on from NC_086124.1 coordinate 34,509,054, forward strand.
GAGATATTTAACACTCTCACACACTGTTCCCCGTTAACACACCCACACACAGGACAGTCTGCTCCTTATTGGAGAGATTCAACCCTCTGATACACCATTCCCCAGTAACACACACAATCGTGCAGTCTCTTCCCTGTCAGAGAGAGTCAGCCCTCTCACAGACCGTTCCTCATTAACACACACACATCTCTGAGGCTGAGGTATGCAGATGTTTCCAAGGCTGCGGGACCGGACGGTATCCCAGGCTGAGTACTCAGTGTGTTTACAGACACTTTTAATCTCTCCCTCTCCCAGTGTAGAGTGCCCTCCTGCTTCAAACCATCCACCATTGTCCCTGTACCAAAAAAAGGACCAGGGTAACACGCCTGAGCGACTGGCGTCCTGTCACACTCACCTCAATAATAAACAAATGCTTTGAGAGGCTGGTCAAGGATTACATCTGCAGCTTGCTACCACCCAAGCTGGACCTCTACAATTCACCTACCAACACAACCGATTGACAGATGACACAATAGCCACTGCTCTACACACCGTCCTTACACACCCGGAGAAGGACGCTTATGTGAGAATGTTGTTCTTGGACTACAGTTCAGCATTCTACTCCACAGTTCCATCCGGGCTGGACAAGAAGCTCAGAGACCTCGGCCTTGACCCTGCCTTGTGCAGCTGGAGCCTGGACTTCCTGTCAGATCGTTGGCAGGTGGTAAGAGCGGGCTCCCTCACCTCCACCCCTCTGACTCTGAATACAGGAGCCCCTCAGGGCTGTGTACTGAGTCCCCTCCTTTACTCCCTGTATACCCAGGACTGTGTCGCCACCCACAGCTCCAATCTGCTAATTAAATTTGCCAACAACACCACATTGATTGGCCAAATCTCAAACAGTAACGAGGCGGCCGACAGAGAAGTCAACACCCAGACGCAGTGGCGTCAAGATAACAACCTCAATGTCGCAAAAACAAAGCAGCTGGTTGTGGATTACAGGAGGAATAGAGACGGGCTAACCCCTATTGACATCAATGAATCTGGGGTTGAGAGGGTGAACAGCTTTAAGTTCCTTGGCGTCCACATCACCGAGGACCTCGTGGTCTGTACACACCAGCTGTGTGGTGAAAAAGGCACAACGGAGCCTCTTTCACCACAGACGGTTGAGGAAGTTTGGTATGGGCCCCCAAATCCTAAGGTCTTTCTACAGGGGCACAATTGAGAGCATCCTGACTGGCTGCATCACTGCCTGGTATGGGAACTGTACCTCCCCTAATCGCAGGACTCTGCAGAGAGTGGTGCGGACAGCCCAGTATGTCTGTAGATGGGAACTTCCCATGATTCAGGACATTTACAAAGACAGGTGTGTAAAAAGGGCCTATAGGACCATTGGAGACACGAGTCACCCCACCACAAACAGTTCCAGCTGCTGCCATCTGGGAAACGGTACTGCGGACCAACAGGCTCCGGGACAGCTTCTTCCACCAGGCCATCAGACTGATCAACTCACGCTGATCTGAGTGTATTTCTATGTTACACTGACAGTTCTATTTATTATAAATTAATATTATTGCACATTTAGACAGAGAAGTAACATAAAGATTTTTACTCCTCATCTATGTGAAAGATGTAAGAAATAAAGTCAATTCAATTCAATGCAACAAACACCGGACGTCTGTTCCCTGTCGGAGAGATCCAACCCTCCACAAAACCTCTTTAACACAAACACGCACACCCCGGTTACCCCAGTCTGTTCCCAATGGCAAAGGTTTAACCCTTTCACACAGTGTTCCCAATAAACACACACCCACACACACCTCAGACAGTCAGTTCCTTGTCAGAGAAGTTTAATCCTTTCACACACCGTTCTCCAGTAACACACACACACAGGACAGTCTGCTCCTTATTGGAGAGATTCAACCCTCTGATACACCATTCTCCAGTAACACAGACAATCGTGCAGTCTCTTCCCTGTCAGAGAGAGTCAGCCCTCTCACAGACCGTTCCTCATTAACACACACACCGGACAGTCTGTTCCCTGTTGGCAATGTTTAATCTTCTCACACACTGTTCCCCATTAACACACATGAACACGCACATACACACACACACACACACACAATCACAGACACACACTCACACAGACACAATCACAGACATACACACACACACTCACTTACACTAGACAGCTTTTCCTCTGTCAGACAGGTTTAATCTTTTCACAAACCGTTCCCCATGAACACACACACACACACACACACACACACTGTCTAGTCTCTGTCAGAGAGTTGTAACCCTCTCACACATCTGTACACTGACCAATGTCTTGAACTCCCCCTCTCTCAGCTGCAGTTCTGTACACTGAACAATGTCTCTCAGTCCCTCTCGCTCAGGACGAGATCTGTACACTGAACGATGTCTCTCAGGGGGTGATCTGTACACTGACCAAGTTCTCTGTCCCTCTCCCTCAGTGGCAGGTTCGGACACTGACCAGAGTTCCTCAGTCCTTCTCTCTCAGGAGGAGATCTGTACACTGGCCGGTGTCTCTCAGTGGGTGATCTGTACACTGACCCGTGTCACTCAGTCCCTCTCTCAGGGGGAGATCTCTGCACCAACTGGGGTCTTTCTGACCCTCTCCCCCAGGGTGAGATCTTTACACTGACCGGCATCTCTCAATCTCTCCATCTCACAGGAAGATCTGTACACTGACCAAGTTCTCTGGCCCTCTCCCTCAGTGGCAGGTCCGGACACTGACCAGAGTTCCTCAGTCCTTCTCTCTCACGGGGAGATCTGTATACTGACCGGAGTCTGTGACTCTCTCTCAGGGTGAGATTGTTATGTCTGTGTCTGCAAGCTGTCATCCCCCTTTGCCAGCTTCCTGTGCATCTCATTGGTGTCAACAGTCACCCAGGGAACAGTGGGGAGTTAGACCGGCTTCAAAGTCTCTCTGAAACCAGCCGAGCAGAAAGACGGAAACCATCTATAGTTCCAATAAACATCAGTTATATCCACTGGGGACAGCAGACAACCTACAGTCTGAAAAGAACTTCACTGCCTCCGACCCCGAGGGTTAGGGACAGGATGATGTCGAGGGTTAGTGGTGGGACAGTGTGTAGAGAACTTCATGTCTGATCCCAAGGGTTACTGACAGGACAGCGTAGAGCTTTAGTGTCTGACCCTGGGATGTGTGATGGGACAGTGTGGAGGGAGCCGTGTCTGATCCGGGAGTGTATGATGGGACGGCGTGGAGGGAGATTCACTCTTACCCTGGGAGTGTGTAGGAAGCTTCAGTTTGATCAAATGTAGTGGCTCAGGAACGTTTTATAGAACAGATCCCCAGGAGTGAGTCACTGACAAGGACCCAACCCAGGCATTCAGATGGTTTATATATAGAGTAACAGGTCCACAGGAGTGCTACAGGCTGGGATCGAATCCAGAAGCTCGGAGGAGTCCCCGAACTGGACAGCTATGTTGGCTGGAGTCAGGTCACCTATGCCAAACAAGTCAAAGGGTGGGAGCCAGTCTCAAGAGTGGTCCACTGGTCCTCCAGGTCCAGGGCTAACAACGCTGTCCAGTCAAACAAAATTGTTACATAAACATCATTGAAGAATCGTCCTGCATCTGAGTCAGTATACCTGAATCTCCACCGAGGTGTGCTGAGCTGTGTCCACAACTCTCTGCGGTTTCCTGCGGTCCCGGGCGGAGCAGTTGCCGTACCGAGCCGTGATGCATCCGGATCAGATGCTTTCTGTGGCGCATCGGTGGAAATTGGTGAGGGTCGACGGGGACATGTTGGATCTATTTACCCTCCCAAGGATGTTAGACTCTGAGAGACTGGTGTGCGGCAAAGAATGTTGACGCCACTCTTGTGTTAACCCCACCCATGCCAGTCCACTCCCCAGCAATTAAACAAATTAAGGTCCCTTGGAAATTGTCACAGCAGTTACAGTACTTCACGATGACAGGAACCATGCACCCTTCTCCCGGTATGGATCTGAAACAGGGAAGCCAAGACAGGAATTGTGCACAGCTCTCCTGGTGTGGGTCCGATACGGGGGAAACAGATTGGAACTGGGTAGTTTTCCTGGTATGGGTCCGATACAGGGGAAAGATTGGAACTATGTACGGTTCTCCCTGTGTGGGTCTGATACAGGGGAAAGAGATTGGAACTGTGTAGTTCTCCCAGTGTGGGTTTAATACAGGAGACACAGGTTGGAACTACGTACGGTTTTCCCGGTGAGTCTGATACAGGGGAAACAGATTGGAACTGTGTACAGTTCTCCCGGTGAGTCTGATACAGGGGAAACAGATTGGAACTGTGTACAGTTCTCCCGGTGAGTCTGATACAGGGGAAACAGATTGGAACTACGTACAGTTTTCCCGGTGAGTCTGATACAGGGGAAACAGATTGGAACTACGTACAGTTTTCCCGGTGTGCGTCTGACTCAGGGTAAACAGATATAGCAACTGCGCATTTCTCACAATGTGAGTGAAAACCAGGGATGGGATAATGAAGACAGGAATCATGCACAGTACTCCAAGTGTGGGTCTGATGAGAGGGAATTCAATTGATAACCTGTACCATATTCCCACTGAGAGTCTGGTCCAGGGACAGAGATAGGAAATGTGCAGTGCCCACCACCTCAACGCTCCCCACCATTCACAGCCTGCATGCTACCCTGCTCAACGCTCCCAACCGACCAGTGTGTTCTGCCCCTGTAAACCAGGTGAGTGAAGAGGCCGGAGACATTGGTGATGATTAACAGACATTTATTGGTGCCACCGAAAATTTGGGCAACAAAGAGCGAGATGCTCAGTCCTCCTCCTCGTCATCCGCGGCCCCACCACCTCCTTGTGCCTTCTTGGCATTCTTGCGCTTCACGCGGCCGGGTCTGCCCCCTCCGTAGGGCGAGCGTAGGGAGAAGTCTATGTGCTTCTGGGAGTCCAGACGGACAATGTAGGAGGGGATGTTCACCACCTGTTTACGGACCCTGGTGGAAGAATTGGAGAAGGAATGAGCACTTCCCCACCGATACTCCAAACACAAGACACATCCCCCCTCCTCTTTCCCCACAGCATTACCTGCTGCCAGCTCCTGCCTTTCCCGTTACCTCTACCCAGTGCCAGCTCCTGCCGCTTTACCCACAGCGTTACCTCTACCCGCTGCCAGCTCCGGACTTTCCCCATATTACCTCTACCTAGTGCTAGCTCCTGCCCCTTTACCCACAGCGTTCCCGTTGCTAGCACCTGCCTTTCCAGTGTTACTTCTACCCACTGCCAGCTCCTGCCCCTTTACCCAGTATTACTTCTACCCACTGCCAACCCCTGCCCTTTGCCCAGTGTTACCTCTACCCACAGCATTACCTCTGCCCGCTGCCAGCTCCTGCCCCTTTACCCAGCATACCTCTGCCCGCTGTCAGCTCCTGCCCCTTTACCCACAGCGTTACCTCTACCTGCTGCCAGCTCCTGCCCCTTTACCCAGTGTTACTTCTACCCACTGCCAACCCCTGCCCTTTGCCCAGTGTTACCTCTACCCACAGCATTACCTCTGCCCACTGCCAGCTCCTGCCCCTTTACCCACAGCATTACCTCTGCCCGCTGCCAGCTCCTGCCTCTTTACCCAGCATACCTCTGCCCGCTGTCAGCTCCTGCCCCTTTACCTGGTGTTACCTCTGCCCACTGCCAGCTCCTGCCTCTTTCCCCACAGCATTACCTCTACCTGCTGTCAGCTCCTGCCCCATTTACCCACAGCATTACCTCTGCCCGCTGTCAGCTCCTGCCTCTTTACCCACAGCATTACCTCTGCCCGCTGTCAGCTCCTGCCTCTTTCCCCGGGGCGAGGTATACGGACACAGCCGAATTGACCTCGCTGAATTAAGCCGCCCCACTTGTAAGGGGGCTGTTTTTTACCTCACTCTGGGCTGAGGTTCTGCACAGACAGAAAGAGAGGGGGGGGTTTGAATAGAAAATATTGCGGAAGGAACTTCAATACCAGACAGAGCAGCTGGGGTCTCATACCAGAGGGCAGGAGCTACTGTAGGACAGGGTGAACCAATGCTGGGGCAATGGAGGCTGAGGCGAGAAGTTGTGTGGGGTAATTGAGCCTGGGACGTGGAATGTGCAGGGCGCGGAGGGGAGTAGGCACCTCACAGGGAGCAGAGGGAGATCGCCATTGTGCAGACAGAAGGAACAGTTATTTAATGACTAGATTACTTAGGCATGCCGGGATTAAAGACTCATATGAATTGCTGGTAGGAAAGCTGCAGCTGAATTGCAGAGTGGATGCTGTCACCACCGCAGTGCATACCTTACAGGGACAAGTTAACCGGGCTGGGGGGGGGGGGGGGGTTCTGTATTCCTTTAAAGGTAGGAGAACGAAGGGTGATCTTACAGAACTGTTTACATTGAGAGGAACAGGATGAGCAGTAACGAGTCTTCCCCTGGGGAGGGGGGGGGCAGAAATTCAGGGTCAGAGGGGAAAGATTTAAAAGGGACATGTGGTGGTACTTTCCCCCCTCCCCTCAGAGTGGTTTGTATCAGAACTTCCAGTGGACATAGTTGACACAGGCACAATATTTCAGCAGTGGAAAACTGGGGCTGCATGGGGTCAGCGAGAATGTGCTGGGCTGGAAGGCCCCTATCCGCTCTGCATCATCCTAACCAGCAGCATTGCTTCCCATCAATAAAACCATAACCCATTATGACTGAGAACAAACCTGATCAGAATGATTTAAAACCAGTTAACACTGCCATGTGATTGGTGGGGGGGAGAGAGACTGGGTGTGAGTGGGGGTGGGAAGGGGGATGGAGGGGAGAGGAGACGGTGGGCCCACCTGACTGGTCAGTGATAGATTGGCACCCACAGGGCTGGGGGGCACCTACCTGATGTGTCGCTGACGGATCAGCACCCGGGCGTGATGAATGGACTTTGCCAGACCCAGTTTGAAGACCTGAGTCTGCAGCCGACGCTCCAAGAAGTCCTCGATCTTCAGGCCGAGGATATAATCCAGCTTCATCTTGCTCTCGTCCAAGACCCCGATTCGCACCAGCCGGCGCAGGAGGGCATTACCTGGGTGTACGAGGGGAGGCATTAAGAGCTGTGAGGTAACGATAAAATGAACAGCAGAGATCTCAGCAACAGGGAGGGGATATGTCAATATTATTGATTCCCAAAGTTGTCACAGCAGGTTGATAGGATTAACGTGGTGTATGGTGTGTTGGCCTTCTTTAGTCAGGGGTAATATTGCAGCTCTATAAAACCCTGGTTCAACCACACTTGGAGTAACGTCCTGGTTGGCTGAGTTCCCCCAGCATTGTGGGCATTATATGGAACACTGAGTTCAGTTCAAAAGGAAGTGGAGGCTTTAGAGGGTGCAGAGGAGGTTCACCTGGATGCCGAGAGAGAGCTGGGGCTTTCTTTTTGCAGTGAAGGAGGGTGATAAGTGACTTGATAAAAAGGCAGAGATCGAGTAAGCAGCCAGAGACTGTCCCGGGCTAGTCTGGGAGCATAATTTTAAGCTGAGTGGAGGAAAGTCTAGGGGGGAGGGAGGGAGGTGACAGAGGTAGACGTTTTTTCGAGAATGGAGGGTGCTTGGAACACCCTGCTAGACATTTAGGTAGGGACATTTAGATAGGTACATGGATGACAGAAAAACTGGAGAGCTATGTGGGAGGGAAGGGTTGGATTGATGCTGAATTTAAAAGGTACCAAAAAGGCCTATTCTCTTCTACACTCACACTGCCCATGCAAGGACACGGCTAGCAACTGGAAACTCGCCAGGGTGCGCACACAAGTCTCAGGATGTAAAGTGCTTCACCACACCAGTGTCTGACAGGGATAACAGGGTCATCATCGACTTGATGCAGGGCCTGGACAAACGGGGTCAGAGAAAGGAGAGCAGCCACACTCACCCTCAAACAGACGCTTAGGATCCTTCTCGTCAAGGGTCAGCAGTTCACGGGCAGCCTTGCGGATCTTGGCGAGGGTGAACTTCACCCGCCACACCTCTCGCTTGTTCCGAAGACCATATTCACCTGGGAGAGGGGAGACGCTGTCAGCAGGTGATCAAATGCCACACACCTCCCACACCAACTCCCCTGACCCAAACCAAGAACCAGGCAACACCACCTGAAAAACTAGTACCACCCCACCTGCCTCCCAACACCAGCAAAGGTGGTTGGGGACCTGTGGCCTTGTTTCCCAGCGGGACAACCCCTGGGCTTCACAGCGTTTCTCCCCTCAGGTTGCTAAGACACCCTCCCCCATTGCCAGGCCCCACTCACCAATTAGCTTGAGCTCCTGGTCAAGGCGAGACTTCTCGAAGGGACGCCGCGGAGCGACGTAGGTCTTGCTGCACACCCACGACCGGGCGACGGGCATGGCTGCTCACAGCCTGTGGGGGGAGAGAGGAACAGATCAGACACGGACCAAACAAGAGACAGAAGGGCAAACAGGTCAGCGATTTATTGAGCAGGGTCTGACATCCCCCACCCCAGGGGATAGCAGAAGGAACAAATAAGTGACGGATCAAAAACTATAGATAAGTTAGCCCAGTGGGGAGATGGGGTGGGCCAAACAAGGTCACCCTGTGCGAGGTCCTGGAGGCCAGCCAGCGACAGGGAACAGCTGACTGGTACTATGGACTCACCTGTTACTCTGTGCCCAGGGGATGGTGTGTTGGGGGCCCTGCAGGTGCCGCACTGGAACTGTAGGACACAGACCCCGTGCAGCAGAGGACGTGGATGGTGAACCACGTGCATGCCCCCGCCCAAGGCCACACTCCCCAAAAATAGCGCAGGACACGGGAGCAGACTAAGCCCGTTCAGCCCAAAGATCCCATGCCCACTCAAACTCTGCTTTAAATACAGCACCCTCAGGCTAAAGCAGTTGCTCATCTGTTCAGTGTTACACGGTGCACTCAGGTAGAACAGTAGATGTAGACAACAGGAATTCTGCAGATGCTGGAAATTCAAGCAACACACATCAAAGTTGCTGGTGAACGCAGCAGGCCAGGCAGCATCTATAGGAAGAGGTACAGTCGACGTTTCAGATGCTGCCTGGCCTGCTGCGTTCACCAGCAACTTTGATGTATGTTGTCAGTAGATGTGTGGAGTACAGTCTCACATTAGGGAGAGAGTGCACGGCCCTGGTAGATTTCAGCTCGTTTCTAGGGGCTGTGAGAACAGAGCAGTTGCTGCCCTTCGTTCCAATCCCCGCCACGGCCACTTGCGCAGCGTGTTTCAGTGAGACCCCATCCTCCCAAACTGCATCGGGCCCCAGGACTCGCCGCCACTCCTTCTGCCCTCGGACTCCCAGCCCCACTCCGTCGGCCCGGGACACCCCGACCTCCACGGGCCGACCCGTAGCCCCCCACCCCCCCCAGCCCCTCAGGGACCGGTGTGCCCCGACGCGTCACGAAGACCCTCACCTCCGGCAACTTCCCCCGCAAGAAAGAGCGAACTTCCGGCCGCGCCGCCTTATATAGGGATCTCGCGCCTTACGTCACCCGGCGCGACGAACCACGTGAACTGTGTGCCCTTCGCCCAATCGCCGGGCTCCACCGAGAGCCCCGCCTCCGCCCGCCCTACGTCACTGGCGACGGACAGGACAAGTTCCGGGGCCGTGTGTGGTGTGTGGGAGACGCTGCTGCAGGAGTGCTGGGGCAATGGGGGCTGTCAGAGCGCAGGCAATGGTATCGCGAAAGAATGTGCAGTGTTTCATCCTTCAGTAGCTTATCCGGTTGTAGACTGGCATTTGTTAGAGGTAAAAAGGAAAGGAAGATATAAAACTGACTTGGTAAATGCATTTAACTGTCATGTGATGGAAAAGTATAGTGATTATACTCACATTTATACAGATGGTGCGAAGGAACCTGAAACAGGAGTGACAGGGTTTGGGGTGGTAATACCAGCAAAAGAAATTGGAATCAGCAGAAGAGCATCTAATAAGTTAGGGGTGTTTACAGTGTTGGTTTGGGTGCAGAAAGCCAGACCATCCAAAGCATTGATATGTTCAGATTCATCCTCAGTTCTAGCAAGTTTAAGGTCTTTTCACACAAACAGTCGGCAAGATGTACTTTACGAAGTCCTGCAGTTAGTTACAAGAATTGCAAATCAGGGAGGTCAGGTAAAATTTCTATGGGTTCCAGCACATGTAGGGGTGAAGGGGAATGAGAGGGTGGATGAGTTGGCAAAGAGGGTGTTAAAGAAAGAAAATATAGAAATGCACATTAGTATCAGTAAAGCAGAGGTTAAGTGTGTAATCTGGGAAAAAATCAACCAAATGTGGCAAGAAAGATGGGAAAGGGAGGCATTTATATCAAATACAAAAGAGTGTTGCAGGTACTAGGGTAGGTAATGGAAACAGAAGAGAGGAAACTGTGTGGACTAGGTTAAGGCTGGGACACTGTGTGTTAAACAAAACATTTAAAATGATAGGGAAACACCAGACAGGATTGTGTGAGGGATGTCAGCAAGAGGAGTCAGTAGAACATGTAGTTCTGAGTTGCAGGAAGTATGGGATACAGAGAGAGATGATGAGAATTAATCTAAGGGAATTGGGGTGCAAGGATTCACAGTAAGAGGGTTGCTGGGCATGGGTGAGAGAGCACAGGTCAGGGTATTTTTAGCTTTCTTAAGGGGTACAGGGGTTTTTCATAGGATATGATGGATAAACAGGAATAGGGTACTAGGATGGCCAGATATGGGAGGATAAAGTGTAGGTTAGGGTGTGTGTGTGTGTGAGACTGGGTGAAGGGATTTCGAATGTAAGTCTATTACACACTCCGGAGCAGAAGGTGGTGGTAATGCACCATTAAGCTGGGTTCCAACCGCTGTAAAACAAGACACAGACAGACAGAATGTGTGAGAGATGGTCATTGTTCAATGTGGGACCGTAGGAATTCGGCCATTGTGTCTCCTCCGCCATTTCATTTCATAATCCTCCTCTCAGCCCCAGACCTTCCCCATTGCATCTCCTCCGCCATTTCATAATCCTCCTCTCAGCCCCAGACCTTCTCCCGGTGTCCCTATACCCTGACCAGTCAAGAACCTATCAACTTCTGACTTAAATACACATGAAGACTTGGCCTCCACAGCCACCCGTGGCAAAGAATTCCACAGATTCACCACCCTCTGGCTAAAGAAATTCCTCACCTCCATTATAAAAGGAGGAACCTCTATTCTGAGGCTGTGTCTATTCTGACTCCCCCACCATTGGAAACATCCTCTCCACATCCACTCTATTAACATAGAACATAACATAAAATAGTACAGAACAGTACAGGCCCTTCGGCCCACAATGTTGTGCCGACCCTCAAACCCTGCCTTCCATATAACCCCCCACCTTAAATTCCTCCATATACCTGTCCAGTAGTCTCTTAAATTTCACTAGTGTATCTGCCTCCACCACTGACTCAGGCAGTGCATTCCACGCACCAACCACTCTCTGAGTAAAAAACCTTCCTCTAATATCCCCCTTGAACTTCCCATCCCTTACCTTAAAGCCATGTCCTCTTGTATTGAGCAGTGGTGCCCTGGGGAAGAGGCGCTGGCTGTCCACTCTATCTATTCCTCTTAATATCTTGTACACCTCTATCATGTCTTCTCTCATCCTCCTTCTCTCCAAAGAGTAAAGCCCTAGCTCCCTTAATCTTTGATCCATACTCTCTAAACCAGGCAGCATCCTGGTAAAGCTCCTCTGTACCCTTTTCAATGCTTCCACATCCTTCCTATAGTGAGGCAACCAGAACTGGACACAGTACTCCAAGTGTGGCCTAACCAGAGTTTTATAGAGCTGCATTGTTACCTCGCGACTCTTAAACTCTATCCCTCGACTTATGAAACCTAACACCCCATAAGCTTTCTTAACTACCCTATCTACCTGTGAGGCAACTTTCAGGGATCTGTGGACATGTACCCCCAGATCCCTCTGCTCCTCCACATTACCAAGTATCCTGTCATTTACTTTGTACTCTGCCTTGGAGTTTGTCCTTCCAAAGTGTACCACCTCACACTTCTCCGGATTGAACTCCATCTGCCACTTCTCAGCCCACTTCTGCATCCTATCAATGTCTCTCTGCAATCTTTGACAATCCTCTACACTATCTACAACACCACCAACCTTTGTGTCGTCTGCAAACTTGCCAACCCACCCTTCTACCCCCACATCCAGGTTATTAATAAAAATCACAAAAAGTAGAGGTCCCAGAACCGATCCTTGTGGGACACCACTAGTTACATCCCTCCAATCTGAATGTACTCCCTCCACCACGACCCTCTACCTTCTGCAGGCAAGCCAATTCTGAATCCACCTGGCCAAACTCCCCTGGATCCCATGCCTTCTGACTTTCTGAATAAGCCTACCGTGTGGAACCTTGTCAAATGCCTTACTAAAATCCATATAGATCACATCCACTGCACTACCCTCATCTTTATGCCTGGTCACCTCCTCAAAGACCTCTCAAGCTTGTTAGACACGATCTGCCCTTCACAAAGCCATGCTGACTGTCCCTGATCAGACTATGATTCTCTAAATGCCCATAGATCCTATCTCTAAGAATCTTTTCCAAAGCTTTCCCATCACACATGTAAGGCTCACTGGTCTATAATTACCTGGACTATCCCTACTACCTTTTTTTGAACAAGGGGACAACATTCGCCTCCCTCCAATCCTCCAGTACTATTCCCGTGGACAACGAGGACATAAAGATCCCAGCCAGAGGCTCAGCAATCTCTTCTCTCGCCTCGTGGAACAGCCTGGGGAATATTCCGTCAGGCCCCGGGGACTTATCCATCCTAATGTATTTTAACAACTCCAACACCTCCTCTCCCTTAATGTCAGCATGCTCCAGAACATCAGTCTCACTCATATTGTCCTCACCATCATCAAGTTCCCTCTCACTGGTGAATACCAAAGAGAAGTATTCATTCAGGATCTCGCTCACTTCCACAGCCTCCAGGCACATCTTCCCACCTTTATCTCTAATCAGTCCTACCTTCACTCCTGTCATCCTTTTGTTCTTCACATAATTGAAGAATGCCTTGGGGTTTTCCTTTACCCTGCTCGCCAAGGCCTTCTCATGCCCCCTACTTGCTTTCCTCAGCCCCTTCTTAAGCTCCTTTCTTGCTTCCCTATATTCCTCAATAGACCCATCTGATCCTTGCTTCCTAAACCTCACGTATGCTGCCTTCTTCCACCTGACTAGGTTTTCCACCTCACTTGTCACCCATGGTTCCTTCACCCTACCATTCTTTATCTTCCTCACCAGGACAAATTTATCCCTAACATCCTGCAAGAGATCCCAAAACATCGACCACATGTCCATAGTACATTTCCCTGCAAAAACATCATCCCAATTCACACCCGCAAGTTTTAGCCTTGTAGCCTCATAATTTGCCCTTCCCAGATTAAAAATTTTCCTGTCCTTTCTGATTTTATCCTTTTCCATGATAATGCTGAAGGCCAGGGAGCGGTGGTCACTGTCCCCCAGGTGCTCACCCACTGTGAGATCTGTGATCTGACCCGGTTCGTTACCTAATACTAGATCTAGTATGGCATTCCCCCTAGTCGGCCTGTCAACATACTGTGACAGGAATCTGTCCTGGACACACTTAACAAACTCTGCCCCGTCCAAACCCTTGGAACTAATCAGGTGCCAATCAATATCAGGGAAGTTAAAGTCACCCATGATAACAATCCTGTTATTTTTGCACCTTTCCAAAACCTGCCTCCCAATCTGCTCCTTGGTATCTCTGCTGCTACCAGGGCGGTCTATGGAATACCCCCATAGAGTAACTGCTCCCTTCCTGTTCCTGACTTCCACCCATATTGACTCAAAAGAGGATCCTGCTACATTATCCTACAAGGACTACTTTTCAACATAATTGTATAAGGGCTAAGAGTGTTGTAAAAACAAGCCTGAAGGCTTTGTGTGTCAATGCAAGGAGCATTCGTAACAAGGTGGAAGAATTGAATGTGCAGATTGTTATTAATGAATATGATATAGTTGGGATCACAGAGACATGGCTCCAGGGTGACCAAGGATGGGAGCTCAACATTCAGGGATATTCAATATTCAGGAGGGATAGACATGAAAGAAAAGGAGGTGGGGTAGCATTGCTGGTTAGAGAGGAGATTATCGCAATAGAAAGGAAGGACATTAGCCGGGAGGATGCGGAATCGATATGGGTAGAGCTGCATAACACTAAGGGGCAGAAAACGCTGGTGGGAGTTGTGTACAGGCCACCTAACAGTAGTAGTGAGGTTGGGGATGGCATTAAACAGGAAATTAGAAATGCGTGCAATAAAGGAACAGCAGTTATAATGGGTGACTTCAATCTACATATAGATTGGGTGAACCAAATTGGTAAGGGTGCTGAGGAAGAGGGTTTCTTGGAATGTATGCGGGATGTTTTCTGAACCAACATGTCGAGGAACCAACTAGAGAGCAGGCTATTCTAGACTGGGTTTTGAGCAATGAGGAAGGGTTAATTAGCAATCTTGGCGTGAGAGGCCCCCTTGGGTAAGAGTGACCATAATATGGTGGAATTCTTCATTAAGATGGAGAGTGACATAGTTAATTCAGAAACAAAGGTTCTGAACTTAAAGAAGGGTAACTTTGAAGGTATGAGATGTGAATTAGCTAAAATAGACTGGCAAATGACACTTAAAGGATTGACGGTGGATATGCAATGGCAAGCATTTAAAGATCGCATGGATGAACTACAACAATTGTTCATCCCAGTTTGGCAAAAGAATAAACCAGGGAAGGTAGTGCACCCGTGGCTGACAAGGGAAATTAGGAATAGTATCAATTCCAAAGAAGAAACATACAAATTAGCTAGAAAAAGCGGCTCACCTGAGGACTGGGAGAAATTCAGAGTCCAGCAGAGGAGGACAAAGGGCTTAATTAGGAAAGGGAAAAAAGATTATGAGAGAAAACTGGCAGGGAACATAAAAAATGACTGTAAAAGCTTTTACAGATTTGTGAAAAGAAAAAGATTGGTTAAGACAAATGTAGGTCCCTTACAGTCAGAAACAGGTGAATTGATCATGGGGAACAAGGACATGGCAGACCAATTGAATAACTATTTTGGTTCTGCCTTCACTAAGGAGGACATAAATACTCTTCCGGAAATAGTAGGGGACAGAGGGTCTAGTGAGATAGAGGAACTGAGGGAAATGCATGTTCGTGGGGAAGTGGTGTTAGGTAAATTGAAGGGATTAAAGGCAGATAAATCCCCAGGGCCAGATGGTCTACATCCCAGAGTGCTTAAGGAAGTAGCCCAAGAAATAGTGGATGCATTAGTGATAATTTTTCAAAACTCCTTAGATTCTGGATTAGTTCCTGAGGATTGGAGGGTGGCTAATGTAACCCCGCTTTTTAAAAAAGGAGGGAGAGAGAAACCGGGGAATTATAAACTGGTTAGCCTAACGTCAGTGGTGGGGAAACTGCTGGAGTCATTTATCAAAGATGTGATAACAGCACATTTGGAAAGCGGTGAAATCATCGGACAAAGTCAGCATGGATTTGTGAAAGGAAAATCATGTCTGACGAATCTCATAGAATTTTTTGAGGATGTATCTAGTAGAGTGGATAGGAGAGAACCAGTGGATGTGGTATATTTGGATTTTCAAAAGGCTTTTGACAAGGTCCCACACAGGAGACCAGTGTGCAAACTTAAAGCACACGGTATTGGGGGTAAGGTATTGATGTGGATAGAGAATTGGTTGGCAGACAGGAAGCAAAGAGTGGGAATAGACGGGACCTTTTCAGAATGGCAGGCAGTGACTAGTGGGGTACCGCAAGGCTCAGTGCTGGGACCCCAGTTGTTTACAATATATATTAATGACTTAGACAAGGGAATTAAATGCAGCATCTTTAAGTTTGCGGTTGACACGAAGCTGGGTGGCAGTGTTAGCTGTGAGGAGGATGCTAAGAGGATGCAGGGTGACTTGGATAGGTTGGGTGAGTAGGCAAATTCATGGCAGATGCAATTTAATGTGGATAAATGTGAAGTTATCCACTTTGGTGGCAAGAACAGGAAAACAGATTATTATCTGAATGGTGGCCGATTAGGAAAAGGGGAGGTGCAACGATACCTGGGTGTCATTATCCACCAGTCATTGAAAGTGGGCATGCAGTTACAGCAGGCGGTGAAAAAGGCGAATGGTATGCTGGCATTCATAATAAGAGGATTCGAGTACAGGAGCAGGGAGGTTCTACTGCAGTAGTACAAGGCCTTGGTGAGACCACACCTGGAGTATTGTGTGCAGTTTTGGTCCCCTAATCTGAGGAAAGACATTCTTGCTATAGAGGGAGTACAAAGAGGGTTCGCCAGATTGATTCCTGGGATGGCAGGACTTTCATGTGATGAAAGACTGGATCAACTAGGCTTATACTCGCTGGAACTTAGAAGATTGAGGGGGGATCTTATTGAAACGTATAAAATTCTAAAGGGATTGCTCAGGCTAGATGCTGGAAGATTGTTCCCGATGTTGGGGAAGTCCAGAACGAAGGGTCACAGTTTAAGAATAAAGGGGAAGTCTTTTAGGAATGAGATGAGGAAAAACTTCTTCACACAGAGAGTGGTGAATCTGTGGAATTCTCTGCCACAGGAAACAGTTGAGGCCAGTTCATTAGCTATATTTAAGAGGGAGTTAGATATGGCCCTCGAAGGGCCGATTTGCCTACCCCTGCACCTACTTTCTATATTTCTATTACCCACCCTTTCTGTAGCTGCAATAGTATCCCTGACCAGTAATGCCACCCCTCCTTCCCCTTTTCTCCCCCCTCTCTATCCCTCTTAATGCACTGAAATCCAGGAATATTGAGAATCCTTTCCTGCCCTGGTGCAGCCAAGTCTCTGTAATGGCCACTACATCATAATTCTATGTATGTATCCAAGCTCTCAGTTCATCACCTTTGTTCCTGATGCTTCTTGCATTGAAGTACACACATTTCAGCCCTTCTACCTTACTGTCTTTACACCGTTTATTCTGCTTCTCTTTCCTCAAAGCCTCTGTATATGTTAGATCTGGCTTTACTCCATGCACTTCTTTCACTGCTCTATCGCTCCGGGTCCCATCCTCCTTGCAAATTAGTTTAAACCCTCCCGAACCATGCTAGCAAACCTACCTGCAAGGATATTGCTCCCCCTCAAGTTCAGGTGCTACCCATCCAATCTGTACAGGTCCCACCTTCCCCAGAAGAGATCCCAATGATCCAAAAATCTAAAACCCTGCTCCCTGCACCAACTCCTCAGCCACGCATTCAACTGCCATCTCCTCCAATTCTTACCATCACTGTCACGTAGCACTGGCAGCAATCCTGAGAACGTCACCCTTGAGGTCCTGTTCTTCAGCCTTCTGCCTAGTTCCCGAAACCCACACTTCAGGACCTCATCCCTCTTCCTGCCTATGTCGTTGGTCCCAACATGTATCACAACTTCTGGTTGCTTTCCCTCTCGTACCAGGATGTCGTGCACCCGGTCAGAGACATCCCGGACCCTGGCACCTGGGAGGCAACAAACCATGCGGGTGTCCTTCTCACGTCCACAAAATCTCCTGTCTGCTCCCCTGACTATAGAGTCTCCAATGATGACAGCTCTCCTCTTCTCCGTCCCACCCTTCTGTACCACAGGGTCAGACTCAGTGCCAGAGGCCCTGCCACCCTGGCTCACACCTGGTCGGTCGTCCCCGCCAACAGTATCCAGGACGGTAAACTTATTATTCAGGGGAATGGGTACAGGGGTGCTCTGCACTACCTGTCTGCTCGCCTTCGCTTTCCCCCCTCTGACTGTCACCCAACGACCTGCTTCCGACAGCCTAGGTGTGACTACCTCCCTGTAGCTCTCATCTCTTTATACTCTATTCTTCGTTGGTGCAACTGTAACGAAACCCAATTTCCCTTGGGATCAATAAAGTATGACTATGACTATGACTGCCTCAGTCTCCCTTATGAGTCGAAGGTCATCCAGCTGCTGCTCCAGATTCCTTACATGGTCTTCCAGATCGCCCAGCCGTATGCACTTCTGGCAGATGTGACTCTGCGGGAGAGGGGAGTTCCCCCAAGACTGCCACATCTCACATGAGAGGCACATCACCGTCTCAGGAGGCATTGTAAAGACTAACTGGGAACAAGCTTATCCTCCGCCTCTTCTCGTCGAAGCCTCAAAGCTCCACTCCTTCACTGGCCCACTCACTCACTGGCCGCTCCCCTCTATTTATTTGTTTGAGCTTTTCAAACTGCCTGGTCACCTGACCTCGATTGCCCAGTCAGCTGCTTCCTGCTCAGTCTGAGCTATTCAAATTTTGATTAAGGCCTTTCAACATCCAATGGATTTCAATTAGGTCACCCAGTGAATACAGTCCCAGAGCCATAAAACGCTCTTTAATCCTGGAATAATTTCTCTGAACCTCCTTTGAACTCTCTCAAGTTTCAGCACATCCTTTCTAAGGGGCCCAAAACTGCTTACAATACTCCCAAGTGAGGCTTCACCAGTGCCTTATAAAATCTCAGCATTATAACATTATCGCATCGCATTTGGCTTCTTCAACACAGACTCAACTTACTGTACAAATTAACTTTTAGGGAATCCTGCGCAAGGACTCACAAGTCCCTTTGCATCTCAGTTTTTTGTATTTTCACTCCATTTAGAAAATAGTCAACCTTTTACTTCGTCTACCAAAGTGCGTGACCATACACTTCCCAACACTAAACACAAAATAATCTGCAGATGCTGGGGCCAAAGCAACACTCACAACACGCTGGAGGAACTCAGCAGGTCGGGCAGCATCCGTGGAAAAGATCGGTCGACGTTTCGGGCCGGAACCCTTCGTCAGGACCGATCTTTTCCACGGATGCTGCCTGACCTGCTGAGTTCCTCCAGCGTGTTGTGAGTGTCACTTCCCAACACTGTATTTCATCTGCCACTTCTTTGCCCAATCTCCTAATTTATAAACCCACTCTATGTTCCACATTGACAAATACAGTACTGTGCAGAAGTCTGAGGCACCCCAGCTCTATATATGCGCCAAAGACTTCTGCACGGTACCATAGCTTCAGCTATCCTCTTCCCCTACCCCCACCTTTACTTTTCCAGCATCTTCCCCCTTCCTTTCTTGGCCTGAAACGTCATTTCCACAGATGCTGCCTAACCTGCTGAGTTCCCCAGCATTTTGTGTGTGCTCCTCAAAATTCAAAGTTCAAAGTAAATTTATTATTAAAGTCACCGTACAACCCTGAGATTCATTTTCTTGTGGGCATACTCAATAAATCCATAGAATAATAACTTTAACAGAATCAGTGAAAGACCACACCAACCTGAGCCCTCAACCAGACAACAAACTGTAAATACAAAAAGAAAGAAATAATAATAATAAGTAAATAAGCAATAAATATGGATAATATGTGATGACGAGTCCGTGAAAGTGAGTCCATAGCAACACTCACAATGCGCTGGAAGAACTCATAGGTTGTGCAAGCAGTTCAGTGATGGGGCAAGTGAATTTGACTGAAGTTAACCCCTTTGGTTCAAAAGCCTGATTGTTAAGGGGTAGTGACTGTTCCTGAGGCTCCTGTACCTCCTTTCCTGATGGCGGCAGCAAGAAGAGAGCACGGCCTGGGAGGTGGGGGTCCCTGACGATGGATGCTGCTTTCCTGCCACCATGTTTCACATGCAATAGCTGTGTTCACTTGTGATGGAGCGGGCCAAATCCATTACTTTTTCGAGGAAGTCAAAGCACTGCTGCACTTTCTTCATAATTGCACTTACATGTTGGGCCCAGAACAGGTCCTCCAAAATAATAATACTGAGGATTTTCAACTTGCTGACCCTCTCCGTCTCTGATCCTCCGACGAGGACTGGCTCATGGACCCCCGGTTTCCTTCTGAGGTCGATAATCAGCTCCTTGGTTTTGCCGTCATTGAGTAAGACATTGTTGTTGTAGCACCACTCAGCCAGATTTTCAATCTCCCTCCTGTTTTCTGATTGGCCACCACCTTTGACTCGGCCTACAACAGAGGTGTCACCAGCAAACTCGAACATGACATCGGAGCTGTGCTTAGCCTCACAGTCACAAGCGTAAAGCGTAAAGTGTAAACGCACGCTTTGAAAGGGAGAACACAACTACAGCTGTGAAGATCCCTGCTGCACCTGATGACCCTGTGATCTCTGTCTCAGAGGCCGATGTTAGACTGTCTTTAAAGAGAGTGAACCCTCGCAAGGCAGAAGGTCCCGATGGAGAACCTGGTAAGGCTCTGAAAACCCGTGCCAACCAACTAGCAGGAGTATTCAAGGACACTTTCAACCTCTCACTGCTATAAGCAGAAGTTCCTGCTTGCTTCAAAAAGGCAACAATTATACCAGTGCCAAAAAAGAATAATGTGGTCTGCCTTAATGACTTTCACCCGGTAGCACTCACATCGACAGTGATGAAATGCTTTGAGAGGTTGGTTATGACGACTGAACTCCGGCCTCAGCAAGGACCTGGACCCATTGCGATTTGCCTATCGCCACAATAGGTCAACAGCAGACACAATCTCCATGGCTCTCCACACGGCTTTAGACCACTTGGACAACACAAACACCTACGTCAGGATGCTGTTCATCGACTATAGCTCAGCATTTAATACCATCATTCCCACAATCCTGATTGAGAAGTTATAGAACCTGGGCCTCTGTACCTCCCTCTACAATTGGATCCTTGACTTCCTAACCGGAAGACCACAATCTGTGTGGATTGGTGATAACATCTCCTCCTTGCTGACAATCAACACTGGCACACCTCCGGGGTGTGTGCTTAGCCCACTGCTCTACTCTCTCTATACACATGACTGTGTGGCTAGGCATAGCTCAAATACCATCTATAAATTTGCTGACGGTACAACCATTGTTGGTAGAATCTCAGGTGGTGATGAGAGGGCGTACAGGAGTGAGATATGCCAACTAGTGGAATGGTGCCACAGCAACAACCTGGCACTCAATGTCAGTAAGATGAAAGAGCTGATTGTGGACTTCAGGAAGGGTAAGATGAAGGAACACATACCAATCCTCATAGAGGGATCAGAAGTGGAGACAGTGAGCAGCTTCAAGTCCCTGGGTGTCCAAGATCTCTGATGATCTAACCTGGTCCCAACATATCGATGTAGTTATAAAGAAGGCAAGACACTGGCTATACTTTATTAGGAGTTTGAAGAGATTTAGCATGTCAACAAATACACTCAAAAACTTCTATAGTTGTACTGTGGAGAGTATACTGACAGGCTGCATCTCTGTCTGGTATGGAGGGGCTACTGCACAGGACCGAAAGAAGCTGCAGAGGGTTGTAAATCTAGTCGGCTCCATTATGGGTACTAGCCTACAAAGTACTCAGGACATCTTCAAGGAGCGGTGTCTCGGAAAGGCAGCGTCCATTATTAAGGACCTCCAGCACCCAGGGCAGCCCTTTTCTCACTGTCACCATCAGGTAGGAGATACAGAAGCCTGAAGGCACACACTCAGCGATTCAGGAACAGCTTCTTCCCCTCTGTCATCCGATTCCTAAATGGACATTGAAGCTTTGGACACTATCTCAATTTTTTTTAAGTACACAGTTTTTCTGTTTTTGCACGTTTCCTAAAATCTATTCAATATGTATTTGATCTACTTTTTTATTATTATATTTTATTTTTAATTCATTATAACTTTTTTTTTCTCTCACTACTCGATTATGTATTGCATTGAACTGGGCTGCTAAGTCAACAGATTTCACGTTACTTGCGGTGATAATAAACCTGATTCTGATTCTGAGTAGAGCAAGGGACTAAGCACACAGCCTGTGGTACATCTGTGCTGATGGAGATCGTGGAGGAGATATTGTTGCCAATCTCAACTAACCGGCATCTGCAAGTGAGGAAATTGAGGATCCAATTGCACAAAGAGGTATTAAGGCCAAGGTCTTAAAGCTTATTGATTAGTTTTAGACAATAGACAATATGTACAGGAGTAGGCCATTCAGCCCTTCGAGCCAGCACTGCCATTCACTGTGATCATGGCTGATCATCCACAATCAGTATCCAGTTCCTGCCTTCTCCTCATATCCCTTCACTCTGCTATTTTTAAGACCTCTATCTAACTCTTTCTTGAAAGAATCCAGAGAATTGGCCTCCATTGCCTTCTTAGGCAGAGCATTCCACAGATCCACAATCCTCTGGGTGAAAAAGTTTTTCCTCAACTCCGTTCTAAATGGTCTACCCCTTATTCTTAAACTGTGGCCTCTGGTTCTGGACTCCCCCAACATCGGGAACATGTTTCCTGCCTCTAGCGTGCCCAATCCCTTAATAATCTTATATGTTTCAATCAGATCCCCTCTCATCCTTCTAAACTCCAGTGTATACAAGCCCAGTCGCTCCAATCTTTCAACATATGATATTCCTGCCATCCCTGGAATTAACCCAGTGAACCTACGCTGCACTCCCTCCATAGCAAGAATGTCCTTCCTCAAACTTGGAGACCAAAACTGCACTCAATACTCCAGGTGGGGCCTTGTACAACTGCAGAAGGACCTCTTTGCTCCTATACTCAATTCCCCTTGTTATGAAGGCCAACATGCCATTAGCTTTCTTCACTGCCTGCTGTACCTGCATGCTTACTTTCAGTAACTGATGAACAAGGACACCTAGATCTCATTGTACTTCCCCTTTTCCTAACTTGACACCATTCAGATAGTAATCTGCCTTCCTGTTCTTGCCACCAAAGTGGATAACCTCACATTTATCCACATTAAACTGCATCTGCCCACTCACCCAACCTGTCCAAGTCACCCTGCATTCTCATAACATCCTCCTCACATTTCACACTGCCACCCAGCTTTGTGTCATCTGCAAATTTGCTAATGTTACTTTTAATCCCTTCATCTAAATCATTAATGTATATTGTAAATAGCTGCGGTCCCAGCACCGAGCTTTGCGGTACCCCACTAGTCACTGCCTGCCATTCTGAAAAGGATCCGTTAATCCCTACTCTTTGTTTCCTGTCTGCCAACCAATTTTCTATCCGTATCAGTACCCTACCCCCAATACCATGTGCTCTAATTTTGCCCACTAACCACTACATAATGTACTGGTTGGGCACAGGAGTACATTCAGCCAGAGACTCATTCCACCGAGATGCAGCACAGAGCGTCATAGGAAGTCATTCCTGCCTGTGGCCATCAAACTTTACAACTCCTCCCTTGGAGAGTCAGACACCCTGAGCCAATAGGCTGGACCTGGACTTATTTCCTGGCATAATTTACATATTACTATTTAACTATTTATGGTTTTATTAATATTTAATTATTTATGGTGCAACTGTAACGAAAACCAATTTCCCCCGGAATCAATAAAGTATGACTATGACTATGTGGGACCTTATCAAAGGCTTTCTGAAAGTCCTGGTACACTACATCCACTGGCTTTCCCATGTCCATTTTCAGAGTTACATCCTCAAAAAATTCCAGAAGATTAGACGAACATGATTTCCCCTTTGTAAATCCATGCTGACTTGGACCTATCCTGCCACTGCTATCCAAATATGCCACTATTACATCTTTTATAATTGATTCCAGCATCTTCCCCACCACTGATGTCAGACTAACTGGTCTATAATTCCCTGTTTTCTCTCTCCCTCCTTTCTTAAAAAGTGGGATAACATTAGCTACCCTCCAATCTGCAGGAACTGATCCTGGATCTATAGAACATTGGAAAATGATTACCAATGCATCCACAATTTCTAGAGCCACCTCCTTAAGTACCCTGGGATGCAGACCATCAGGCCCTGGGGATTTATCAGCCTTCAGTCCCATCAGTTTACCCAACACCATTTTCTGCCTGATGCGAATTTCCTTCAGTTCCTCTGTTACCCTAGGTCTTCTGGCCATCATTGCATCTGGAAGATTGTTTGTGTCTTCCCTAGTGAAGACAGATCCAAAGTACCTGTTCAGCTCATCTGCCATTTCCTTATTCCCCATAATAATTTCACTCATTTCTGTCTTCAAGGGCCCAACTTTGGTCTTAACTAATTTTTTCCTCTTCACATACCTAAAGAAGCTTTTACTATCCTCCTTTATTGTCTTGGCTAACTTACCTTCATACCTCATCTTTTCCCCCCCGTATTGCCTTTTTAGTTATCTTCTGCTGCTCCTCAAAACTCTCCCAATCCTCTGGCTTCCCGCTGTTCCTTGCTATGTTATACTTCTTCTCTTTTATTTTTATACTGTTCTTGACTTCCCTTGTCATCCACGGTCGCCCCTTACTCCCCTTAGAATCTTTCTTCCTCTTTGGAATGAACTGATCCTGCAACTTCTGTATTATTCCCAGAAACACCGGCCTTTGTCGTTCCACTGTCGTCCCTGCTAGGGTATCTTTCCAGTCAAATTTGGCCAGCTCCTCCCTCATGGCTCCATAGTTCCCTTTGTTTAACTGTAATACTGACATCTCTGATTTTCCCTTCTCCCTCTCAAATTGTAGATTAAAACTTATCATATTATGTCACTACCTCCTGATGGCTCCTTTACCTCGAGTTCCCTTATCAAATCTGGCTCATTACACAACACTAAATCTGGGTTTGAGGAGATGATGGTATTGAATGCTGAGTTGTAGTTGATAAAGAGCATCCTGATGTTTGCATCTTTGCTGTCCAGATGTTCCAGGATTGTGTGAAGAGCCAGTGATCCTCCGTCGCTCCAAAGAGAAAAGGCTAAGTTCACTCAACCTTTAGTGAGGCAACCAGAACTGAGCACAGTACTCCAAGTGGGGTCTGACCAGGGTCCTATATAGCTGCAACATTACCCCTCAGATCCTAAGTTCAATTCCACGATTGATGAAGGCCAATACACCGTATGCCTTCTTAACCACAGAGTCAACCTGCTCAGCTGCTTTGAGTGTCCTATGGACTCGGACCCTAAGATCCCTCTGATCCTCCACACTGCCAAGAGTCTTATCATTAATACTATATTCTGTCATATTTGACCTACCAAAATGAACCACTTCACACTTATCTGGGTTGAATTCCACCTGCCAATTCTCAGCCCAGTTTCTCATCCTATCAATGTCCCGTTGCAACCTCTGACAGCCCTCCACACTATCCACAACACCCCCAACCTTTGTGTCATCAGCAAACTTACCAACCCATCCCTCCACTTCCTCATCCAGGTCATTTATAAAAATCACGAAGAGTAAGGGTCCCAGAACAGATCCTTGAGGCACACCACTGGTCACCAATCTCCATGCAGAATATGATCCGTCTACACTCTACAACCACTCTTTGTCTTCTGTGGGCAAGCCAGCTCCGGATCCACAAAGCAATGGCCCCTTGGATCCCATGCCTCTTTACTTTCTCAATAAGCCTTGCATGGTGTACCTTATCAAATGCCTTGCTGAAATCCATATACACTACATCCACAGCTCTTCCTTCATCAATGTGTTTAGTCACATCCTCAAAAAGTTCAGTCAGGCTCGTAAAGCACAACCTGCCTTTGACAAAGCCATGCTGACTTCCTAATCATATCATGCCTCTCCAAATATTCATAAATCCTGCCTCTCAGGATCTTCTCCATCAACTTACCAACCACACTGAAGTAAGACTCACTGGTCTATAATTTCCTGGGCTATCTCTACTCCTTTTCTTGAATAAGGGAATAACATCCACAACCCTCCAATCCTCCGGAACCTCTCCCATCCCCATTGATGATGCAAAGATCATCACCAGAGGCTCAGCAATCTCTTCCCTCGCCTCCCACAGTAGCCTGGGGTACATCTTATCCAGTCCCAGCGACTTACCCAACTTGATGCTTTCCAAAAGCTCCAGCGCATCCTCTTTCTTAATATCTACATGCTCAAGCTTTTCAGTTTGCTGCAAGTCATCACTGAATCGCCAAGATCCTTTTCCAAATTGAATACTGAAGTAAAGTATTCATTAAGTACCTCTGCTACCTCCTCCAGTTCCATACACACTTTCCCACTGTCACACTTGATAGGTGCTATTCTTTCACACCTTATCCTGTTGTTCTTCACATACTTGTAGAACGCCTTGGGGTTTTCCTTAATCCTGTTCCAAAGGCCTTCTCATGGTTCCTTCTCACTTTCCTAATTTCCTTCTTAAGCTCCTTCCTGTTAGCCTTATAACTTTCTAGATCTCTAACATTACCTTTTGTAAGCTTTTCTTTTCTTCTTGACTAGATTTACTACAGCCTTTGTACATCATGGTTCCTGTACCCTACCATAACTCCCCTGTCTCATTGGAACGTACCTATGCAGAACTCCACACAAATATCCCCTGAATATTTGCCACATTTCTTCCATACCTTTCCCTGAGAACATCTGTTCCCAATTTAAGCTTCCAAGCTCCTCACCAACCTCTCAAAGCTGTTCATCACAGGGGAGGGAATTGCTGCTGGACAATATTCAGTGAAGCATATTCACGTTCTTCTTAGGTACCCATACAATTGAAACCTGCACAAAGCAGGTGGGTGCCTCAGACTGCCAAAGCAAGAGGTTAAAGGTCTCAGTGAACACTCCAGCCCGTTGCTCAGCCCAGCGCAGTCCACCATCTGGGCCAGATTGCCAAAGCAAGAGGTTAAAGGTCTCAGTGAACACTCCAGCCTGTTGCTCAGCCCAGCCCAGTCCACCGTCTGGGCCAGATGCTTCCCTTGGGTTCACCCTTCCAAAAGCCGCTTGCACGATGGCTTCAGAGACCGAAATCATAGGATCATGGGGTATGCGGGAGTTCGTCATGTTTTGAGGATCAAAGCGAACATAGAAGCCATGGAGCTCCTCTGGAAGTGAGCCCCTATTATCACCCATGTTGCTTGATTTAACGTTAAAAAAGCTGTTAGCATTCATGCCCTGCCACAGCTGTCCAGCATCCTTCATTGATTCAAGTTTAACCTGGAATTGCCACGTACCCGGTCCTCTTGTAACAGACTTGAACGACTCTGATCTGACCCTCAGCAGATTGCAGTTCCTCTCGGGCTGGTTGGGGAAGTCTCTGGATGACTTTGAGGGGACACATTCATCTACAACCGTCAGTAACAACCATGGTGTATTAATTCAGATCCACAGAACATGGCCCAGTACATCAACTTGAAGTAACCCATAGCTGCTCCTCTGCCTCTTGTCAGTTACAGTATTGTGTTTCGGGAAGACAAACCCAGGTCAGATCTTCACAGGGAACGACAGGGACCCCGGGGAGTGTTGTAGAACAGAGTGACCCAGGGGTACGGGGACATGGTTCCCTGAAAGTGGAGTCACAGGTAGACAGGGACCCCAGGGAGTGTTGTAGAACAGAGTGACCCAGGGGTACAGGGACATGGTTCCCTGAAAGTGGAGTCACAGGTAGACAGGGAGGTGAAGAAGATGTTTGTCATGCTGGCCTTCATCAGTCAGGGCACTGAGTACAGGAGTTGGGACGTTATGTTACAGTTGTACAAGACGTTGGTGAGGCCGCACTTGGAGTATTGTGTTCAGTTCTGGTCACCCTGCTGTAGGAACGATGCCATTGAGCTGGGTTGGATGCAGAGGAGATTTACGAGGATGTTACCGGGGCTTGGGGACTGAGTTATGGAGAGAGATTGGACAGGTTGGGACTTTATTCCTCGGAGTGTAGGAGACTGAGGGGTGACCTTACAGAGATGTATAAAACCACGAGGGGCACAGACAGGGTGAATGTGCACTGTCTTTTTCCCCTGGGCTGGCAATCAAGCACCAGAGGGCACAGGTTTAAGGTGAGAGGGGAGGGAGATTTAATAGGGACCCGAGGTGCAACTTTGTCACCCAGAGGGTGGTCCGTCTCTGGAACGAGCTGCCAGAGGAAGTGGTTGAGGCTGGAACATTAACGACCTTTAAAAGGTCCTTGGACAGGTACATGGATTGGAAAGGTTTAGAGCGATACAGGGCAAACATGCAGTACCTTAGATGAGAATCTATAGCAGGACAGTCCAGTCGGGCTGAAGGGAGTGCTTCTTTGCTGTGAGACTCTGGGTCCAATTCTTGCTGAATTACATGTAAGTATTATGTTTCCCAGAGAGCTGGAGAAGGGAAGCAGAGCACAACTTAAAGAGCTTACAAGCATGTTGGAAATTGCTTCCTGTACCATCCCCTTATCTGCACCTTTGAACGTTGCTTCTCTCTGTCTGCACGGCAGATTCTGATCAAATTTAACTGGTGTTGAGCCGCAGAGAAAATTTACAAGAGATTACAACTAGAGGGCAGAGCTCATTGTCAGCAAAACCAAGGAAATGATTGTGGACTTTAGGAAAGGGAACACAACAGAAAAGATTCTGCAAATGCTGGAAATCCAGAGCAATACACAGAAAATGCCGGAAATCCAGAGCAATACACAGAAACTCAGTAGGTCAGGCAGATCTATGGAAATGAATAAACAGCTATGGACTGAATGTTGAGAGTTGAACACACATCCACCACTTTCTCTGGCAGTTCATCAATAAGGGCTCATCCAGGATTTGAACCTGGGACCTCTCACACATGAAGTGAGAATCATACCCCTTGACCAACGAGCCAACTTAGAATTAATTAAGGATCTTGACCTGGAACATCAACTACTTATCAATTTCCCTGATGCTGCTTAACTTGCTGAGTTCCTCCAACATTTTGTGAGTGTCAGGAGAAGTCAGGAATGCACACACCAGCCCTAATCGAGGTACCAGGGGTGTAAAAAGTGACCAGTTTCAAGTTCACCATCTCAGAGGATCACTCCTGGGCCCAACATATTGATGCAGGCACAAGGAGGGCACACTAGTGTCTATATTTCATGAGGAGTTTGAGGAATTTCTACAGATGTACGATGGGGAGTATTCACTGTCTGCTATAGAGGGATCACTGAACAGGGTTGCAGACTCAGACAGCTCCTCCCTACCATCAAGCACATCATCAGCCATGACATGCCCTCTTCTCATCATTACCCGTGGGGACAAGGTACAATAGACTCAAGACCCAGCTTCTTCCCTCTGCCAGCAGGTTTCCAAACAGTCTATGAACACTCCTTCATCTTGCTGCCACAAAACAACCAATTTCACCGCATGTGCCAGTGATAATAAACCTGATTCTGATTCAGATACAAAGGAAGTGGAATTCAGGGTGACAATAAGGTGCATGGGCCCTGATGAGATCGATGTGAAGTCAAGACCCTATCTTATCGTACTAAGGAACAACTCAATAGTCTTATAGAAGCTGTCCTTGAGTCTGGTGGGATGTGCTTACAGGCTTTGGTATCTTCTGCCCGATGGGAGAGAGGAGGAGAGAGAATGTCAAGATCTCTGAGGATCTAATCTGGTCCCAACATATCGATGTATTCATAATGAAGGCAAGAGAGCAGCTATACTTTATTAGGAGTTTGAAGAGATTTGGCATGTCAACAAATACACTCAAAAATCTCTATAGATGCACCGTGGAGAGCATTCTGACAGGCTGCATCTCTGTCTGGTATGGAGGGGCTACTGCACAGGTCCGAAAGAAGCTGCAGAGGGTTGTAAATCTAGTCAGCTCCATTTCGGGTACCAGCCTACAAAGTACCCAGGGCATCTTCAGGGAGCGGTGTCTCAGAAAGGCAGCGTCCATTATTAAGGACCTCCAGCACCCAGGGCAGCCCTTTTCTCACTGTCACCATCAGGTAGGAGATACAGAAGCCTGAAGGCACACACTCAGCGATTCAGGAACAGCTTCTTCCCCTCTGCCATCCGATTCCTAAATGGACAATGAATCTTTGGAAACTACCTCACTTTTTTTAAAATATACACTAATTCTGTTTTTTTTAATCTATTCAATATACGTATACTGTAATTGATTTACTTGTTTGTTTATTTATTACTATTATTTTTATTTTATCTTTCTCTCTGCATTGAACTGCTGCTGCTAAGTTAACAAATTTCACGTCACATGCCGGTGATAATAAACGTGATTGTGATTCTGAATGTCTGGGGTGGGTAGTGACTTTTGATTATACTGGATACTTTACTGAGACAGTGGGAAATGTAGACAGAGTCCATGGAGGGGAGGCTGGTTTCCGTGATGTGCTGAGCTGTGTCCACAACTCTCTGCGGTTTCCTGCGGTCCCGGGCGTAGCAGTTGCCATACCGAGCCGTGATGCATCCAGATCAGATGCTATCTGTGGTGCATCGGTGGAAATTGGTGAGGGTCGACGGGGACACGCTGGATTTCTTTTGCCTCCAGAGGAAGTTGAGGCATTAGTGAGATTTTTGGACATGGCAGTTGCACGGTTGGGCCAGGACAGACTGTTGGTGATGTTAATACCTGGAGGTCGAGGCTCTCATCTGCTGCTGTTGTTTGGAGGCAAGAATGAGGCCACTCATCAGAAACTAGGGTGAGCTCCTTGACACTGACATCAGATGTACAAAACAGCACACTACACCAGCTTATCTTTGCAAAATGCATCATTCACACCTATCAGCATTGAAATGCTTGCTACTCCTCAGCCCACTTCCCGAACTGATTAATGATAAACTTTTTCACCTTCAGCTCATCTCATCTGCAAAATCTATGAGCAAGCCCTGTACATTCACAATTGAATCTTTCTGCAGCATCCCATCACACACTCTCAGGGTCAGGCATAGACTGAAGCTCCCTCCACACTGTCCCATCACACACTCCCGGGGTCAGACACAGTGAAGCTCCCTCCACACTGTCCCATCACACACTCCTGGGGTCAGACACAGAGTGAATCTCCCTCCACACCGTCCCATCACACACTCCTGGGGTCAGACACAGAGTGAAGCTTCCTCCACACTGTCCCATCACACACGCCCAGGGTCAGACACAGCGAAGCACCCTCCACACTGTCCCATCACACACGCCCGGGGTCAGACACAGCGAAGCTCCCTCCACACTGTCCCATCACACACGCCCGGGGTCAGACACAGTGAAGCTCCATCCACACTGTCCCATCACACACTCCTGGGGTCAGACACAGAGTGAAACTCCACTCAGGGATGCCAATGGGCAGCCATTTTGCCTGGTTCTAGCCCCTTGTCATTAACCTCTGCAACAAAGACCATCTCGTTGGTGCCTACCATTGGTATAGCTAGACTCAAGACGGTCTGGCACACAATTCTGGCTGTGGTTTGTGTCTGGAGACGGTGATCAAGTTGGCAGGGGGCAAAGGTCAACACAAAATTGGCTCCCTCAGCCCTGCTATGATGGCAAATCATCACCCCAGTCCATTCAATCCCAACAATATGAAGGATTTGCCCCCTTCCAGTGCCCAGAAGGGGAAGGCAGCCCCACTCCTCACGTTATTACCAGCCACATTCACCAACCCCAATGCACCATTATCCACCCGCTTCCTCCTTTTTCAAATCGTAACCGTCTGTCACCATCTCTCCTCCTGCCCTCCGCGGCTTAACGGACAGCGCCGACTGGCCAATAGACGAGGGCAGTGGCGCTGACTGAGGTTCAGCGCAGGACCAATAGATGGCCTAGTGGAGTCGGGAGGCGGACCTTCCGGGAGAGGGCTGATAAGGGCCTAGGATTCGAGCTACTTCCTGTGCGGCTCGGGCTGCCGCCGAGGACGGAGCTTCTGTTCAGGTACAACATACCGATACACTCCATTCAGCTGATCGGGGCGTGGGGGAAACGGGGATGGCGTGCGGGAAATCATGGCGAAATCGTTTGGGGAAGTTGGATTAACTTAGCGTGGATCTGCGCTTGAATGGGATGTTAACGTGACTACTTCCTGGTTACAGAAAGATATAGAATATAGAGGGATCTTCACCCCGGGAGTGAGTGGGACAGTGTAGGGAGAGATCACCCCGGGAGTGAGTGGGACGGTGTAGGGGGAGATCACCCCGGGAGTGACTGGGACGGTGTAGGGGGAGATCACCCCGGGAGTGACTGGGACGGTGTAGGGGGAGATCACCCCGGGAGTGAGTGGGACGGTGTAGGGGGAGATCACCCCGGGAGTGAGTGGGACAGTGTAGGGGGAGATCACCCCGGGACTGAGTGGGACAGTGTAGGGGGGGATCACCCCGGGAGTGAGTGGGACGGTGTAGGGGGAGATCACCCCGGGAGTGAGTGGGACGGTGTAGGGGGAGATCACCCCGGGAGTGAGTGGGACGGTGTAGGGGGAGATCACCCCGGGAGTGAGTGGGACGGTGTAGGGGGAGATCACCCCGGGAGTGAGTGGGACGGTGTAGGGGGAGATCACCCCGGGAGTGAGTGGGACAGTGTAGGGGGAGATCACCCCGGGACTGAGTGGGACAGTGTAGGGGGAGATCACCCTGGGAGTGAATGGGACGGTGTGCGGGGAGATCACCCCGGGACTGAGTGGGACGGTGTAGGGGGAGATCACCCCGGGAGTGAATGGGACAGTGTAGGGGAGATCACCCCGGGAGTGAATGGGACAGTGTACGGGGAGATCACCCCGGGAGTGAATGGGGCAGTGTAGGGGGAGATCACCCCGGGAGTGAATGGGGCAGTGTAGGGGGAGATCACCCCGGGAGTGTGTGGGACGGTGTAGGGGGAGATCACCCCGGGACTGAGTGGGACGGTGTAGGGGGAGATCACCCCGGGAGTGAATGGGACGGTGTGTGGGGAGATCACCCCGGGAGTGAGTGGGACGGTGTAGGGGGAGATCACCCC
This sequence comes from Mobula hypostoma, assembly GCF_963921235.1. Classification (NCBI taxonomy): domain Eukaryota; kingdom Metazoa; phylum Chordata; class Chondrichthyes; order Myliobatiformes; family Myliobatidae; genus Mobula; species Mobula hypostoma. Next base: position 34,541,669 of record NC_086124.1, read on the forward strand.
AGGAGTGAGTGGGACGGTGTAGGGGGAGATCACCCCGGGAGTGAGTGGGACGGTGTAGGGGGAGATCACCCCGGGAGTGAATGGGACAGTGTAGGGGAGATCACCCCGGGAGTGAATGGGACAGTGTACGGGGAGATCACCCCGGGAGTGAATGGGGCAGTGTAGGGGGAGATGAACCCGGGAGTGAATGGGGCAGTGTAGGGGGAGATCACCCCGGGAGTGTGTGGGACGGTGTAGGGGGAGATCACCCCGGGACTGAGTGGGACAGTGTAGGGGGAGATCACCCCGGGAGTGAGTGGGACAGTGTAGGGGGAGATCACCCCGGGACTGAGTGGGACGGTGTAGGAGGAGATCACCCCGGGAGTGAATGGGACGGTGTAGGGGAAGATCACCCCGGGAGTGAATGGGACGGTGTAGGGGGAGATCACCCCGGGAGTGAATGGGACGGTGTAGGGGGAGATCACCCCGGGAATGAATGGGACAGTGTAGGGGAGATCACCCCGGGAGTGAATGGGACAGTGTACGGGGAGATCACCCCGGGAGTGAGTGGGACAGTGTAGGAGAGATCACCCCGGGAGTGAATGGGACAGTGTACGGGGAGATCACCCCGGGAGTGAGTGGGACGGTGCAGGGGGAGATCACCCCGGGACTGAGTGGGACAGTGTAGGGGGAGATCACCCCGGGAGTGAATGGGACGGTGTAGGGGGAGATCACCCCGGGAGTGAGTGGGACGGTGTAGGGGGAGATCACCCCGGGAGTGAATGGGACAGTGTAGGGGAGATCACCCCGGGAGTGAATGGGACAGTGTACGGGGAGATCACCCCGGGAGTGAATGGGGCAGTGTAGGGGGAGATCACCCCGGGAGTGAATGGGGCAGTGTAGGGGGAGATCACCCCGGGAGTGTGTGGGACGGTGTAGGGGGAGATCACCCCGGGACTGAGTGGGACGGTGTAGGGGGAGATCACCCCGGGAGTGAATGGGACGGTGTGTGGGGAGATCACCCCGGGAGTGAGTGGGACGGTGTAGGGGGAGATCACCCCAGGAGTGAGTGGGACGGTGTAGGGGGAGATCACCCCGGGAGTGAGTGGGACGGTGTAGGGGGAGATCACCCCGGGAGTGAATGGGACAGTGTAGGGGAGATCACCCCGGGAGTGAATGGGACAGTGTACGGGGAGATCACCCCGGGAGTGAATGGGGCAGTGTAGGGGGAGATCACCCCGGGAGTGAATGGGGCAGTGTAGGGGGAGATCACCCCGGGAGTGTGTGGGACGGTGTAGGGGGAGATCACCCCGGGACTGAGTGGGACGGTGTAGGGGGAGATCACCCCGGGAGTGAGTGGGACAGTGTAGGGGGAGATCACCCCGGGACTGAGTGGGACGGTGTAGGAGGAGATCACCCCGGGAGTGAATGGGACGGTGTAGGGGAAGATCACCCCGGGAGTGAATGGGACGGTGTAGGGGGAGATCACCCCGGGAGTGAATGGGACGGTGTAGGGGGAGATCACCCCGGGAATGAATGGGACAGTGTAGGGGAGATCACCCCGGGAGTGAATGGGACAGTGTACGGGGAGATCACCCCGGGAGTGAGTGGGACAGTGTAGGGGAGATCACCCCGGGAGTGAATGGGACAGTGTACGGGGAGATCACCCCGGGAGTGAGTGGGACGGTGCAGGGGGAGATCACCCCGGGACTGAGTGGGACAGTGTAGGGGGAGATCACCCCGGGAGTGAATGGGACGGTGTAGGGGGAGATCACCCCGGGAGTGAATGGGACGGTGTAGGGGGAGATCACCCCGGGAGTGAATGGGACGGTGTAGGGGGAGATCACCCCGGGAGTGAGTGGGACAGTGTAGGGGGAGATCACCCCGGGAGTGAATGGGACGGTGTAGGGGGAGATCACCCCGGGAGTAAATGGGACAGTGTAGGGGGAGATCACCCCGGGAGTGAATGGGACGGTGTAGGGGGAGATCACCCCGGGAGGGAATGGGACGGTGTAGGGGAGATCACCCCGGGAGTGAGTGGGACAGTGTAGGGGGAGATCACCCCGGGAGTGAGTGGGACGGTGTAGGGGGAGATCACCCCGGGAGTGACTGGGACGGTGTAGGGGGAGATCACCCCGGGAGTGGTGGGACGGTGTAGGGGGAGATCACCCCGGGAGTGAGTGGGACGGTGTAGGGGGAGATCACCCCGGGAGTGAGTGGGACGGTGTAGGGGGCGATCACCCCGGGAGTGAGTGGGACGGTGTAGGGGGAGATCACCCCGGGAGTGAATGGGACGTTGTAGGGGGAGTTCACCCCGGGAGTGAGTGGGACGGTGTGCGGGGAGATAACCCCGGGAGTGAGTGGGACAGTGTAGGGGGAGATCACCCCGGGAGTGAGTGGGACAGTGTGCGGGGAGATCACTCCCGGAGTGAATGGGACAGTGTAGGGGGAGATCACCCCGGGAGTGAATGGGACGGTGTAGGGGGAGATCACCCCGGGAGTGAATGGGACGGTGTGTGGGGAGATCACCCCAGGAGTGAATGGGACGGTGTAGGGGGAGATCACCCCAGCAGTGAATGGGACGGTGTGTGTGGGAAGATCACCCCGGGAGTGAATGGGACGGTGTAGGGGGAGATCATCCCGGGAGTGAATGTGATGGTGTGCAGGGAGATCACCCCGGGAGTGAATGGGACGGTGTGCGGGGAGATCACCCCGGGAGTGAATGGGATAGTGTGCGGGGAGATCACCCCGGGAGTGAATGGGACAGTGTAGGGGGAGATCACCCCGGGAGTGAGTGGGACGGTGTACGGCGGGGGGTGGGGATGACCCTGGGAGTGAATGGGACGGTGTAGGGGGAGATCACCCCGGGAGTGAATGGTACGGTGTGCGGGGAGATCACTCCCGGGAGTGAATGGGACAGTGTAGGGGGAGATCACCCCGGGAGTGAATGGGACGGTGTAGGGGGAGATCACCCCAGGAGTGAGTGGGACGGTGTAGGGGGAGATCACCCCGGGAGTGAATGGGACAGTGTAGGGGGAGATCACCCCGGGAGTGAATGGGACGGTGTAGGGGGAGATCACCCCGGGAGTGAGTGGGACGGTGTAGGGGGAGATCACCCCGGGAGTGAGTGGGACGGTGTAGGGGGAGATCACCCCGGGAGTGAGTGGGACGGTGTAGGGGGGGATCACCCCGGGAGTGAGTGGGACGGTGTCGGGGGAGATCACCCCGGGAGTGAGTGGGACGGTGTAGGGGGGGATCACCCCGGGAGTGAGTGGGACGGTGTAGGGGGAGATCACCCCGGGAGTGAGTGGGACGGTGTAGGGGGAGATCACCCCGGGAGTGAGTGGGACGGTGTAGGGGGAGATCACCCCGGGAGTGAGTGGGACGGTGTAGGGGGAGATCACCCCGGGAGTGAGTGGGACGGTGTAGGGGGGGATCACCCCGGGAGTGAGTGGGACGGTGTAGGGGGAGATCACCCCGGGAGTGAGTGGGACGGTGTAGGGGGGGATCACCCCGGGAGTGAGTGGGACGGTGTAGGGGGAGATCACCCCGGGAGTGAGTGGGACGGTGTAGGGGGAGATCACCCCGGGAGTGAGTGGAACAGTGTAGGGGGAGATCACCCCGGGATTGAGTGGGACGGTGTGCGGGGAGATCACCCCGGGAGTGAATGGGACAGTGTAGGGGGAGATCACCCCGGGAGTGAGTGGGACGGTGTGCGGGGAAATCACCCCGGGAGTGAATGGGACGGTGTAGAGGGAGATCACCCCGGGAGTGTGTGATGGGACGGTGTGGAGGGAGATTCACTCTGTGTCTGACCGTGGGAGTGTGTGATGGGACGGTGTGGAGGGAGCTTCACTCTGTGTCTGACCACGGGAGTGTGTGATGGGACGGTGTGGAGGGAGCTTCACTCTGCGTCTGACCACGGGAGTGTGTGATGGGACGGTGTGGAGGGAGCTTCACTCTGCGTCTGACCACGGGAGTGTGTGATGGGACGGTGTGGAGGGAGCTTCACTCTGTGTCTGACCCCGGGAGTGTGTGATGGGACAGTGTGGAGGGAGCTTCACTCTGTGTCTGACCCCGGGAGTGTGTGATGGGACGGTGTGGAGGGAGCTTCACTCTGTGTCTGACCCCGGGAGTGTGTGATGGGACGGTGTGGAGGGAGATTCACTCTGTGTCTGACAGAAATGTGTAATGGGTTGGTGGGAAGGATGTTGCATCATTCCTTAGATTTACGACGTGTTGCAATAACTTCTGTGTCTGTGCAGGTCCAAGGCCCAAACATGTCTGTGGAGGAGCTGAAGTATGTTGCCATCCTCACTGGCTCAATCCCCGTTGGATTCTGCTTGAAACAGACCGGTATGTTCCACAATGGTCCACACTCTCACCTGCTACTGGGGGAGATCTGTATTAGTTTGCAGACATAATTTTCAGGCTGGGAAAATGGGCTTTGTCTCCACCACAGTCTGTGGCAGAGCATTCCACAGATTCACTATTCTCTGGCTAAAACATTCCTCCTCACCTCTGTTCTGAGGGTCACCCCTGAATTTTGAGGTTGTGCCTTCTCGTTCTGGATACCCCCGCCATTGGAAGTATCCTCTCTACATCCACCCTTTCTGGTGCTTTCAACATTCAGTAGGTTTCATTGTTCACATTCTTCTAAATTCCAGTGAGTTCAGGCCCAAAGCTGGCAAATACTCCTGATATGTTAACCTCTTCATTCCCAGAATCACCCTCATGAACCTCCTCCAGACTCTCTCCAATCACAACACATCTTTTCTGAGATATGGGGCCCAAAACTGATGACAATACTCCAAGTGTGGCCTAACTAGTGTCTTATAAAGGCTCAGCATTATCTCCTTGCTTTTATATTCTATTCCCCTTGAAATAAATGCCAACATTGCATTTGCCTTCTTTACCATAGACTTGACCTGTAAATTAAACTTCTGTGAGTCTTGTACAAGGACTCCTCAGTCCCTCTGCACCTCTGATGTTTGAACCTTCTCCCCATTTAGATAATAGTCTGCACTAATGTTCCTTTTACCAAAATGCCTTATCATACATTTCCCAACACTGTATTCCATCTGCCACTTCTTTGCTCATTCTTCCAATTTGTCAAAGTCCTGCTGTAATCACATTGCTCCCTCAGCACTACCTACCCCTCCACCTATCTTCGTGTTATCTGCAAACTTTGCCACAAAGCCAACAATTCCATTATCCAAACACTGACAAACAAGTGAAAAGCATCGGGCCCAATACTGACCCCTGAGGAACACCACTAGTTACAGAAAGCCAACCAGAAAAGCCCCTTTTTATTCCCATTTGCTGCCTTCTTCTGTCAGCCATTCCGCTACCCATGTCAGTATCTTTCCACTAGTGCCACAGGATCTTACCTTGTTAGGAAGCCTCATGTGTGTCACTTATCAAATGCCTTTTGAAAATCCAAGTAAATGACATTCACTGACTCTCCTTTGTCCACCCTGCTTGTTACTTCCTTGAAGAACTCTTAACAGATTTGTCAGGCAAGGTTTCCCTTCACAGGAACCATGCTGATGTTGACTTATTTTATCATTAGTCTCCAAGTACCCTGAAACCTCATCCTTAGTAATAGATTCCAACACTTTCCCAACCACTGATGTTAGGCTAACTGGCCTTTCTTTTGCTGTCCTCCCTTCTTGAAGAGTGGAGTGACATTTGCAATCTTCCAGTCCTCCAAGACCCTGCCAGAATCAAGTGATTCTTGAAAGATTATAACCAGTGCATTCGTTATCTCTTCAGCAACCTCTCTCAGGACTCTGGGATGTAGTCCATCTGGTTCAGGTGACTTATCCATCTTAAGACCTTTGAGTTTGCCCAGCACGTTTTCCTTTGTAATAGTAATGCACTCACTCCTGCTCCCTGACACTCATGGACCTCTGGCACATGTCTTCCACAGTGAAGACTGATACAAAGTACCCATTAAGTTCATTTGCCATTTCTTTGTCCCCATGACTACCTCACCAACATCATTTTCCAGTGGTCCAATATCAACTCTCACCTCCCTTTTACTCTTTAAATGACTGAAAAAACTTTCAGTGTCCTGCTTCATATTATTGGCAAGTCTCTCATGCCTTTGTAATTCCCTTTATTCCATTGTGATACTGAGTCACCTGACATGCTTCTCCCTCTCAGATTGTAGTATGAATTCAATCGTATTATGATCACTGCCTCCGAAGGGTTCCTTTACTTTAAAACTTTAAATTCCCTAATAAGATCTGGGTTATTACACAAAACCCAACCTAAGATGGCTTTTGGAGATAGGCTCAAGCACAAGCTGCTCTAAAAAGCCATCCCGTAGACATTCAACAAATTCCCTCTCTTGTGATCTGACGCTAACCTGATTTCCCCTTGCGTGTTGAAGACCCCTATTACAATTGTGACATTACTCTTATTACATGCCTTTAAGGCTGATTTATACTTGTGCGTACGGGCTACGCCATAGGCCTGATTTAGAATTTTGTGTAGCCCTACGCCGTAGTGAGCATGCGTAGTTGTGTCTGTGTTGCTCTGCAATTCACCGCCAAAACGCTAGTTGGCGATGGGGTTTCTATGCCACTGTGTTGAGCTTCTTCATGAGAGACATAGACGAGGAAATTCATTTCAAATATTTTCGGATGTCGGCAGGTAGATTTGACGATCTGGTTCATCGTCTCCAACCATTTATTTCACATCAGTGTACAGACATGGCGGAGAAAAGCAACCGTAAATGCGTAGGAGGAAATGCGATGCTACCAAGCGGACCAATCACAGTTGTTGCGGTCTGCGTCGCCACGACGCATGAGTTACATTTTTGGGGAGGTGCACGTCACCCTACGGCGTAGGGTACACGGTACCTACGGCATACGTTTGACGCAGAAGTATAAATTGGGCTTTATCCAGCTCCCTTTGCAATGTCAACTCTATATCTTGGCAAGTATTTGGAGGCCTATGTCGTTGAGGCATTATGTCGCAGTTGTACAAGATGTTGCTGAGATTTACGAGGATGTTGCCGGGACTTGAGGGACTGATTTATGGAGAGAGGTTGGGACTTTATTCCTGAAATCATAGAAAGATACAGCTCAGAAACAAGCCTTTTTATATGACCCTATCTACCTGTGACACCACTTTCAATGAATTACGGACCTGCATTCCCAGATCCCTTTGTTCTACTACATTGCTCAGTGCCTTACCATTCATTGTGTAAGACCTACCCTGGTTGGTCCTGTTGAAGTGTCCTACCGTTCACTGAGTAAGACCTACCCTGGTTGGTCCTGTTGAAGGGTCCTACCATTCACTGAGTAAGACCTACCCTGGTTGGTCCTGTTGAAGTGCAACACCTCCCACTTGTCCCTCTGCTGAGTGACTGAACCATCTTGACCAACCTCCCATGAGGGACCTTGTCAGATGCCTTGCAGACAACATCCACTGTCTTGTCTTCGTCAACTTTTGTAAGCTGCCTTGAAAAACTCTATAAAATTGGTTAGATATGATCTACCACGAAGCCATACTGACTATCTTTAATCAATCCACGTCTATCCAATTACTCATATATCCGGTCCCTGAGAATGCCTTCCAAAAACATTCTCACTATTGATGCCAGGCTCACTGGCCTATAATTTCATGGTTTATTTTTAGAGCCTTTCTTTAACAACAGAACAACATTGGCTATCCTCCAAACCCCTGGTACCTCTCCTGCCGCAAAGGATGATTTAAATATTTCTGCCAGTGCCCCAGCACTTTCTGCACTTGTCTTCTGCAGGGTCTATTTCTGGGGATATTTCCACCCTAATTTGCCTCAAGACAGGAAACACCTCCTCCTCTGAATCTGTGTCGGGTCCATGCTGCTTTGCCTCACTTCCGTAGACTGTGTCCGTCTCCTGAGTAAATGCAGATGCAAAAAGTGTATTTAAGATCACCCCTTCTCTTTTGACTCCACACGTGGATTACCATTCTAATCTCCAGAGGGCCAATTTTGTCCCTCGCAATCCTTTTGCTCTTAATATATCTGTAGAACCCCTTCGGATTCTCCTTCACCTTGTCTGTTTGGACAACTTCATGCCTTCTTTTAACCCTCCTGATTTCTTTCATAACTGTTCTCTTACATTTCTGAGTACCTGATTTGTTCCTATCTGCCTATATCTGCTATGCACCTCCTTCTTTTAACCAGAGCCTCAATATCTCAGAAAAACCAAGGTTGACAGACACATACAAGCTTTGTACTCTCAAAATCTCACTTTTGAAGGCCACCCACTTACCAAGTACAAATTTGCCAGAGAACAGTCTGTCCCAATCCACACTTGCCAGATCCGTTCTGATGCCATCAAAACTGGCCTTCCTCTAATTTAGCATCTCAACCCGAGGACCAGATTTCCTCTTCCATATTTACTTTGAAACTAATGGGATTGGGTCACCGGATGCAAAGTGTTTCCCTACACAAACTTCTGTCATCTGCCCCGTCTTATTCCTTAATAGATAATGTATCGCACTCTCTAGTTGGGACCTCTATATATTGATTTAGAAAACTTTCCCGAACCTATTTGATAAACTCTATTCCATCCAGCCCTTTTACAATATGGGAGTCCCAGTCAATGTGTGGAAAGTTAAAATCACCTCTTGTCATAACCTTATGTTTCTTGCAACAGCCTGCGATCTCTTTACAAATTTGTTCCTCTAAATCCCAAGGACTGTTGAGTGGTCTGTAATATAGGCCTATTAACATGGTCATACCTTTCTTATTTCTCAGTTCCACCCATAACGCCTCGCTAGACGAGTTCTCCAGTCTGTCCTGATGGAGCACTGTCATGATATTTTCCCTGACTAGTACCGCCACCCCCCCCTTTAATCTCTCCGCTCTGTCGGGACCCCAGAATATTGAGCTACCAGTCTTGCCCCCTCCTCCAACCAAATCTCACTCGTGGTTACAACATCATAATTCCAGGTGTTGATCTGTGCCCTGAGCTCATCCGCCTTTCCACGATACTTCTTGCATTGAAATATATGCAGCTCAGGACTCTAGTTGCACCATGCTCAACTTATTAGTTTCTAACTTTGTCTGTCTCCACTATCCACTAACTGTTCCTATCCCCGTTCACTTCTAGTTTAAACCCTGCCCACCCCATGCAGCATGAACAAACTTTCCTGATCGGATATTAGTCCCTTTCCAGTTCAGGTGCAAACCGTCTCTTCTGTACAGGTTCCACCTTTCCCGGGAGAGAGCCCAATCGTCCGAAAATCATATGCCCTCCCTCCTTAGCCACGTATTAATCTGTAATCTTCCTATTTCTGGCCTCACTAGCACATGGCACAGGTAGCGATTCTGAGATCACAACCCTGTAGGTCCTGCCCTTTAACTTAGCACCTAACTCCCTGAACTCATTTTGAAGAACCTGGTCACTCTTCCTACCCATGTCATTGGTACCTACAGGAACCACCACCTCTGGTTGTTCACCCTCCTACTTAAGAATGCTGGGGACTCAATCTGAGATATCCCGGACCGCAGCACCTGGGAGACTCCAGAGATGTGTGTCAGACACGGCTGTAAGCAGCACTGGGGCCTCACAGGGGACTGTATTGTCTTCTTTCCTGTTTACCCTGTGTACTTTGGACTTTAGATACAACACTGATTCTTGTCCTTTGCAGAAATTCTCTGATGACTCGGCAACAGTTGGGTGTATAAAGGGAGGACGGGAGGATGAGTACAGGGCCCTGGTGGAGGACTTTGTCAAATGGTGCAAGCTGAATCATCTGCAGCTTAACATCAGTCAGACGAAGGAGATGGTGATGGACTTTAGGAAGATTAAGCCTGCACTGCTCCCTGTTACTATTGATGGTGGGGATGTGGATGTGGTGAGAACCCACCAGTACCTGGGGGTGCACCGACCAGCACCAACACGGAGGCTGTGTTGCCTCTACCTCCTGAGGAGACTGAAGTCCTTTGGAGTATGCAGGCCTCTCCTTCACATATTCTACTGGTTTTTTGCACCAGAAAGATCTTCTATGCGGTGGTGTACTGAGGCAATGGCATCAACAGGGGTGATACCATCAGGCTCAATAAACTGATCAGAAAGGCTGGCTCTGTTATAGGAGTCAAACTGGACAGACTGGAGGCTGTGGTAGAACAAAGGACCCTATGGAAAACCCTGACAATTCTGGACAATGTTTCTCACCCTCTGCATGCCACCTTGGCTGAACAGAGGAGCATTTTTAGTAAAAGACTGAGACAACTGCACTGCTTCAATATGAGGTCATTCTTACCCTCGGCCATTAGGCTCTATAGTGAGTCAACCTATAGTGGAAGAAGTGATGACTCCCCTCCTGTTAGACTGTTTGTGCTAACTTATTCTTTCTATTTCACTTCTAATATTTATATTTGTGCACTTGGGATACTACCGTGACACTGTAATTTCAATTGGGATCAGTAAAGTATCATCATCAAACCATTCTCATCCACAGAACCACCCTCCGGTTCCCCTAACCCTGTCACCACAGTTTACCTCTCCTCCCCCTCCCCTTCCCTTCTGAGTCAGTGCCAGAGATCCGACCTCTGTGACCTTCCTCTGCTAGGTCATCCCCCCCCCACCAGTATCCAAATTAGGATACCTATTGTTGAGGGGGATGGCCCCAGGGGTACTCTGTACTGGCTGTCTAACCCCTTTCCCCTTTCCCCTTCCTGATTGTCGTCCTGTGTCCTGCACCTTAGGTGTAACCAGCTTTCTTTATATCCTATCTACCCCTCAGCCTCCCAATTGGTCCAGATTTTTTCCAGTGCCAGATCCAACTCCTTAATGCAGAGTGTTAGAAGCTGCAGCAGGATACACTTCTCACAAATGTAGTCGTCAAGGAGACAGGAGGTCTCCCTGCCTTCCCGCATCCCGCAAGAGAAGCACTCCACTATCCTGCCTGGTATCTCCCTACTATCCTAACCGAGCAGATAGAAAGAATGAAAAACAAGGAACTAGTCAACCTTCAGCTTGTTCTTTTGCTTTCTCTTACTCAAGCCTTGAAAACCTTCACTCTAATGCTGACCTCTCCAACAATGGCCGCTTCCAAAATGGCCCATAGAGTGTAGGAGACTGAGAGGTGTATAAAACCATGGAGGACACAGATAGGGTGAATGAGCACAGTCTTTTTCCCAGGGTTGGGCAATCAAGAACCAGAGGGCACAGATTCAAGGTGAGAGGGGGAAAGAGATTTAATAGGGACCCAGGGGGCAACTTTTTCCACCCAGAGGGTTGTCCGTCTATGGAACGTGCTTCCAGAAGAAGAGGTTGAGGCTGGAATTTTAACAGCATTGACAAAGGCACATGGACAGGTGCACGGATAGGAAAGGTTCAGAAGGACACGAGTATAATGTGACCAACTGGAACAGGCTTAGTTGAGAATCTGGGCTGGCATTGATGATTGATGAATGGTCTGTCTCCATGTTGGACGCGTTATTTGTCAGGAGCGGTTCACACCTGACGCCGATACAGAGGGAGCGCCACGGGAAGCCGTGGGTGGTGGGAATCCTGCCAGTGACCCTCTCTCTCTCTCTCTCTTGCCACCCCACAGGGAAGCTGGGGAGACAGATCAGCGCCACGCTGATCGGGTTCACTATTGTGGCGGCAACCTGTGGCCTTCACACCTTCCATTCGCTCCTGTGCATCTTCATCACCTGGGCAATCATCAGGTTCTGCACCAGGTACGTGTCCATCATGTCCCTCGACCCCCTCGCCCCTCACCGAGACCTGCTGCTTTGCTCTCTACACCCACAACTGTGTGGCTAGACACAGCATAAATGCCGTCCATAAATTTGCCAGCAACACAACCATTGGCAGAGTTTCAGATGGTGACGAAGAGGAGCACAGGAGTGAGATAGATCAGCTTGTTGAGTGGTGTCGCAGCACAACCTCGCACTCAACGTCAGTAAAACACAGGAAGTGATTGTGGACTTCAGGCAGGGGAAGTCAAGGGAACACACACCAGTCCTCATCAAGGGATCAGAAGTGGAAAGGGTGATTAATAGAACATAGAACAGTACAGAACAGACCTTTTGGCCCACAGTGTTGTGGCAAACTAGGTAAAAAGTGAATCAAAAAACCCTCAAACTAATCTCTCCTACCTGTACAATGTGCACAACCCTCCATCTTCCTCACATTCATGTGCCTATCCAAACATCTTTTAAAAGCCTCAAATGTATTTGCCTCTACCACCGTATCAGGCAGCACATTCCAGGCATCCACCCCTCACATCCCCTCTCATCTTCAGTGCATGTCCTCTGGTATTAGACATTTCATGTGGAAGGCACTAGCAGTTCCAGGTGTCGGGGGCATGAAGCGTATGAAGCTACCAGAACTAGATAGAAGGTTCTTCGGAAGCTGAGAGGTCTGAAGGTAGATAAGTCACCTGGACAAGATTGTGTATACCCCAGAGTTTTGATTCCGACTCTTTGTCTTTCTGGCATTGAGGAAGAGGTTATTTGTCAGGACCAGGCCTTGACTCGACTACCTCCTCTCCAAAGGCCATCTGATCATTGTTGGTGAAGAGTCCCACCACTGGCAAGAAGCGCGGGCCCGTGTGAACACTGGAGCAATGAAAAACTTTCCTGCTGTGGCATCAAAGGCACACAGCATCGCTCACAAAGAAACACACAAATTAAAGATACATCAGACTCAATTTTTCACAGAAGGAACACAGTTGGTCATGCTGTTACTGTACCAAGCCAGTGATTAGGCTTGTGCCAATTGGTTGAAGGGAAGTAGCCGATCCTGAACCTGGTGAAGTGGGGCGTCGGGCTTCTGTACCTCCTGCCCGATGGGAGATGCCAGAAGATGGCGCGGCCCGGACGGTGACGATCTTTGATGGTGACCTTGCCTTCCTGAGGCAGCACCTGGTGTAGATACTCCCGATGGTGGGGAGGGATGTACTGGGCTGAGTGAGTGCATGACACTCTGCAGCTTCTTACCTTCCTGACCGTACCAGACCGTACCTGACCCTACCAGACCCTACCAGCCTGTATCTGACCGTACCAGACCCTATCTGACCGTACCTGACTGTACCTGACCCTACCAGACCCTACCAGCCTGTATCTGACCGTACCAGACCCTAGCTGACCGTACCTGACTGTACCTGACCCTACCAGACCCTACCAGACCCTACCAGACCGTACCTGACCGTACCAGACCGTGACGTAACCAGTCAGCATACTCCCATCTTCAATCGTTTAATTGGAGGAGGGCAAATGACACACGCTGAAAGGAGCTGGAGGGGATCAGCCGTTGTCTGTGTCTGACCTGTGTAAGCACCAAGATCTCCTGATGTGGACCCCCCAACGAAGTCAACAATTAGTTGCTTTACCAGGGCAGTGGGAAGTGTAGACAAACTTAGCTGTAGGCAAAAGAACTGGGGGTAGAGTTTTTTTCCTCTCCCACAATTCATTGTTTTTCCTCCTTTATATGTACTCAGTTAAAACAGTAGGGATGCCCGGCAGGATAGTGGAACGCTCCTCTTGCAGGATGTGGGAAGGCGGGTTGACCTCCGGTGTCCCTGACCACTACACCTGCGAGAAGCACAACCATTTGCAGCTTCTAACACTCTGCATTAAGGAATTGGCTCTGGAACTGGATGAAATCTGGATCAGTTGGGAGGTTGAGGGGGTGATAGTGCAGGACTCAGGAAATCGGGCGACAGCCAGAGGGGAGAAAGGGTTATACAGTCAGTGGCCATCCCCTTCAACAACAGGTATAAAACATTCAATACTGTGAGTGGGAAATGGCCCAGCAGAGGAAAGGTACATCTCTGTCACTCAGAAGGGAAGTGAGGGGGGAGGGGGAGAGAAGAGTCGAGCTGTGGTGAAACTTGTTTGCAGGAGGGGCAGGACTGGCAGCTCACTATTCCAGGGTTCCGATGTGTTAGACACGACAGAGTTGGAGAGATTAAAGGAGAAGGGACGGCATTACTAGTCAAGGAAAATGTCACGGCAGTGCTCAGTCAGGACAGATGGGAGAACTTGTCTAGTGAGGCATTTTTGGGTGGAACTGATAAATATGAAAGGTGTGACCACGTTGATTACAAACCACCCTCCCAAATTCAAGGGATTTAGAGGAAGACATTTGCAGAGAGATTGCAGAATGTTACAGGAAACACAAGGTTGGTACAGCAGGTGGTTTTAACTTTCCACATATTGACTGGGACTTCCATACTATAAAAGGACTCGATAGCATAGTATTTGTCAATTGTGTTCAGGGAAGTTTTCTTGACCAGTATGTAGAAGTCCCAACGAGAGAGTGTGAAACTTGATCTGCTATTAGGGAATGAGGCAGGGCAGGTGACAGAAGTTTGTGTCGGGAACAATTTGCATCTCGTGATCACAATGCCATTCGTTTCAAAGGAAATGTGGAAAAGGGGAGGTCTAGTCCGCGGACAGATTCTGAATTGAAGAAAGGCCAATTTTGATAGTATCAGAAAGGATTTGGCAAGTGTGGATTGGGACAGGCTGTTTTCTGGCAGAGGTGCACTTGGTAAGTGGAAGGCCTCAAACGTGAGATTTTGAGAGTGCAAAGCTGGTATGTGCCTGTCAGAATAAAGCAGGAGATTACAGGCCGGTGAGTAAGTTGCGGGAAAGTTATTAAAAGGGATTCTAAGGGCCTGGATATACAAGTCTTTGGAGAGACATGGACTGATTAAGGATAGTCAGCATGGTTTCCTGCATGGTAGGTCACGTCTAACCAATCTTATAGTTTTTCAAGGAGGTTTCCAGTAAAGTTGATGAAGGCAAGGCAGTGGATATTGTCTACATGGACTTTAGTAAGGTATTTGACAAAGTTCTGCATGGGAGGCTGGTCACAAAGGTTCAGTCGCTCAGCATTCAAGATGAGCTAGTAAATTGGATTAAACCTTGGCTTTGTGGGAGAGTGGTAGCAGATGGCTACCTCTCTGAGTGGAGGCCTGGGACTGGCAGCTGCATGGATCTGTGCTGGCTCCATTGCTGTTTGTCATCTGTATCAACAGTCTGGATGATCATGTGCTTAACCGGATCAGCAAATTTGCGGATGACAAGAAGATTAGGGGTGCGGTGGACGGTGAGGAAGGCTATCATGGCTTGCAGAGGGATCTGGACCGGCTGGAAAATGGAATATAATGCAGACAAGTGCAAGACATTGCACTTTGGTTTGGTAGGTCTGACAGTGAACGGTAGGGCATTGAGTGTGGCACAACACGGGGATGGGGGTCTGTCAATACAGAACCGTCGTTCGCCGAGTGTGGTACAACACGGGGATGGGGGTGTGTCAATACAGAACCGTCGTTCGCCGAGTGTGGTAGAACACGGGGATGGGGGTGTGTCAATACAGAACCGTCGTTCGCCGAGTGTGGTAGAACACGGGGATGGGGGTGTGTCAATACAGAACCGTCGTTCGCCGAGTGTGGTAGAACACGGGGATGGGGGTCTGTCAATACAGAACCATCGTTCACCGAGTGTGGTAGAACACGGGGATGGGGGTGTGTCAATACAGAACCATCGTTCACTGAGTGTGGTAGAACACGGGGATGGGGGTGTGTCAATACAGAACCATCGTTCACCGAGTGTGGTACAACACGGGGATGGGGGTCTGTCAATACAGAACCATCGTTCACCGAGTGTGGTACAACACGGGGATGGGGGTCTGTCAATACAGAACCATCGTTCACTGAGTGTGGTAGAACACGGGGATGGGGGTGTGTCAATACAGAACCATCGTTCACCGAGTGTGGTACAACACGGGGATGGGGGTCTGTCAATACAGAACCATCGTTCACTGAGTGTGGCGTCACAGGTAGATAGGTTATAAAGAAAGCTTTTGGCACATTGACTTCCATCATTCAAAGTATTGAGTACAGGAGGTGGGATGTTATGTTAGTTGTATAAGAGGTTGGGGAGGCCTAATTTGGAGTATTGCGTGCAGTTTTGGCCACCTACCTACGGGAAAGATGTAAATATGTAGAAAGAGTACAGAGGGCCTGAGTTATAAAGAAAGACTGAATAGTTTAGGACTATTTTCCTTGGAGTGTAGGCGATTGAGAGGAGATTTGATAGAGGTATACAAAACCTGGGCTGTACTTTTTTATGCCTATGATTAAATGACTGTAGCTCTTTATTTTTTTTACTGACGCTGTGAAAGATTGTCGTTCTGACTCCACTCACCGAGGTGTCCAGGCTCACTCCAGTATGGGATTTGGAGTATTGTGTTCAGTTCTGGAAAGATGGAAAGAGTGCAGAGGAGATTTCTGAGGATGTTGCCAGGACTTGAGCGACTGAGTTATACTGAGAGGTCAGTCAGGTTAGGACTTTATTCCTTGAAGCAGTGTCGGAGACTGAGGGGGACAGGTAGGGGGAATATACACAGGCTTGGGCAAGCAGGAACCAGAGGGCACAGGTTTAAGGTGAGAGGGGGGAGAGAGGTTTAACAGGGGACCCGAGGGGCAACTTTTTCACCCAGAGGGTGGTCTGTCTATGGAATGAGTGGCCAGAGGTTATCTGTACGGCAGCCGCTCTCTCTCCCACCGCTGTCTGTGCCGCCAGCCGCTGGCAGCTTGTTGTGTGTACTTAGAAAATGATAGGCAGCAGTTAACCAGCCGCAGTGCATAAGCACCTACCACCCTGCACTGGAGACCACGAGGGCCCCACTTGCGTCGTCAGACACAGTATAAACACACAGAGTACTCAGGTAAGTAACACCTGTAGCAGGGCTGAGACTGTTCGCTGCCGCGGTTCAAAATGCTTTCCAAGAAAAGAAAAGCTGACATCGAAGGTCAGATATTCAACGATAATTGGAAAGATCGCTTTTTCTTCTGTGAGATCAACGGCAAACCTGTGTGTCTGATATGCTGGCAACAAGTGACTGTGGCAAGACTACAATATCAAACGACACTATGAGACGTCACACGGAGAAAAAAATGACAAGTACGCAGGACGACTCAGAACGCAAAAGGTAAACGAGTTTGAAGCAGCTCTGAGAAAATAGCAATCAGTGTTCACTAAAGGTCGAGAGACTCATGATGGAGCTGTCGGGGCCAGCTATATTATTGCCAACAAAATAGCTACTGCGTCGAAGCCATCCTCAGAGGGGGAATTCATCAAACCACGCATGCTGATGGCGGCTGAGCTGGTGTGCCCTGAGAAGAGACAGGCTTTTGGTAATATCAGCTTGTCAAGAAATACTGTGGCAGAGAGAATCGGGGACCTTGCAGGAGATTTGAACAGTCAACTAAAAGACAAAGTGAAGTCATTTATTGCCTTCTGTATTGCAATTGATGAGAGCACCGACGTGTCTGATGTAGCTCAATTGGGAATATTTATTCCTGGTGTTGATGTATCTTTGACCATCACCGAGGAGTTTGTGGAGATGGTGCCCATGACAAACACCACAACGGCGAACAACGTTTTCTCCTGCCTCGTCGAGGCCTTGGACGGACTGGGGGTTGACTGGGGTCACGCTGTCAGCGTGGCAACAGATGGCGCACCGTCCACGGTCGGGGAAAAGGCAGGAGTTGTTGGGAAACTCAGAGAGAAAGTTCAGACAGCGAATCCAGAGCAGGAATTCTGGAATTTTCATTGTATTATACACCAAGAGGCGTTCTGTAGCAGGAGCCTGAAAATGGACAATGTCATGGATGTAGTAATCAAAACGGTTCATTTTATTAGAGCCAAGGGACTTAACCATCGGCAATTTGACACTCTTTTGTCCAAAAGTAACATTGGATGCGGCCTACCCTACCACACTGAAGTCCGCTGGTTGAACAGAGGGGCTGTGCTCTGTTTGTCTCCCCCCCATCCCTCCCCACCGATCTCCCTCCTGGCACTTATCCTTGTCAGCGGAACAAGTGTTACACATGCCCTTACACTTCCTCCCTCACCACCATTCAGGGCCCCAGACAGTCCTTCCAGGTGAGGCGACACTTCACCTGTGAGTCGACTGGGGTGATATACTGCGTCCGGTGCTCCCGATGTGGCCTTTTATATATTGGCGAGACCCGACGCAGACTGGGAGACCGCTTTGCTGAACACCTACGCTCTGTCCGCCAGAGAAAGCAGGATCTCCCAGTGGCCACACATTTTAATTCCGCGTCTCATTCCCACTCTGACATGTCTATCCACGGCCTCCTCTACTGTAAAGATGAAGCCACACTCAGGTTGGAGGAACAACACCTTATATTCCTTCTAGGTAGCCTCCAACCTGATGGCATGAACATTGACTTCTCTAACTTCCCTTAATGCCGCACCTCCCCATCCGTTTTTTACTTATCTTTTATTATTATATATTTTTTTTTCTCTCTCTCCTTTTTCTCCCTCTGTCCCTCTCACTATACCCCTTGCCCATCCTCTGGACTTCCCCCTCCTCCTTTCCTTCTTCCTAGGCCTCCTGTCCCATGATCTTCTCATATCCCTTTTGCCTATCACCTGTCCAGCTCTTGGCTCCATCCCTCCCCCTCCTGTCTTCTCCTATCATTTTGGATCTCCCCCTCCCCCTCCCACTTTCAAATCTCTTACTATCTCTTCCTTCAGTTAGTCCTGACGAAGGGTCTCGGCCCAAAACATCGACTGTACCTCTTCCTATAGATGCTGCCTGGCCTGCTGCGTTCATCAGCAATTTTTATGTGTGTTGCTTGAAATTCCAGCATCTGCAGATTTCCTCATGTTTGGGTTGTGCTCGAGCGTTTTTTTCAATTACGTGCGGAAATTGGACTATTCATGAACGAGAAAGGGAAGCCAGTGGCAGAGTTGGATGACCGAGACTGGCTTCAGGATCTTGCATTTTTGGTTGGATATTACAGAGCACTTAAATGTGCTTAATGTTAACATGCAAGGCCACAACAAACTTGTTACGGAATACTACGACAGCATTCTTGCCTTTCAAGTTAAATTAGGCCAGTGGGAGATGCAGCTGTCCCGGAGCAAGCCAGCTCACTTCCCCTCTTTGCAGTCTGTGCGTGTCGCTCATGGGGATAATGACAACATGGACAGGGACAAGGACAAAATATCACGGCTGAAAAGTGAGTTTCAGAATCGTTTCCAAGTCTTCACTCAGCTCGAGAAGGAATTCTCACTATTTTGCTTGCCGTTTGCTGTCAACGCAGCATCAGATGTGCCAGCGGAACTCCAAATGGAACTAATTGAAATTCAGTGCTCGGCTTTGAAATATAAAATTGAGACCGTGGGTCTGGACTCATTCTATCAATACCTGGGACCGATGTACCCCAAGGTGACAGACTTTTGCATGTTCGGGACAACAGATCTCTGTGAAGCAGGCGTTCTCCATAATGAACATTAACAAATCCAAACTGCGCTCGCAGCTGACACACAGATGTCTAAATAACATTATGAAAATCACAACTGCCCAGAAACTGATCGCTGATGTTGCTTGAAATTCCAGCATCTGCTTATTTCCTCGTGGTTGCCTGATGTTTACAGGCTGGTTAAAGCCAAGAGATGCCAGGTGTCTGGAAGCAGCAAGTGAAAAATGCATGACACTGTTTGATGCACTGCGTCATGTAAGCAAAATGCATGATGAAATATTGAGTGTTATAATATTGTGATTCATTCATTTTCTGACTTATTGTAAATGTGATCACTTCAATAAAAATTAGAGGCTAACTGTGTTCATTGTCTGAGTTTGATTGCTGGAAGAGGGCTAATAAAAATTAGGTGCAGTTGTGTAGGCTACATTTACAATTTGTTTCGTTAGGTCTACATTTGTGGCTGCTAATGTTCCATTTCAAATGGTTTATTAATAGAAAGGGTGTGGCTCCCAAAACAATCTTAGCCAAAATAGCATCGGTTTTTCTCTCCCTCATCACAACTCTCTTGTAGCCTACGACTGTAAGTTAATACCAATCATAAAATAATGCTTGCGAGGCAATCTCCTTCATAAGAAACGAAATTCATAAAGTGAAACACTTTGTAGTTACAGCAGAGACTGAGACACATGAGAGCAGGTTGAAAAAACGAAGCTGTGCGAGCACGCGCGTGCGCAACTGATCCGACCCGTGACCTAAAATGAGTTTGACACCCCTGCCTTACGGGCAGCAGCAGGTATTGAACCCGTGTTCCTGGCGCTGGGCGCTGTCCCCTGTCGCATGCATTGTTGGAGATGCTGGTGACCTCCCCGAGCCAGTCAGAGCGGGAGAGAGGTGTCAGGGTCGAGCCACTCATCTGCAATGGTGGGGCAGTTGGAGAAACTAAGAGCTTTCACTCTCTCCTGCAGATACTGCTACCAGCTCACTCTGGCCTGGATGTTCTCGTATCTTCTCCTCTTCCGCATGCTGGGCTACCTGGGGCTGCCATCCCCCACTCCCTTCGCCAATGCCGTCCAGCTCCTGCTGACGCTCAAGGTGAGTGCAAACCGGGCAGCGGGGGTCGACCAGGGGCAGAAAGGTCAGTGACTGACCACCCACTCTCCCCCTAACTCACACCCACTGTCCCCCACCCGTTCTCCCCACTCTGCCCCTCATTACCCACCACCTGACCCCTCCCCTTTCCCCTACCCCATCCCCAGCCCCTTTCCCCACCCCTCCCTCCACTTTCCCCACCCCTCCCTCCCCTTTCCCCACCCTTCCCCTCTTTCCCCACCCCTCCCTCCCCTTTCCCCACCCTTCCTCCTCTTTCCCCAACCCCTCCCCTTTCCCCACCCCCTCCCCTTTCCCCACCCCTCCCCACTCTTCCCTCGCCCCCTGTTCCCGCCCCTCACCCTCTGCCCACTCCAACTTCCTACACCCACTCTCACCCCTGCTCTCCACCCTCTTCTCCCACCCTCGTCCCTTTCCCCTCTCATTCCGTATACTCCCTCTTACACCTTCCCATCTCCTCCCCCACACCCTCCCACCTCTTACCCTATCTCCACACTCACCCCACCCCACTCTATCCCCGCCCCCCCAGCTTTCAACCCTTCTCTCTCCCCTCCCTCTCTTCCACCCCTTCACTCTCTCCCTCTCTTCCCCTCACTCTCTCCCTCTCTCTCTCCTCTCCTATCACCCTCACAGTCTCTCTGTCTCTCACTCACCAGATGGTGAGCCTGGCGGCAGAGTTGAACCCGGTCTACCTGGAGGCGTTGAGCCGGGGACGGACTCCCCCTGGTCGTCATCCGCTGGACGGAGTGATGCCCGGACTACGGGAGATTCTCTGTTACAGCTACTGTTATCTGGGCATTATGACCGGTGAGAGATCCCCTTGTCCAAACCCTGGCACCTACTCCCTACCTCAACGCCATCTTCTCCTTCCTCCACCGCCACCCACCCTCTCATCCCCCCACACCCCTCCTCTCCACCCCCACCCAACCCCCCCATCACCCCACAACCCCCATATACCCTCTCCACTGCCACCCACCCACTCATCCCCCCACACCCCTCCTCTCCACCCCCTCCCACCCTCTCATCCCCCCACACCCCTCCTCTCCACCCCCACCCACCCTCTCATCCCCCCACACCCCTCCTCTCCACCCCCACCCACCCTCTCATCCCCCCACACCCCTCCTCTCCACCCCCACCCACCCTCTCATCCCCCACACCCCTCACCCCTCTCCAGCCCTACCCACCCTCTCATCCCCCCACACCCCTCCTCTCCACCTCCACCCAACCCCCCCATCACCCCACACCCCTCAACCCTCTCCAGCCCTACCCACCCTCTCATCCCCCCACACCCCTCCTCTCCACCCCCACCCAACCCCCCCATCACCCCACAACCCCCATATACCCTCTCCACTGCCACCCACCCTCTCATCCCCCCACACCCCTCCTCTCCACCCTCTCCCACCCTCTCATCCCCCCACACCCCTCCTCTCCACCCCCACCCACCCTCTCATCCCCCCACACCCCTCACCCCTCTCCAGCCCGACCCACCCTCTCATCCCCCCACACCCCTCCTCTCCACCCCCACCCAACCCCCCCATCACCCCACAACCCCCATATACCCTCTCCACTGCCACCCACCCTCTCATCCCCCCACACCCCTCCTCTCCACCCTCTCCCACCCTCTCATCCCCCCACACCCCTCCTCTCCACCCCCACCCACCCTCTCATCCCCCCACACCCCTCCTCTCCACCCTCTCCCACCCTCTCATCCCCCCACACCCCTCCTCTCCACCCCCACCCACCCTCTCATCCCCCCACATCCCCTTACCCCACTCCACCCCTACCCACCCTCTCATCCCCCCACACCCCTCCTCTCCACCCCCCCACCCACCCTCTCATCCCCCCACACCCCTCCTCTCCACCCCCACCCAACCCCCCCATCACCCCACAACCCCCATATACCCTCTCCACTGCCACCCACCCACTCATCCCCCCACACCCCTCCTCTCCACCCCCTCCCACCCTCTCATCCCCCCACACCCCTCCTCTCCACCCCCACCCACCCCCTCATCCCCCCACACCCCTCCTCTCCACCCCCACCCACCCTCTCATCCCCCCACACCCCTTCTCTCCACCCCCACCCACCCTCTCATCCCCCACACCCCTCACCCCTCTCCACCCCTACCCACCCTCTCATCCCCCCACACCCCTCCTCTCCACCCCAACCACCCTCTCATCCCCCATCTCCTCACCCCCACTCACCCTCTCATCCCCCCACACCCCTCCTCTCCACCCCCACCCATCCCACCATCACCCCACAACCCCCATATACCCTCTCCACTGCCACCCACCCACTCATCCCCCCACACCCCTCCTCTCCACCCCCTCCCACCCTCTCATCCCCCCACACCCCTCACCCCTCTCCACCCCCTCCCACCCTCTCATCCCCCCACACCGCTCCTCTCCACCCCCTCCCACCCTCTCATCCCCCCACACCCCTCCTCTCCACCCCCACCCACCCTCTCATCCCCCACACCCCTCACCCCTCTCCACCCCTACCCACCCTCTCATCCCCCCACACCCCTCCTCTCCACCCCAACCACCCTCTCATCCCCCATCTCCTCACCCCCACTCACCCTCTCATCCCCCCACACCCCTCCTCTCCACCCCCACCCATCCCACCATCACCCCACAACCCCCATATACCCTCTCCACTGCCACCCACCCACTCATCCCCCCACACCACTCCTCTCCACCCCCTCCCACCCTCTCATCCCCCCACACCCCTCACCCCTCTCCACCCCCACCCACCCTCTCATCCCCCCACACCCCCTCCTCTCCACCCCCTCCCACCCTCTCATCCCCCCACACCGCTCCTCTCCACCCCCTCCCACCCTCTCATCCCCCCACACCCCTCCTCTCCACCCCCTCCCACCCTCTCATCCCCCCACACCCCTCACCCCTCTCCACCCCCACCCACCCTCTCATCCCCCCACACCCCTCCTCTCCAGCCCCACCCACCCTCTCATCCCCCCACACCCCTCCTCTCCACCCCCACCCATCCCACCATCACCCCACAACCCCCATATACCCTCTCCACTGCCACCCACCCACTCATCCCCCCACACCCCTCCTCTCCACCCCCTCCCACCCTCTCATCCCCCCACACCCCTCACCCCTCTCCACCCCCACCCACCATCTCATCCCCCCACACCCCTCCTCTCCACCCCCTCCCACCCTCTCATCCCCCCACACCGCTCCTCTCCACCCCCACCCACCCTCTCATCCCCCACACCCCTCCTCTCCACCCCCTCCCACCCTCTCATCCCCCCACACCCCTCACCACCCCCACCCACCCTCTCATCCCCCCACACCCCTCCTCTCCAGCCCCACCCACCCTCTCATCCCCCCACACCCCTCCTCTCCACCCCACCCATCCTGTCATCCCCCCACACCCCTCCTCTCCACCCCCTCCCACCCTCTCATCCCCCCACACCCCCTCACTCCTCTCCACCCCTACCCACCCTCTCATCCCCCAACATCCCTCCTCTCCACCCCCACCCACCCTCTCAACCCCCCACACCCCCTCACCCCTCTCCACCCCAACCCACCCTCTCATCCCCCCACACCCCTCTCCACCCCCACCCACACTCTCATCACCCCACACCCCTCCTCTCCACCCCCACCCACCCTCTCATCCCCCCACACCCCACCCACCCTCTCATCCCCCCACACCCCCTCACTCCTCTCCACCCCCACCCACCCTCTCATCTCCCCACATCCCCTCACCCCTCTCCACCCCCACCCACCCTCTCATCACCCCACATCCCCTCCTCTCCACCCCCACACCCCTCCTCTCCACCCCCTCCCACCCTCTCATCCCCCCACACCCCTCCTCTACACCCCCTCCCACCCTCTCATCCCCCCACACCCCCTCACCGCTCCACCCCTACCCACCCTCTCATCCCCCCACATCCCTCCTCTCCACCCCCACCCACCCTTTCAACCCCCCACACCCCCTCACCCCTCTCCACCCCCACCCACCCTCTCATGCCCCCACACCCCCTCACCCCTCTCCACCCCCACCCACCCTCTCATCACCCCACACACCTCCTCTCCACACCCACTCATCCCCCCACACCCCTCCTCTCCACCCCCACCCACCCTCTCATCCCCCCCACACCCCCTCACCCCTCTCCACCCCTACCCACCCTCTCATCCCCCCACACCCCTCCTCTCCACCCCCACCCACCCTCTCATCCCCCCACACCCCTCCTCTCCACCCCCTCCCACCCTCTCATCCCCCCACACCCCCTCACCCCTCTCCACCCCTACCCACCCTCTCATCCCCCCACACCCCTCCTCTCCACCCCCACCCATCCCACCATCACCCCTCACCCCTCCTCTCCACCCCAACCACCCTCTCATCCCCCCACACCCCCTCACCCCTCTCCACCCCCACCCACCCACTCATCACCCCACACACCCTCCACCACCACCTCTCTCATCTTCCCCATCACACCCATTCACCGCCACCCACCCTCTCATCACCCCACACCCCTCCTCTCCACCCCCACCCACCCTCTCATCCCCCCACACCCCTCCTCTCCACCCCACCCACCCTCTCATCCCCCCACACCCCCTCACCCCTCTCCACCCCCACCCACCCTCTCATCTCCCCACATCCCCTCACCCCTCTCCACCCCCACCCACCCTCTCATCACCCCACATCCCCTCCTCTCCACCCCCACACCCCTCCTCTCCACCCCCTCCCACCCTCTCATCCCCCCACACCCCTCCTCTACACCCCCTCCCACCCCCTCATCCCCCCACACCCCCTCACCCCTCCACCCCTACCCACTCTCTCATCCCCCCACATCCCTCCTCTCCACCCCCACCCACCCTTTCAACCCCCCACACCCCCTCACCCCTCTCCACCCCCACCCACCCTCTCATCCCCCTACACCCCCTCACCCCTCTCCACCCCCACCCACCCACACACCTCCTCTCCACCCCCACCCACCCTCTCATCCCCCCACATCCCCTCACCCCTCTCCACCCCTACCCACCAACTCATCACCCCACATCCCCTCACCCCTCCACACCCGTACCCACCCTCTCATCCCCCCACACCCCTCCTCTCCACCCCACCCACCCTCTCATCCCCCCACACCCCTCCTCTCCACCCCCGCCCACCCTCTCATCCCCCCACACCCCTCCCTCCAGCCCCACCCACCCTCTCATCCCCCCAATTCCTTTACCCCCCTCCACCCCTACCCACCCTCTCATCCCCCCACACCCCCTCACCCCACTCCACCCCCTCCCACCCTCTCATCCCCCACACCCCTCCTCTCCACCCCCACCCCTCCTCTCCACCCCCACCCACCCTCTCATCCCCCACACCCCTCCTCTCCAGCCCCACCCACCCTCTCATCCCCCCACATCCCCTCACCCCTCTCCACCCCTACCCACCAACTCATCACCCCACATCCCCTCACCCCTCTCCACCCCCTCCCACCCTCTCATCCCCCCACACCCCTCCTCTCCACCCCACCCACCCTCTCATCCCCCCACACCCCTCCTCTCCACCCCCGCCCACCCTCTCATCCCCCCACACCCCTCCCTCCAGCCCCACCCACCCTCTCATCCCCCCAATTCCTTTACCCCCCTCCACCCCTACCCACACTCTCATCCCCCCACACCCCCTCACCCCACTCCACCCCCTCCCACCCTCTCATCCCCCACACCCCTCCTCTCCACCCCCACCCCTCCTCTCCACCCCCACCCACCCTCTCATCCCCCACACCCCTCCTCTCCACCCCACCCACCCTCTCATCCCCCCACACCCCTCCTCTCCACCCCACCCACCCTCTCATCCCCCCACACCCCTCCTCTCCACCCCCACCCACCCTCTCATCCCCCCACACCCCTCCTCTCCACCACAACCCACCCTCTCATCCCCCCACACCCCTCCTCTCCACCCCCACCCACCCTCTCATCCCCCCACACCCCTCCTCTCCACCACAACCCACCCTCTCATCACCCCACACCCCTCCTCTCCACCCCACCCACCCTCTCATCCCCCACACCCCTCCTCTCCACACCCACTCATCCCCCCACACCCCCTCACCCCTCTCCACCCCACCCACCCTCTCATCCCCCCACACCCCCTCACCCCTCTCCACCCCCACCCACCCTCTCATCCCCCCACATTCCCTCACCCCTCTCCACCCCCACCCACCAACTCATCACCCCACATCCCCTCACCCCTCCACACCCGTACCCACCCTCTCATCCCCCCACATCCCTCCTCTCCACCCCCACCCACCCTCTCATCCCCCAACACCCCTCCTCTCCACCTCCACCCACCCTCTCATCCCCCCACACCCCTCCTCTCCACCCCCACCCACCCTCTCATCCCCCCACAGCCCTCCTCTCCACCCCTACCCACCCACTCATCACCCCACACCCCTCCTCTCCACCCCCACCCACCCTCTCATCCCCCCACACCCCCTCACCACTCTCCACCCCTACCCACCCTCTCATCACCCGACACCCCCTAACCCCCTCCACTCCCCCCCACCCACTCATCCCCCCACATCCCCTCACCCCTCTCCACCCCACCCACCCTCTCATCACCCCACACCCCTCCTCTCCACCCCCACCCACCCTCTCATCCCCCCACATCCCCTCCTCTCCACCCCCTCCCACCCTCTCATCCCCCCACACCCCTCCTCTCCACCCCACCCACCCTCTCATCCCCCCACACCCCCTCACCCCTCTCCACCCCCACCCACCCTCTCATCACCCCACATCCCCTCCGATCCACCCCCTCCCACCCTCTCATCCCCCCACACCCCTCCTCTCCACCCCACCCACCCTCTCATCCCCCCACACCCCCTCACCCCTCTCCACCCCCACCCACCCTCTCATCCCCCCACATTCCATCACCCCTCTCCACCCCCACCCACCAATTCATCACCCCACATCCCCTCACCCCTCCACACCCGTACCCACCCTCTCATCCCCCCACACCCCTCCTCTCCACCCCCACCCACCCTCTCTCTCCCCCCACAGCCCTCCTCTCCACCTCCACCCACCCTCTCATCCCCCCACACCCCTCCTCTCCACCTCCACCCACCCTCTCATCCCCCCACACCCCTCCTCTCCACCCCCACCCACCCTCTCATCCCCCCACACCCCTCCTCTCCACCCCCACCCACCCTCTCATCCCCCCACACCCCTCCTCTCCACCCCAACCCGCCCTCTCATCCCCCCACACCCCTCCTCTCCACCCCCACCCACCCTCTCATCCCCCCACATCCCCTCACCCCTCTCCACCCCCACCCACTAACTCATCACCCCACACCCCTCCTCTCCACCCCCACCCACCCTCTCATCCCCCCACAGCCCTCCTCTCCACCCCTACCCACCCACTCATCACCCCACACCCCTCCTCTCCACCCCCACCCAACCTCTCATCCCCCCACACCCCTCACCACTCTCCCACCCTCTCATCACCCGACACCCCCAACCCCCTCCACTCCCACCGACCCACTCATCCCCCCACATACCCTCTCCCCTCTCCACCCCCACCCACCCTCTCATCCCCCCACACCCCTCCTCTCCACCACCACCCACCCTCTCATCCCCCCACACCCCTCCTCTCCAGCCCACCCACCCTCTCATCCCCCCACACTCCCTCACCCCTCTCCACCCCCACCCACCTTCTCATCCCCCCACATCCCCTCACCCCTCTCCACCCCCACCCACCAACTCATCACCTCACATCCCCTCACCCCTCCCCACCCCTACCCACCCACTCATCCCCCCACACCCCTCCTCTCCACCCCACCCACCCTCTCATCCCCCCACACCCCTCCTCTCCACCCCCACCCACCCTCTCATCCCCCCACACCCCTCCTCTCCAGCCCCACCCACCCTCTCATCCCCCCAATTCCTTTACCCCCTCCACCCCTACCCACCCTCTCATCCCCCCACACCCCTCCTCTCCAACCCCACCCACCCTCTCATCCCCCCACACCCCCTCACCCCTCTCCACCCCCTCCCACCCTCTCATCCCCCACACCCCTCCTCTCCACCCCCACCCACCCTCTCATCCCCCACACCCCTCCTCTCCACCCCACCCACCCTCTCATCCCCCCACACCCCTCCTCTCCACCCCACCCACCCTCTCATCCCCCCACACCCCTCCTCTCCACCCCCACCCACCCTCTCATCCCCCCACACCCCTCCTCTCCACCACCACCCACCCTCTCAACCTCCACACCCCTCCTCTCCACCCCTACCCACCTCTCATCCCCCAACACCCCTCCTCTCCGCCCCCACCCACCCTCTCATCCCCCCACACCCCCTCACCACTCTTCACCCCTACCCACCCTCTCATCACCCAACACCCCCTAACCCCCTCCACTCCCACCCACCCACTCATCCCCCCACATACCCTCACCCCTCTCCACCCCCACCCACCCTCTCATCCCCCCACACCCCCTCACCCCTCTCCACCCCCACCCACCCACTCATCTCCCCACACCCCTCCTCTCCACCCCCACCCACCCTCTCATCCCCCACACCCCTCCTCTCCAGCCCACCCACCCTCTCATCCCCCCACACCCCCTCACCCCTCTCCACCCCCACCCACCCTCTCATCCCCCACATCCCCTCACCCCTCTCCACCCCCACCCACCAACTCATCACCTCACATCCCCACACCCCTACCCACCCTCTCATCCCCCCACACCCCTCCTCTCCACCCCACCCACCCTCTCATCCCCCCACACCCCTCCTCTCCACCCCACCCACCCTCTCATCCCCCACACCCCCTCACCCCTCTCCACCCCCACCCACCCTCTCATCCCCCCACATCCCCTCACCCCTCTCCACCCCCACCCACCAACTCATCACCCCACATCCCCTCACCCCTCCCCACCCCTACCCACCCTCTCATCCCCCCACACCCCTCCTCTACACCCCCACCCACCCTCTCATCCCCCCACACCCCTCCTCTCCACCTCCACCCAACCTCTCATCCACCACACCCCTCCTCTCCACCCCTACCCACCCTCTCATCCCCCCACACCCCTCCTCTCCACCCCACCCACCCTCTCATCCCCCCACACCCCTCCTCTCCACCCCACCCACCCTCTCATCCCCCACACCCCCTCACCCCTCTCCACCCCCACCCACCCTCTCATCCCCCCACATCCCCTCACCCCTCTCCACCCCCACCCACCAACTCATCACCCCACATCCCCTCACCCCTCCCCACCCCTACCCACCCTCTCATCCCCCCACACCCCTCCTCTACACCCCCACCCACCCTCTCATCCCCCCACACCCCTCCTCTCCACCTCCACCCACCCTCTCATCCACCACACCCCTCCTCTCCACCCCTACCCACCCTCTCATCACCCCACACCCCTGCTCTCCACCCCTACCCACCCTCTCATCACCCCACACCCCTGCTCTCCACCCCCACCCACCCTCTCATCACCCCACACCCCCTCACCTCTCTCCACCCCCACCCACCCTCTCATCCCCCCACACCCCTCCTCTCCACCCCAACCCACCCTCTCATCCCCCAACACCCCTCCTCTCCACCCCCACCCATCCCCTCATCACCCCACAACCCCCACATACCCTCTCCACCCCTACCCACCCTCTCATCCCCCCACACCCCTCCTCTCCACCCCAACCACCCTCTCATCCCCCCATCCCCTCACCCCCACTCACCCTCTCATCCCCCACACCCCTCCTCTCCACCCTCATCCACCCTCTCATCCCCCCACACCCCTCCTCTCCAGCCCCACCCACCCTCTCATCCCCCCGCATCCCCTTACCCCACTCCACCCCTACCCACCCTCTCATCCCCCCACACCCCTCCTCTCCACCCCCACCCACCCTCTCATCCCCCCACACCCCTCCTCTCCACCTCCATCCACCCTCTCATCCCCCCACACCCCTCCTCTCCACCCCCACCCACCTTCTCATCCCCCACACCCCTCCTCTCCACCCCTACCCACCCTCTCATCACCCCACACTCCTCCTCTCCACCCTCACCCGCCCTCTCATCCCCCCACACCCCTCCTCTCCACCCCTCCCACCCTCTCATCACCCCACACCCCCTCACCCCTCTCCACCCCACCCACCCTCTCATCCCCCCACACCCCCTCACCTCTCTCCACCCCCACCTACCCTCTCATCCCCCAACACCCCTCCTCTCCACCCTCACCCATCCCCTCATCACCCCACAACCCCCACATACCCTTTCCACCCCTACCCACCCTCTCATCCCCCCACACCCCTCCTCTCCACCCCAACCACCCTCTCATCCCCCACACCCCTCCTCTCCACCACCACCCACCCTCTCATCCCCCCATCCCCTCACCCCCACTCACCCTCTCATCCCCCCACACCCCTCCTCTCCAGCCCCACCCACCCTCTCATCCCCCACATCCCCTTACCCCACTCCACCCCTACCCACCCTCTCATCCCCCCACACCCCTCCTCTCCAACCCCACTCACCCACTCATCCCCCCACACCCCTCCTCTCCACCCCCACCCACCCTCTCATCCCCCCACACCCCTCCTCTCCAACCCCACCCACCCTCTCATCCCCCCACATCCCCTCCTCTCCACCTCTACCCACCCTCTCATCCCCCCACATCCCCTCACCCCTCTCCACCCCCACCCACCCTCTCATCCACCCACACCCCCTCACCCCTCTCCACCCCCACCCACCCTCTCATCCCCCCACACCCTTCGCTCCTTCACCTCCATCAACCCCTCTCCATGCCCACCCAACCCACCCTCCCCCTGTGCCCCTCCCCGCACTCCCCCGCCCTCCCCCTCCTCCCCGCCGCCTATGCCCTCCACCCCCCTCAACCCCCTCCAGCCCCTCCTTTTCCCTCTCCCCTCCCCTTTCTCTTTCCCCTCCGCTCTCCCCCCTTTCTCTTTCCCCTCTTCTCTGCACTCCCCGTCCTTTCTGTCTTTCCACCTTTCTCTCCCCTCCCCTTTCTCATTCCCTCCCCTATCTCATTCTCTCCCCCCTCTAACGGTCTCCCTCCCCCCACAGGGCCGTTCTACCGCTACCGGACATACCGTGACTGGGTGCAGAATTCCCACCTGCCTCACGTTCCGAGCTGGCATCCTCTGCTCCATCGCCTGTCACTGGCCCCACTCTATGGGCTGGCATTCCTGCTTTTCTCCCACCTTTTCCCACTGGACTTCGTCCGCACGGCCGACTTTGCCCGCAGCAGCTTTGCCTACGCTCTGCTCTACACGGCCGCCCTCTTCCTGACGTTCCGCCTACGCTTCTATGTGGCCTGGACCTTTGCCGAGGGAGCGTGTATCGCCTCTGGGCTTGGGGCGTACCCGGTGTCTGCCCGCTCGCGACCAGGAAACGGACCCACCAATCCCAGCTACACTGACAGGTCAGGATGCGCTCTCAGGGTGAGGGGGTCAGTGGTCTGGCCCCATTTGTGTCAAGGGTCGCGCTCCATTACGGTCGGGTGTCGCACACCATTGGAATAGAGCGTCACACCCTGTTGGGGTCTGGCGTCTCGTTCCATCGGGACCATGATTCGCTCCCCATTGGGGTGGTGATTTGCGCCCCGTTGGGGTGGTGATTCACGCCCCATGGAGTGGTGATTCGTGCCCCATTGCGCTGGTAATTCTCGCACCATTGAAGTTGGGCGTCATGTTCTGTTGGGGTTGGTACTTGCGCTCCGTTGTCGTGTCCTACTGGGTTTGGAGATTACGCTGCATTGGTTATGATTTGCACTGCGTTGCACTGCAGTGTTGTGCCCCGTTCTGGTTAGCATCACACTCCCTCTATTCCCCATACACAATGTCCATCTCCCTCTGTTCCCTGTATAGAGTGGCCATCTCCCTCCGTTCCCCATACACAATGTCCATCTCTCTCTCTGTTCCCCGTACACCATGTCCATCTCTCTCCATTCCCCATACACAATGACCATCTCTCTCTCTGTTCCCCATACACAATGTCCATCTCCCTCCGTTTCCTGTATAGAGTGGCCATCTCCCTCCATTTCCCATACACAATGTCCATCTCTCTCCATTCCCCATACACAATGTCCATCTCTCTCTCTGTTCCCCGTACATAATGTCCATCTCCCTCCGTTCCCTATATAGAGTGGCCATCTCCCTCCGTTCCCTGTATAGAGTGACCATCTCCCTCCGTTCCCTGTATAGAGTGACCATCTCCCTCCGTTTCCTGTATAGAGTGACCATCTCCCTCCGTTCCCTGTATAGAGTGACCATCTCCCTCCGTTTCCTGTATAGAGTGAGCATCTCCCTCCGTTCCCTGTATAGAGTGACCATCTCCCTCCGTTTCCTGTATAGAGTGACCATCTCCCTCCGTTCCCTGTATAGAGTGACCATCTCCCTCCGTTCCCTGTATAGAGTGACCATCTCCCTCATTCTCTGCACGTACATGTGTGCCTCAGAGCCTCTTATACACCTCTATTGTATCTGCCTTCCCCACCGACCCGGGCATCATGTTCCAGACACCTACTCGTCTCTGTGTAAAAAAGAAAATCTGCCCCTCACATGTCCTTTGAATTTTCCCCTTCTCACCTGAAATGCGTGCCCTCTGGTATTAGACATTTCCATTCTGGGGGAACAGATATCGTCTGTCTACTCTATAATCTCATAATCTTAGAAACCTCTGTCAGGTCTCCCCTCAGCCACTGCCACTCCGGAGAAAACAACCCAAGTTTGTCCAGCCTCTCCTTGTAGCTCACGCCCTCTAATCCAGACAACATCTTGGTGAACCTCTTCAAAGACTCCATATCATTCTTAGGAGTCCAGCAGCCCAGATGTGGCCTGTATCCCTCGAAAACCTTCCTATCCATGTACCTGTCCGTGTTTTAAATGCTGTTAATGTTCCAGCCTCAGCCACTTCCTCTGGCAGCTCGTTCCATAGACGGACCACCCTCTGGGTGAAACAGTTGCCCCTCGGGCCCCTATTGAATCTCTCTCCCCTCTCACCTTAAACCTGTGCCCTCTGGTTCTTGATTGCCCAGCCCTGGGGAAAAACACTGTGCACATTCACCATATCTGTGCCCCTGGTGGTTTTATACATCTCTGTAAGGTCACCCCTCAGTCTCCTACACTCCAAGGAATAAAGTTCCAACCTGTCCAACCTCTCTCCATAACTCAGTCTCTCGAGCCCCAGTAATATCCTCGTAAATCTCTGCATTCTTTCCAGCTCAATGGCATCTTTCCTACAGCAGGGTGACCAGGACTGAACACAATACTCCAAGTGCGGCCTCACCAACGTCTTGTACAACTGCAACATAACGTCCCAACTCCTGTACTCAGTGCCCTGACTGCTGAAGGCCAGCGTGGCAAACATCTTCTTCACCGCCCTGTCTACCTGTGACTCCACTTTCAGGGAACCATGTCCCTGTACCCCAGGGTCACACTGTTATACAACACTCCCCAGGGTCCCTGTCTACCTGTGACTCCACTTTCAGGGAACCATGTCCCCGTACCCCTGGGTCACACTGTTCTACAACACTCCCCAGGGTCCCTGTCTACCTGCGACTCCACTTTCAGGGAACCATGTCCCTGTACCCCTGGGTCACAGTGTTCTACAACACTCCCCAGGGTCCCTGTCTACCTGTGACTCCACTTTCAGGGAACCATGTCCCCATACCCCTGGGTCACACTGTTCTACAACACTCCCCAGGGTCCCTGTCTACCTGTGACTCCACTTTCATTTAGAATATTCTGCATGTTTAAGAGCTGAGAGGACCCCGGTCAGACCCCACTTGGAGTGCTGTGCTCAGTTCTGGTCACCTCACTACAGGAAGGATGTGGAAATGATAGAAAGGGTGCAGAGGAGATTTACAAGGATGTTGCCTGGACTGGGGAGCATGCCTTATGAGAATAGGTTGAGTGAACTCGGCCTTTTCTCCTTGGAGCGATGGAGGATGAGAGATGGCCTGATAGAGGTGTGTCAGATGATGAGACGCATTGATCGTGTGGATAGTCAGAGGCTGAAATGGCTAACAGGAGAGGGCACAGTTTTAAGGTGCTTGGAAGTAGGTACAGAGGAGATGTCAGCGGTAAGTTTTTTACGCAGAGAGTAGTGAGTGCGTGGAATGGGCTGCTGGCGACGTTGGTGGAGGCGGATACGATAGGGTCTTTTAAGAGGCTCCTAGATGGCTACATGGAGCTCAGAATAATAGAGGGCTATGGGTAAACCTAGGTAATTTCTAAAGTAAGTACATGTTCAGTACAGCATTGTGGGCTGAAGGGCCTGTATTGTGCTGTAGGCTTTCTGTGTTTCTGTGTTTCAGGGAACTCCTGGGTCCTTTGGTTCTGTAAGACTCCCCAGATCCTTATCTGATGGAATAGTGCCAAACAAACAACCCCCACCCACTGCTTGCTGACGCCCTGTCTGGTCTGTCTCCCTCCATGTAGCGAGCCACAGGATTACGACTACGAGACAATCCGTAACATTGACCCGTACAACACGGACTTCTGCAGCAGCGTCAAGGATGGGATGAAATATTGGAACATGACGGTACAGTGGTGGCTGGCCACGTACATCTATCACCGTGCCCCCGTCAAGGCCAAGCTGCTGAGGTGAGTGCCCACTGTCCAATTGACGACGGTGCTGACTGCAGACTGCCGTCTCCCCCAGTCTGACTCGCCCGAGACTGCCGTCTCCCCCAGCCTGACTCGCCCGAGACCGCCGTCTCTCCCAGTATCACTCGCCCGAGACTGCCGTCTCTCCCAGTCTCACTCGCCGGAGACTGCTGTCTCCCCCAGTCTCACTCGCCGGAGACTGCCGTCTCCCCCAGTCTCACTCGCCCGAGACTGCCGTCTCTCCCAGTATCACTCGCCCGAGACTGCCGTCTCTCCCAGTCTCACTCGCCGGAGACTGCCGTCTCCCCCAGTCTCACTCGCCGGAGACTGCCGTCTCTCCCAGTATCACTCGCCCGAGACTGCCGTCTCTCCCAGTCTCACTCGCCGGAGACTGCCGTCTCCCCCAGTCTCACTCGCCCGAGACTGCCGTCTCCCCCAGTCTCACTCGCCCGAGACTGCCGTCTCCCCCAGTCTCACTCGCCAGAGACTGCCGTCTCTCCCAGTCTCACTTGCCCGAGACTGCCGTCTCCCCCAATCTGACTCGCCCGAGACTGCCGTCTCTCCCAGTCTGACTCGCCGGAGACTGCCGTCTCTCCCAGTCTCACTCGCCCGAGACTGCCGTCTCCCCCAGTCTGACTCGCCCGAGACTGCCGTCTCTCCCAGTCTCACTCGCCGGATACTGCCGTCTCTCCCAGTCTCACTCGCCCGAGACTGCCGTCTCTCCCAGTCTGACTCGCCCGAGACTGCCGTCTCTCCCAGTCTCACTCGCCGGAGACTGCCGTCTCTCCCAGTCTCACTCGCCGGAGACTGCCGTCTCCCCCAATCTGACTCGCCCGAGACTGCCGTCTCTCCCAGTCTGACTCGCCGAAGACTGCCGTCTCTCCCAGTCTGACTCGCCGGAGACTGCCGTCTCCCCCAATCTGACTCGCCCGAGACTGCCGTCTCTCCCAGTCTCACTCGCTGGAGACTGCCGTCTCCACCAGTCTGACTCGCCCGAGACTGCCGTCTCTCCCAGTCTCACTCGCCCGAGACTGCCGTCTCTCCCAGTCTCACTCGCCCGAGACTGCCGTCTCTCCCAGTCTCACTTGCCCGAGACTGCCGTCTCCCCCAGCCTGACTCGCCCGAGACTGCCGTCTCCCCCAGTCTCACTCGCCCGAGACTGCCGTCTCTCCCAGTCTCACTTGCCCTAGACTGCCGTCTCCCCCAGCCTGACTCGCCCGAGACTGCCGTCTCTCCCAGTCTCACTCGCCGGAGACTGCCGTCTCTCCCAGTCTGACTCGCCCGAGACTGCCGTCTCTCCCAGTCTCACTCGCCGGAGACTGCCGTCTCCCCCAGTCTGACTTGCCCGAGACTGCCGTCTCTCCCAGTCTGACTCACCGGAGACTGCCGTCTCCCCCAATCTGACTCGCCCGAGACTGCCGTCTCTCCCAGTCTCACTCGCCGGAGACTGCCGTCTCTCCCAGTCTCACTCGCCCGAGACTGCCGTCTCCCCCAGTCTGACTCGCCCGAGACTGCCGTCTCCCCCAGTCTGACTCGCCCGAGACTGCCGTCTCTCCCAGTCTGACTCGCCGGAGACTGCCGTCTCCCCCAGCCTGACTCGCCCGAGACTGCCGTCTCCCCCAGTCTCACTCGCCCGAGACTGCCGTCTCTCCCAGTCTCACTCGCCCGAGACTGCCGTCTCTCCCAGTCTCACTCGCCCGAGACTGCCGTCTCCCCCAGCCTGACTCGCCCGAGACTGCCGTCTCCCCCAGCCTGACTCGCCGGAGACTGCCGTCTCCCCCAGCCTGACTCGCCCGAGACTGCCGTCTCCCCCAGTCTCACTCGCCCGAGACTGCCGTCTCCCCCAGCCTGACTCGCCCGAGACTGCCGTCTCCCCCAGTCTCACTCGCCCGAGACTGCCGTCTCTCCCAGTCTGACTCGCCGGAGACTGCCGTCTCTCCCAGTCTCACTCGCCGGAGACTGCCGTCTCCACCAGTCTGACTCGCCCGAGACTGCCGTCTCCCCCAGTCTCACTCGCCCGAGACTGCCGTCTCTCCCAGTCTCACTCGCCGGAGACTGCCGTCTCTCCCAGTCTGACTCGCCGGAGACTGCCGTCTCTCCCAGTCTCACTCGCCGGAGACTGCCGTCTCTCCCAGTCTCACTCGCCGGAGACTGCCGTCTCTCCCAGTCTCACTCGCCGGAGACTGCCGTCTCTCCCAGTCTCACTCGCCGGAGACTGCCGTCTCTCCCAGTCTCACTCGCCCGAGACTGCCGTCTCTCCCAGTCTCACTCGCCGGATACTGCCGTCTCCCCCAGTCTGACTCGCTGGAGACTACCGTCTCCCCCAGTCTCACTCGCTGGAGACAACCATCACTGTACCCCTCCCCGTATCACCTTCATCAGCGACACTGTCACCTCCCTCAGTGACTGTCCCTGCCATTTCTTCCCCTTTCAATCTACACCCCCACCCCGTCTCACTCTCTCCCCACAAACACTCTGAATGTTCATCGTTTTAAAACTTTTATTTTTTTTCTCCCACACACTTCCCCTCTCTCTCCTCTCCCCCTTTTCTCTGCCCTCCCCCAGGATCGGCTGGACGATGTTTGTCAGTGCTTTCTGGCACGGCCTGCATCCCGGATACTACCTGAGTTTCCTGACCATCCCGGTGTGCCTGGCAGCGGAGGGGGCGATGGAACGAGGAGTGCAGGCACGCCTGGGGGCTGGCTACCCCCTCCGCGCCTACAGCTGGCTGCAGTGGTTCTGGAAGATGCGTGCCTACGACTACATGGCGGCTGGCTTCGTGCTGCTGACGCTGCCCGACACGCTGGCTCACTGGCGCCTGCTCTACTTCTACCAGCATCTCCTCTGCCTGGCTTTCTTCATTGTGGGCTACGCCCTCACCCCCCGGTCCCGGTCCGGGGGAATCCGACCCCCACCACCCCTGTCTGCTACCCCCATCCCCTTCACCCCTCCGCCTCCTGCCTCCCCCAGACCCGAAGGTCAAGAGCAAGGTGGAGTTCGCCGGCGGGGGTCCCAGAGGGAGTAGTGAGAACATTTTATGTGGTCAGTGGGGTGGGGAACTACAATTCAGGGCAGTGGATCTCTTGGGAATGATGATGGGGAGCACACTGTTATGCCCACCTCCCCCCCAACTACTTCCTGTTGGTGAGGCTCTATCCATTCAGTACAGGCTCTGCCATAAAACTAAAGCCTCTATTGCCACTAACTCTGCCCCTCTATCCTTGTCCCACCCCTCCTTTCTCCCAGAGAAACCCCACCCCGACACCCAGAATTAAAGCCTTTACCACTAACCCCTCCTCTCTCCTCAAAACCTTGCCCATTTACCCCTGGCCCCTCCTGTCTCCTGTTCCCCAGCCACCATTTCATGGTAAATCAGCCCCTTGTTCTTATAATCGCACCCCTTTACACTTACCACACCCACTTCAACCCAATGAATCCCCTCCCACCCACCAGCTGAAACCCCGTCCCCACCCACTGTCCCAATGAAGACCAACTTTTCCCCCTATCTCCACCCACCATCCCCTGTAACCCGTGAACACCCCTCCCCTCCACCCTCCACTCTGGGTCCTGCAGGTTGTCCATCTGTTCCCCCGCCCCACCTGACCACCGAACACCCCCGACATCTTGTTTGTGCTTCCACCGTCCTCGTCCTCGTCCTCACACTCCACCCCCACACTTCACTGCTGTTTCTGTACTCCCAGCATGTGCCTGCTTCAGGTGGGCCTATCCTCCAGGTCGATCTGCTTAAAACGGTCAACAACTCCTCTGTCCTGAAAGCCCCTCTACAATTGCCAGTAATCAACGTCCCCATGACCCCAGGGTTAGTGAGAGAGGGGATGGCATATCAGCCAGGGTTCCTGTTCCCCATCACTGCCCAGTGACCCTGGGGTTGTGGGGGTCCCAGCACAGGAGTGACATATATCACTGTGTATTGTTCTATATTTTTGTGTGTGTGTGAGTTACATTGTTCATCTGGAGCCAGTGCCTTGGTAACCATGATTGGTCAGGTGCTGCCCAGTTTCTCCTTGTCTCTGCCTCACTCTGCACCCAGATGCCCTGTATCCACAACTGTGTGTGTGTGTGAGAGAGAACTCATCGACACCCCAGTCTCCCACTTCTGAGCTGCCTCTGTGTGTAAAACACTGAATCTGCACTAGCATTGTCTCTGCCCTTATCTCCCTATGCCTGTAACATTGTATCGGCACAGCCGTCTCCACCTACGTGTGTGCGTACCGCATCAGTACAAGCGAACCCTGTGACTGTTCTCCTGTAGAGAGTGTGTGTGTGAGAGAGACTATCTGCAAGGAGGTGGTGCCATGCTGGGTCTCTCTGCCTGTGTGTGTGTGTGTGTGTGTGTGTGAGAGAGACAGTCGCTGAATATTGCCAATCTGAGTTATTTACGATTTTGTATGTTTTTTTTAATATATAAACTATATAAAGAAGATTGTGACTTTTGTGTTGGTGTTATATTGCTATAGCTCAGGGTCCTCAGTTCCTTCTCAGGTGGGGCAGATGTGTGTACTGTGGTACTGAAGCATTACGTCTCATATTCACCAGTGCTGTTACTGAAGGAGGGGTGCACGGGGGTGGTGTCGGGGTGGTGCGGTATATGCTAGTTTGCAGAAGACATCAAAATCGGTAGTGTCGTTGATACTGAAGACAGTTTTCAGGCTTTACAGACCTGGGAGGTGGGCCAAGGGATGGCAAATGCAGTTTAATTTGGATCAATTTGTGAAGATCTGTCAGCTCAATATTCCGGGGTTCTGATTTAGATGTGACAGTGGGAGGGATTAAAGGAGGAAGGATTGCGTTACTAGTCAAGGAATATGTCACCAAAGTGCTCAGTCTGGACAGACTGGAGAGTTTGTGTGAGAGGTGGAACTGATATGACCACATTAATGGAGCTATATTACAGACCACCCAACAGTCCGAGGGATTTGGAGAAACAAATCTGTAGAGAGAGAGCAGACTGCTGTAAGAAACACAGGTAGCTAGAGTAAGTGATTTTAACTTCCCACATATTGGCTGTGACTGTAATATACTGTAAAAGGACTACATGGGATAGAATTTTCAAATGTGTTCAGAAAAGTTTTCTTGATTAATTCGTAGAAGTCCCAACACGAGAGTGTGCAACACTTGATCTGCTATTAAGGAACGAGACAGGGCAGGTGACGGAAGTTTGTGTAGGGAATACTAGTGATCACAATGCCATTCATTTCAAAGTAAATATGGAAAAGGGGAGGTCTGGTCTGTGGACTGAGATTCTAAATTGGAGAGAGGCCAATATTGATGGTATCAGAAAGGATCTGGCAAGTGTGGATTGGGACAGTCTGTTTCCTGGCAAATGGAAAGTCAGAGTCCTCTAAAGTCCTAATTTAGGAGTGCAAAGCTTGTTTGTGCCTGTCGGAATAAGAAGTAAAGACATCAGGTGTAGGAACCTTGGTTTTCAAGCGATATTGAGGCCCTGGTTACGCAAAAAGAGATGTGCATAGCAGGTATAGGCAGGAAGGAACAAATAAAGTGCTTATGGGGTACAAGAAGTGGAAGAGAACACTTAGGAAATAAATCAGGAGGGCTAAAAGAAGACGTGAGGTTGACCTAGCATATAAGGTGAAGGAGAATCTGAATGGACTGTACAGATATGTTCAGAGCAAAAGGATTGCAAGGGACAAAATTGGTCCTCTGGAAGATCACAATGGTAATCTATATGGGGAGCTGGACACGAAGGCTATAGAAGTGAGGCAAAGCACCACCGAATTCATGAACACGATACAGATTACAGAGCAGGAGGAGGTGTTTGCTGTCTTGAGGCAAATTAGGGTGGATAAATCTACAGAGCCTGATAAGTGCTCCCTCAGATGCAGTAGGAGGGACGCAGAAATTGCTGGGGCTCTAGCAGAGATATTTAAATCATCCTTAGTGACAAGAAAGGTGTTAGAGGATTGTTGTTCCACTGTTTAAGAAAGGTTCTATACTTAAACCGGGAACTTACAGGCCAGTGAGACTGACATTAGATGTGGGGAAGTTATTGGAAGGTACTCTAAGGGGTCAGACATGTGAGCATTTTGATAGATGTGGACTTATTGAGGATACTTTACTTTTATACTTTATTGTCGCCAAACAATTGGTACTAGAACATACAAGCATCACAGCGATATTTGATTCTGTGCTTACATTAAAAATAGTTCAAATTAGTAAATATTAAAAATTTAAATTATAAATCATAAATAGAAAAATGGAAAGTAAGGTAGTGCAAAAAAACCGAGAGGCAGGTCCGGATATTTGGAGGGTACGGCCCAGATCCGGGTCAGGATCCGTTCAGCCATCTTATCACAGTTGGAAAGAAGCTGTTCCCAAATCTGGCCGTACGAGTCTTCAAGCTCCTGAGCCTTCTCCCGGAGTGAAGAGGGACGAAAAGTGTGTTGGCTGTGGGTCGTGTCCTTGATTATCCTGGCAGCACTGCTCCGACAGCGTGCGGTGTAAAGTGATACACTTTAGTGGGATAGTCGGCGTAGCTTCCTGTATGGTAGGTTATGTCGAGCCAATCTTAAAGAGTTTTTCAAGGCAGTTTCTAGGAAGGTTGTTGAAGGCAAGGCAGTAGATGTTGTCTACTTGGACTCTAGCAAGGCACTTGCCAAGGTCCCACGTGGGAGGTTGGTCAAGGAGGTTCAGTTGCTTGGCATTCAGGATGAGTAGTAAACTGGATTAGATATTGGCTTTGTGGGAGAAGTCAGAGAGTGGTAGTAACTAGGTGCCTCTCTGACTGGAGGCCTGTGACCAGTGGAGTGCCACAGGGATTGATGCTGGGTTCACTGTTTGTCATCTATGCCCAATGAGATTAATTAGATCAACAAACTTGAGAATGGCATTAAGTTTGAGGGTGTATGGGCTGCAGGGAAATCTATCAGAGTTCGCAGCTGGAATTTAACGTGGATAAGTGTGAGGCACTTTGGTAGACCAACCAGAGTAGTTCATACCCAGGGAATGGCAGGGCAGCGAGGAGTGTGGTAGAACAGAGGCATCTGGGAATTCATTGAAAATGATGCCATAAGTAAACAGGGCCATAAAGAAAGCTTATGAGTACAGGAGATGGGATGTTATATTGAAGTTGAAAACATGTTGGTGAGGCCTAATTTGGAGTATTGTGCGCAATTTTTGTCACCTACCTACAGGGAAGCTGTAAATAAGGTTGAAAGGGAACAGAGAAAATTTACAAGGATGTTGCCAGGTCTGGAGGACCTGGGTTATATGGATGGATTGAATAGATTAGGACTTTATTCTTTGGAATGTAGAAGATTGAGTGGAGATTTGATAGAAGTCCACATGGCTTTCTCTCCCCACTCCCATTTTCTCCTTGTACTGCGTATCCGGTGATCCGTCAATTAAATTGATAAAGTTTGCAACAGGCTCTAATGGGGACATCTCTATTTCCCTCATTAGGGGGAGAGAGAGCTGGTGGTATGTTGAATTACTGGGTGAACAAGTAGTCTTTGGGGGTTCTGCAAGTTTGTGTCCTCATTGATGCTTGAGTGTTTGCTGGGGGGTGCCAAGGTTTTTTTTGTTGGTGGGGGAGGGGGGGTTGTTGCTTTGCTGTTGCTTATGCTGGGGGGGGGTTCTAACATTTTAACTCATTCATTCTTTGAGGTACTCCTCTGTTTTCATGGATGGTTGTGAAGGAAAAGAATTTCGGGTGTATATTGTATACATTTCTCTGACATTAAATGTACCTTTGAAACCAAATGTCAGCTGACTAATCATCAAGTCCAAATATCACCAGGAAGCAAACAAGTTAATGACCTGGTACGGAGCCAGCAAAATGAGGCTAAATGATCTCAAAACTATGGAGATACATATTGACTCGTGGAGAAAATTGTCCCCTCTCCATCCATTCAAAATCTACAGCTCCAAGAACATTCAGATTTCTGGCCAGGGTTAATTTGCAGGAATGTGTGGGAGAATCATAAACCTTTATGAGTGAAAACCTCGGCAGAGCACAGTCACTTCTTTTGGTAATTGGTAACAGTGCATCTTGCCCAGAACGTCCCGAGGTAATTCTACACCGTCATCACAGTGACCACCCTCTCACTGTGAATCAACTTTAATAACCCCGGCATACGTCAG
Source organism: Mobula hypostoma (assembly GCF_963921235.1). Taxonomy (NCBI): domain Eukaryota; kingdom Metazoa; phylum Chordata; class Chondrichthyes; order Myliobatiformes; family Myliobatidae; genus Mobula; species Mobula hypostoma. Next base: position 34,584,725 of record NC_086124.1, read on the forward strand.
CAAGTTTGGTAACTTCCCGGCAGCAGTATGCCGTAATATACAAAAATAAAATAAATAAGACAATTGTAGTAAGTATATGTATGATATTAAATAGTTAAATTTAAACTAATGCAAAAACAGAAATAATATTTAATAAGTAATGAGGTAGTGTTCACGGGTTCAATGTCCATTTAGGAATCGGATGACAGAGGGGAAGAAGCTGTTCCTGAATCGCCGAGTGGGTGCCTTCAGGCTTCTGTCCCTCCTACCTGCCGGTAACAATAAGAAGAGAGCATGTCCTGCGGGTTGAGAGTCTTTAATAATAAATCTCAGGATTATTACCAGTGCCACGTGCTAGCTGGAGTTGGAATGACAGGATAGCTAGAATGAATATGCGGCTTCAACGGTGGGGCAGGAGGGAGGGTTTCAGATTCTTGGGGCATTGGAACCGCTTCTGGGGGAGGTGGGACCGGTACCACCCGGACAGTCTACATCTGGGCTGGGCTCAGACCAATGTCCTAGGGAGATTGTTTGCTAGTGCTTTAAACTAATATGGCAGGGGGATGGGGACCCACACAGAAAAGAAGAGGGAAGTGATGCAGAGACCAAAGCTCGAGCTAGTGAAGAAAAAAGTAAGAGTAGAGAGCATAAAAGTAAAAAGCAAAAATCACACAGGTCACTAGATTCTGAAAGGACAATGAGCATAAGGCACTTTATCTAAATGCCCGTAGTATTAGAAACAAGGTTAGTGAACCTGTGGCACAGATCAGTACCAAGGCATATGATTTAGTGGCCATTACAGAAACCTGGTTGCAAGGTGGAGATGACTGGGAATTAGATATCCAAGGGTGTCAGGTAATACGGAAAGATAGGCAGGAAGGCAAAGGAGGTGGGGTGGGGCAGCGCTCTTGATTAAGGGTGAGATCAGGGTGATTGTGAGAGATGATATAAGATCTATGGAGCAGAATGTTGAGCCCGCCTGGGTAGAGATTAAGAATAGTAAAGGGAAAAAATCCCAGGTGGGTGTTGTCTATCGGCCACCTAATAGAAATATTGCAATGGCAGAGGCGAGTAACCAAGAAATAACTGAGGCCTGTAAGAACGGAACGGCAGTTATCATGGGGGATTTTAACTTCCACATAGATTGGGTGAATCAAGGAAGTTTTGAGGAGGACTTCAGAGAACGCATCCGTGATGGCTTTCTTGAGCAGCATGTTAGTGAACCTACAAGGGAAAATACTATCTTACATCTAGACCTGTGCAATGAGACAGGTAAGATTAACGATCTTGTAGTCAGGGATCCTCTTGAAAAGAGTGATCACAGTATGATTGAATTTATCATACAGATGGAGGATGAAATAGTTAGATCTAAAACTAGTGTATTATGCTTGAACAAGGGAGACAACAACAGGATGAGGGAGGAGTTGGCTAATGTGGATTGGGAGCACAGGCTATTTGGTCGGACAGTTGAGGAACAGTGGAATACTTTCAAAGAGATTGTACACAGTGCTCAACAAAAGTATATTCCAGTCAAAAGTAAAGACAGGAAGTGTGGGGAGAGCCAGCCTTGGATAACTAAAGATAGTATCAAATTAAAAGCTCGTGTACAAAGTCGCAAAGAGTAGTGGGAGACTGGAGGATTGGGAAAACTTTAAAAAGCAACAAAGAAAAACTAAACAAAAAATAAGGAAAGGGAAGATAGAGTATGAAAGTAAATTAGCACAAAATATAAAAACAGATAGCAAAAGTTTTTATAAATATATAAAGTGGAAGAGAGTGGCTAAAGGTCCCTTGGAAGACAAGAAGGGGAAATTGATATTGGGTAATAAGGAAATGGCTGAGGCACTGAACGACTATTTTGTGTTGGTCTTCACGGTGGAGGACACATCTAATATGCCAAAGAAGGATGTTATGGACGAAATGGGAGGTGAGGACCTCGATAAAATCACTGTCACTAAAGAGATAGTGATGAGCAAACTAGAGGGCCTGAAGGTAGATAAGTCCCCTGGTCCTGATGGGATGCATCCCAGGGTGCTGAGGGAATTGGCAGAGGTTATAGTAGACGCATTGGTAATTATTTACCAAATTCTCTAGACTCTGGGCAGGTCCTGGCTGATTGGAAAAGGATGTAGGCAAAAGACTGGCAACTATAGGCCAGTTAGCTTAACATCTGTAGTCGGTAAAATGCTTGAAGCTGTCATTAAGGAAGAAATAGTGAAACATTTAGAAAGGAGTGGTTCCATTAGACAGACGCAGCATGGATTCAGAAAGGGCAGGTCCTGTTTGACAAACTTACTGAAGTTCTTTGAGGACATAATGAGTGCAGTGGATGGGGGGAATAGGTGGATGTCGTATACTGGATTTCCAGAAGGCGTTCGATAAGGTGCTGCACAAGAGACTTATAAATAAAATATGGATGCATGGAGTTGGAGGAAGTGTATTAACATGGATAGTGGTTTGGTTAACCAACAGAAGGCAGAGAGTTGGTATAAATGGGTGTTTCTCCGGTTGGCAGTCAGTGGTGAGTGGGGTGCCACAGGGGTCGGTGCTGGGCCTGCAGCTGTTTACCATTTACATTGATGATTTGGAAGAGGGGATTGAGTGTAGCGTAGCAAAATTTGCTGATGACACTAAACTGAGTGGAAAAGCAAATTGTACAGAGGATGTGGAGACTCTGCAGAGGGATATAGATAGGTTAAGTGAGTGGGCCAAGGTCAACGTTGGTAAAAGCAAGATCATCCACTTTGGAAGGAATAATAGAAGAACAGATTATTATTTAAATGGTGAAAGATTGCAGCATGCTGTTGTGCAGAGGGACTTGGGAGTGCTTGTTCATGAATTGCAAAAAGTTAGCTTGTTATGAAGAAGGCAAACAGAATGTTGGCCTTCATTGCTAGAGGGATTGAATTCAAGAGCAGGGAGGTTATGCAGCAACTGCATAGGGTACTGGTGAGACTGCACCTGGAGAACTGTGTGCGGTTCTGGTCTCCATTCTTGAGGAAGGAAATACTGGCTTTGGAGGGAGTGTAGAAGAAGTTCATCAGGTTGATTCCGGGGATGAAAAGGTTAACCTATGAGGAGAGATTGAGTCGCCTGGGACTATACTCTCCGGAATTCAGAAGAATGAGAGGGGATCTTATAGAAACATACAAAATTTTGAAAGGGATAGATAAGATAGAAGTAGGGAAGTTGTTTCCATTGGTAGGTGGGACTAGAACTAGGGGACATTGCCTCAAGATTCAGGGATGAATATTTGGGATGGAGATGAGGAGAAACTGTTTTTCCCAGAGAGTGGTGAATCTGTGGAATTCTCTGTCCAGGGAAGCAGTTGAGGCTTCTTCACTAAATATATTTAAGATAGATTTTTACATAGTAGGGAAATTAAGGGTTATGGGGAAAAGGCAGGTAGGTGGAGCTGAGTTTACGGACAGATCAGCCATGATCTTATTGAATGGTGGGGCAGGCTCGATGGGCCGGATGGCCGACTCCTGCTCCTATTTCTTACGTTCCTTTGTAATAATGGAAGTGTCCTTTCTGAGACACTACTCCTTGAAGATGTCTTGGATACCACGGAGGCCAGTACCCACAATGGAGCCGACTAATTTTACAACTTTCTGTAGCTTCATTCTATCCCGTGCATTAGCTGCCCCCCGCCCCCATACCAGGCAGCGAAGTGGCCTGTCGGAATGGTCTCTACGGTTTGTGCATCTATAGAAGTTTTCGAGTGTTTTAGGTGAAAAACCAATTCTCAAAATCCTTCTGAAATACAGCTGCATTGATTTGCTCCGGAGAAGGCCCTGGTGCTCTGGGTGTTCACGGAGAAACGTGAGGGAAATCTAACCTGGGTCAGATTTTCACAGGGAGTGACAGGAACCCTGGTGAGTGTTGTAGAACAGAGGGACCCAGGGGTATGGGGATATGGTTCCCTGAAAGTGGAGTCACAGGTGGACAGGGACCCTGGGGAGTGTCGTAGAACAGAGGGACCCAGGGGTACGGGGACATGGTTCCCTGAAAGTGAAGTCACAGGTAGACAGGGACCCTGGAGAGTGTTGTAGAACAGAGTGACCCTGGGGTACGGGGACATGGTTCCCTGAAAGTGGAATCACAGGTAGACAGGGCAGTGAAGAAGATGTTTGCCACGCTGGCCTTCATCAGTCAGGGCACTGAGTACAGGAGTTGGGACGTTATGTTACAGTTGTACAAGACGTTGGTGAGGCTGCACTTGGAGTATTGTGTTCAGTTCTGGTCACCCTGCTGTAGGAAAGATGCCATTGAGCTGGAGAGAGGGCAGAGGAGATTTACGAGGATGTTATTGGGATTCGAGGGACTGAGTTATGGAGAGAGGTTGGACAGGTTGGAACTTTATTCCTCAGAGTGTAGGAGACTGAGGGGTGACCTTACAGAGATGTATAAAACCACGAGGGGCACAGATGGGGTAAATGTGCACAGACTTTTTCCCCAGGGTTGGGCAATCAGGAACCAGAGGGCACAGGTTTAAGGTGAGAGGGGGAAAGAGATTTAATAGGGACCTGAGGGACAACTTTTTCACCCAGAGAGTGATCCGTCTCTGGGACGAGCTGCCTGGGGAAGTGGTTGAGGCTGGAACATTAACGACATTTAAAAGGTCCTTGGATGAGATACACGGATCGGAAAGGACACGGGAATGGGGGATTGGTTCCCGATGTGTATGTGTTCACAGTCCGGGACCGGGAGAGACCAGGGATCCTTCGCCCTCTTCACCTGGACACGCCCCGGAACCTTCGCCCTCTTCACCTGGACACGCCCCGGAACCTTCGCCCTCTTCACCTGGACACAGCCGGAACTAGTCGGCCGGTGGTTGTCTCAGGCCCACGGCCACGGTCTGCCCCCGGGTCCTGCGGCTGCCCCCGTCACCCTGTCCCGGAGCCGGCCTCGGCCTGTGACCCCCGGCGGCGGACCGAGACCCCGATCAGCGCAGAGACAGGAGGCCTCTGTGCCCGTTCAGAGCGAACGATGCAGTGGGGAGCGGGAGATTATCCCGAGGGAGGCCGAGCAGGTAGGTGGGAACGCCGGGGGGAGAGCAGATCCTCACCGAGGCGGGACCCCTCCGTGCCCGAAGCTCCCCGTCCCACCGCCCGCGGGGCTCCCTCACCGCCCCGTCCCACCGTCCGCGGGGCTCCCTCACCGCCCCGTCCCACCGTCCGCGGGGCTCCCTCACCGCCCCGTCCCACCGTCCGCGGGGCTCCCTCACCGCCCCGTCCCACCGTCCGCGGGGCTCCCTCACCGCCCCATCCCACCGTGTGACGAGCTCCCTCACCTCAACATCCCACCGTCCGCGGGGCTCCCTCACCTCAACATCCCACCCTTCGCGGGGCTCCCTCACCTCAACATCCCACCCTTCGCGGGGCTCCCTCACCGCCCCGTCCTACGTTCCGCTGGGCTCCCTCACCTCCCCATCCCACCGTGGGAGGAGCTCCCTCACCGCCCCATCCCGCCGTCCGCAGCGCTCCCTCACCGCCCCATCCCACCATCCGAGGAGCTCCCTCACCGCCCATCACTCTGTGCATGGAGCTCCCTCACTGCCTCCACTACAACAGCCTGGAGCGCTCTCTGCCCATCCTGGATTTGCGCCGTGGAAGGTTTCCAGGGCGCAGGCCGGGGCAAGGTTGTATGGAAGACCGGCTGCAAGTCTCCCCTCTCCACGACACCGATGTTGTCCAAGGGAAGGGCATTAGGACCCATACAGCTTGGCACCAGTGTCGTCGCAGAGCAATGTGTGGTTAAGTGCCTTGCTCAAGGACACAACACTCTGCCTCGGCTGAGGCTCGAACTCACGACCTTCAGATCACTAGTCCAATGCCTTAACCACTTGGCCACGCGCCTGGGATTGGAGTTTTCTTACCAACCCTCGCGCACGACAGAGATTCTTCACGCCCTTCTCCTGTGGCACGGGGGCCCGTTTGTCACCCTCCATATGGTAGGGTTTCCTCACCACCCCCATCCCACTCTGTGGTGCAGGGTTCCCTCAACCCTCATCATTTCCTCTCTCTCTCCCCCTCCCCTTCCCGCTCCCTCAACCCCTCTCCCTCCCTCTCCCCCTCCCCTCCCTCAACCATCATTTCCTCTCTCTCTCCCCGTTCCCCTCCCTCAACCCTCATAATTTCCTCTCTGTCTCCCCCTCCCTCAACCCCCTCCCCCAACCCCCTCCACCTTCCCCTCCCTTTCTCCCCCCTCTCCCCCCTCTCCCCCCTCTCCCCAGGCTCTCCATGGGCAGCATCTCTCCATGGAAGCATAGATCACTTTGACGGTTGGGGATCCCTCAGACACCGGAGGGAGCTCCCCCTCCCTGGATCTGACACCCTGACGTGTGCAGCTCCGAGAACCGCCGACCCGCAGGCGCTGTGGGCAGATGCAAACCCAAAGGAAATTCCACTTAACATGGCGCAGAGACGCCGCATCAGGTTAGTGACCTCTCTCCCCCCTCCTCTCTCCCCCCTCCTCTCTCCCCCCCTCCTCTCTCCCCCCCTCCTCTCTCCCCCCCTCCTCTCTCCCCCCCTCCTCTCTCCCCCCCTCCTCTCTCCCCCCCTCCTCTCTCCCCCCCTCCTCTCTCCCCCCCTCCTCTCTCCCCCCTCCTCTCTCCCCCCTCCTCTCTCCCCCTCCCCTTCCTCATTCCCCCTCCTCCTGCCCCCATCCTCCTATATCCCCCTCATACACCTCCTCCTCCATTCTCCCCTCCAACCCCCCTTCATCCTCCCCTCCTCATTCCCCACTCACCCTTCCCCTCCCCTACCCCCTTCAGCCTCCCCATTACTCTATCCTCACCCTCCTGTTCCAACCCCCCCCCCCCGTGCTCCCCCAGCCTCTGTGACCCTCTGTCCTGTTGTAGGGAGATGAGTCAGGCCACGAGCGCCAGCGACGGAAGCTGGAAGCAGTGGGAGGACACGCCCCGCAGATACTTGCGGCATCTCCAGAGGGATGTGCGCAATGCCCTCAGCTACATCGAGCCCTGGAGGAATTCACTCCGCGAGATCGAGGGTAGGCGAGTGTTCCTTTGTCCAACTGCAGACACAGTCACCAGTGTATTGGAGCAGAAAGATTCAGCAAGGTTGTTCAAGGACACACTGGATAGAGATCGGTTACAGATCTGGATGGAGATGTGGAGGGTGTAGAAGATTGCTGAAGACACAGCAGGATTGAGGATCGGTTACAGATCTGGGTGGAGATGTGGATGGTATACAAGATTGCCCAAAGACACAGCGGGATAAGGATTGGTTACAGATCGGGGTGGAGATATGGATGGTATAGAACAGGGGTCCCCAACCTTTTTTGCACTGCGGACCGGTTTCATATTGACAATATTCTTGCGGACTGGCCGACGGGCGGGGTGGGGGTAGGGTTGCTAACGTACAAGAGTAGCAGTCAAATACATTGTGTTTACCCCGTGAAAGACTACAATGACAATGAAGCCTTGCGCGGGCACCTGCTGATTTTTTAAAAATCGTTTTTGGCGATTCTGTTCGGGGGGGGGTGTTGGGAGTGTTAATCATGACTGGAATATAAGTGATAACTGCCTAATACACTCAATTTCGTTTCGAAAAGGGTTTATCTAACGAATTTAATATTAAACACACAGCGCCTATTTTCCTCGCATGAATATAGTGATAAGTCAATTTTCAGGGGAGGACAGGGGAGCTTGAAGTAAGTGTTGAACGAACTTCCAGTAGAAGTGGTAGAGGCAGGTTCGATATTATCATTTAAAGAAAAATTGGATAGATATATGGACAAGAAAGGAATGGAGGGTTGTGGGCTGAGTGCAGGTCGGTGGGACTAGGTGAGAGTAGCCTTCAGCACGGACTAGAAGGGCCGAGATGGCCTATTTCCGTGCTGTAATTGTTAAATGGTTATATAAGTCAATAGCATCATAACATTTTAAGTAACGTTTGGATATTAAACACACAGCGCATATTTTCCTCGTATGAACATTTAAAATCATTGCAACGCACCAATATCGCTGAATCAGTGGGAGCCCTGGCTTGTTTCCCTGCAACAAGACGGTCCCATCGAGGGGTGATGGGAGACAACGATACTTGAAGGGGGTTCCTTATGTCCAGTCTATTCTGCAATTTAGCTTTCGTTGCAGAGATATGTTGGAAATGGAAGCAACGTTTTCAGTGCTTTAATGGCTATCTCAGGATATTCAGCCTTGACTTTTATCGATAATGCCGACAGAGATGTTATGTCAAACATACTTTTCAGCTCACCGTCATTTGCAAGCTTGGGTAGTTGATCTCCTTCCCGCGCTGACATGGATGACGCGTGGGTAATGACCTCGCGTGCGTTCAGGCTCAGCAGTGTGTGTGACAGGGAATGAGGAAAGGTGCGGCTGGCTCCTATCGCCAAATCATATCGTTTCCTTGCGGCCCGGTGGTTGGGGACGGCTGGTATAGAAACTTGCCCACGGACACGGTGGAGATCGGTTTCAGATCTGGGTGGAGATGTGAATGGTATAGAAGATTGCCCAAGGACATACTGGATGCAGATCGGTTAGAGATCTGGGTGGAGATGTGAATGGTATAGAAGATTGCCCAAGGACATACTGGATGCAGATCGGTTAGAGATCTGGGTGGAGATGTGGGTGGTGTACAAGATTGTTCAAGGACACAGTGGATAGAGGTCGGTTACAGATCTGGGTGGAGGAATGGCAGATTGAGTTTAACTGGGCAAGTGTGAGTTCAAATTGTGCACAGAGATGTCGATAGGTTAGGTGAGTAGACAAGGGATGGAATACATTGTTGGTAAATGTGAGGTCATCCACTTTGGAAGGGAAAAAGGAAGATCAGATTATTATTTAAATAGTAAAAGATTGCACCATTGCAGAGTGACTTGGGAGTACTTGTGCATGAATCAGGTTGAATTAATGCTTTTAAGATGATAGTTCTACCAAAATTCTTATATATGTTTCAGGCAGTTCTTTCCTTTGTTGCGAAAAGCTTTTTTGACAGAATAGACTCTATAATTTTAAACAATATTTGGAATAACAAAAATCCTGGATTGAGTGAACCCTTATCGCAGAAATTAAAAAAGGACAGTGGTTCGGCTTTGTAAAATTTTTGAATGTATTATTGGGCAACTAATATTCAATAATATACTTTTTTGATTCATTATTCAGACATACATGAATGTCCTTCATGGTTGGATTTGGAGGAAAACTCGGTGAAAGGATTCTCTTTGGCCTCTTTACTGGGAGCTCCTCTTCCCTTTTCATTTTCTAAGATTAGTAGACAAAACTTTAATCCCATCATTAAACATACATTAAGAATTTGGTTTCAGTTTGTAGATTTTTTGAGTTAAATAATATTGTTCTTTCTAGTAATATCCATTTCAATTATTTTTTTAAACCATCAATTTTTGGATAAGCCCTTTTTAATTTGGAAAACCAAGGCAATAATAACTTTTTCAGATTTGTTTTTAGGGGATTGTTTAATGTCTTATTTTCAGTTAGTGGATAAATATGATTTATCTAATGTACTCTTTTTTAGATATTTACAATTTAGGAATTTTTTACGTGGTTTGCTGCCAAGTTACTCTTCTGCTTATCCACCTAATGTGACAGATGCTCTCTTTCAGCTTAAACCACTTCAAAAAGGGTTGATAGCTATAATTTATGAACGGTTATTGGATTTACGAATGATATCTAATGATAAAATTAAACGTGCTTTGGAATTGGAATTTCAAGAGTCATTTTCAGATAATCAATGGAGTAAAATTTTTCATTTGGTTAATAACTCATCTATTTGTGCCTGTCACTCCTTGATACAGTTCAAGGCAGTGCATTGGGTCCATATGTCAAAGGATAAACTAGCGCGTATTTTTTCCAACATCAATCCTATTTGTGACAGATGTAATATTGGGGTGGCCACTTTAACTCCTATGTTTTGGTCTTGCATAAAGCTAGCAGGATGGAGATCGATTACAGATCTGGGTGGAGATGTTGATGGTGTAGAATATTGCCCAAGGACACAGCGGGCCAGAGATCTATGGAAATGAATAAGTAGTTTAATATTTAAATGGTTTTGGCTAGAAACATCGACTGTAATATTCCCCTTCACTGCTTCTGCCACCTGACCTTCGAGAGGGGCAGAAGAGGTTCACCAGGATTCCAGCTGGATTAGAGGGCAGGAGCTGTAAGGAGATGTTGGACAAACCTGGGTTGTTTTCTCTGGAGTGACCACGGCTGAGGGGAGATCTGAGAGAGGTTTATAAAATTACGAGAGGCACAGATAGAGTAGACAGAGAGTATCTGTTTCCCCCGGGTGGGAATGTCTAATACCAGGGAGCAGGCATTTAAGCTGAAGGGCTTGGTTCAAAGGAGATATGACGGGCCAGTTTTGTTACAGAGGGAGGGGTGGGTGCATGCAATGTGCTGCCTGGCGTGCTGGTGGAGGCAGAAATGAGAGACACGTTTAAGAGGCTGTTAGATAAACACATGGAGGGAGATGGACATTGTGTATGGGGAACGGAGGGAGATGGACATTGTGTATGGGGAACGGAGGGAGATGGACTTTGTGTATGGGGAATGGAGGGAGATGGACATTGTGTACGGGGAGCGGAGGGAGATGGATGTTGTGTACGGGGAATGGAGGGAGATGGACATTGTGTATGGGGAACGGAGGGAGATGGACATTGTGTATGGGGAACGGAGGGAGATGGACATTGCGTATGGGGAATGGAGGGAGATGGACATAGTGTACGGGGAACGGAGGGAGATGGACATTGTGTATAGGGAATGGAGGGGGATGGACATTCTGTACGGGGAATGGAGGGAGATGGACATTGTGTATGGGGAATGGAGGGAGATGGACTTTGTGTACGGGAATGGAGGGAGGTGGACTTTGTGTACGGGAATGGAGGGAGATGGACATTGTGTATAGGGAATGGAGGGGGATGGACATTGTGTACGGGGAATGGAGGGGGATGGACATTGTGTACGGGGAACGGAGGGAGATGGACATTGTGTATGGGGAACGGAGGGGGATGGACATTGTGTACGGGGAACGGAGGGGGATGGACATTGTGTACGGGGAACGGAGGGAGATGGACGTTGTGTATGGGGAACGGAGGGAGATGGATGTTGTGGAGGGGAATGGAGGGAGATGGACGTTGTGGAGGGGAATGGAGGGAGATGGACATTGTGTACAGGGAATGGAGGGAGATGGACATTGTGGAAGGGAACGGAGGGAGATGGAGGGAGATGGATATTGTGGAGGTGAACGGAGGGAGGTGGACATTGTGAATGGGCAACGGAGGGAGATGGACATTGTGTACGGGGAACGGAGGGAGATGGACATTGTGTACGGGAAATGGAGGGAGATGGATATTATGGAGGGAGATGGATATTGTGGCGGGGGACAGAGGGAGATGGACGTTGTGGAGGGGAACGCAGGGAGATGGACATTGTGTGTGGGGAACGGAGGGAGAGGGACATTGTGGAGGGGAACGGAGGGAGATGGACATTGTGGAAGGGAACTGAGGGAGATCGTCCTTGTGGAGGGGAACGGAGGGAGATGGAGGTTGTGGAGGGGAATGGAGGGAGATGGATATTGTGGAGGGGAACAGAGGGAGATGGACATTGTGAACGGGGAACGGAGGGAGATGGACATTGTGGAGGGGAACGGAGGGAGATGGAGGTTGTGGAGGGGAACGGAGGGAGATGGAGGTTGTGGAGGGGAACGGAGGGAGATGGACGTTGTGTATGGGGAACGGAGGGAGATGGAAGTTGTGTATGGGGAACGGAGGGAGATGGACGTTGTGTACGGGGAACGGAGGGAGATGGAGGTTGTGGAGGGGAACGGAGGGAGATGGAGGTTGTGGAGGGGAACGGAGGGAGATGGACATTGTGTACGGGGAATGGAGGGAGATGGACATTGTGTATGGGGAATGGAGAGAGATGGACATTGTGTATGGGGAATGGAGGGAGATGGATATTGTGGAGGGGAACGGAGGGAGATCGTCCTTGTGGAGGGGAACGGAGGGAGATGGAGGTTGTGGAGGGGAACGGAGGGAGATGGAGGTTGTGGTGGGGAACGGAGGGAGATGGACGTTGTGTACGGGGAATGGAGGGAGATGGACATTGTGTATGGGGAACGGAGGGAGATGGATATTGTGGAGGGGAACGGAGGGAGATCGTCCTTGTGGAGGGGAACGGAGGGAGATGGAGGTTGTGGAGGGGAACGGAGGGAGATGGACGTTGTGGAGGGGAACGGAGGGAGATGGACGTTGTGGAGGGGAACGGAGGGAGATGGAAGTTGTGGAGGGGAACGGAGGGAGATGGGTGTTGTGGAGGGGAATGGAGGGAGATGGATATTGTGTGGCCCGACAGCATTCATTTGGGTCTCTCACAGAGCCATCGAGCCTGTTTCTGTGCTGTATGTTGTTGTGACCCGGTCACCTTGATGGTAAAGCCACTCTAACTCCCTGTCCACAGGCCATTTCGGGACAGGCATCCGTTCCTACTTCAGCATCCACCGCTTCCTGATTGCCCTGAACTTCTGCGTCTCTCTGCTGCTCTTCGCTCTGGTAGTCACCCCCGTCATCATCTACACAACCAAGCAGTCTTCTGACGCTGTGAGCCTCCCGGGTATGTCCTGTCTCCGAGGGGGAGGTGTGAGGGAGTGTGTCGAGTTTCAGTGGGGTGGGATGTTGCCTAGTCTAACCTTTCCGTCTCACACAGCCTCCATTGTTCTATCATCCCTCCAATGTCCTTCATGTATCTGCCTTTACCACCACCCTGTCAGGGTATTCCACGCCCCCAGCGGAATAAAAACTACGTCTGACATCGCCCCACCCCCCATATTTTCCTCCAGTCACCTTAAAGTTAAACCCCCTCGTATTAGCCATTTCCACCCTGGGAAAAGAATGTCTCAGCCTGTCCGCTCAATCTGTGCCCCTGATTATCCTGTGCACCTCTATCAAGTCACTCCTCGTCCTCTTCGCTCCAAAGAGAGAAGTCCAGCTCCCTCATCGTTTCCTCATAAGACAAGCTCTCTAATCCAGGCAGATGCTGCTGAATCTCCTCTGCTCCACGTCCTTCCGATAAAGAGACGACCAGAGCTGAACACATACTCCGTGTGATCTAACCAGGGTGTCACCTCACGGCTCTTGAACTCAATCCCCCGACGAAGGAAGGCCAACACGTCGTACTCCTCAACAGCCCCGTCAACCTGCCTGGTAGCTTGGGGGACATGGACCCCAAGATCCCTCCGTTCCGCCAGACCGCTGAGAATCCCGCCATTAACCCTGTATTCTGTGCTCAAATTCCACCTTCCAAAGTGAATCACTTCCCACTTTTCCATCTGTCACTTCTCAGCCCAGCTCTACTTTTTAATTATTGTGAGATATAGCAGCATAACCAGCCTCTCCTTATTTACAGCTATGGTCAGTAACCGGCCCTTCTGACCCAATGAACCCACAGTCCAGTTACTCCCATGTGACCAGTTAAGGTGTTAACATGACACTGAGAGGAAACCCACAGATTCTCAATCTCCTTACGTACAGCGACGGGAATTGACCTGCGTTGCTGGGGCTGTAAAGCGTTATGCTAATCATGAAGGATTCAGAATCAGGTTTAATATTTCTGACACATGACATTTATTGACTTTTGGCAGTAGTATATTAGTATACGTAAATTACTGTACACATCACCATACCTACATTACCATAGGTAAATTGCTGTACATAGATTACCATACACACATGACCATATATTATGGTACATAAATTACTGTATATTACTGCACATACATTACCATACATAATAAAACTTTTAAATTACAATAAGAAATACTTGCAGTTATGTAGATATATTAATTAAGTAGTGCAGAAAGAGAGTGGGAAAAAAAAGGAAATAAATAGTGAGGGAGTGTTCAAGGGTTCATTGTCCATTCAGAAATCGGATGGCAGAGGGGAAGAAGCTGTTCCTGAATCGCTGAGTGAGTGTCTTCAGGCTCTTGTACCTCCTCCCTGATGGGAACAATGAGAAGAGGGCCTGTCCTGGGTGTTGGGGGCCCTCAATGAAGGATATTGCCTTCTGAAGATGTCCCCAATGCTGGGAGGCGAGCGCCCATGATGAGTTTACAACTTTCTGCAGCCTTTTCTGGTCCCGTGCAGCGGCCCCTCCGTCCCAGACTGTGAAGCAGCCAGTCAGAATGCCCTCCACCATACATCTGTAGAAATCTGTGAGGGTCTTTGGTGACATTCCAAGTCCCCCTAAACACTTCTCAAACTCCAAATGGGATGTAGCCGCTGTCTTGCGTTCTTTGTAGCTGCATTGATAAGTTGGGATGTTGACACCCGGAACGAGAAACTGCTCACCCTTTCCACTTCTGATCCCTCGATGAGGACTGGTGTGTGTTCCCTCGAGTTCCCCTCCCTGCAGTCCAGTCAATCCCTTGCTCTGACTGACGCTAAGTACGAGGTGGTTGTTATGACGCCCCTTGACCAGCTGATCTATCTTGCTCCTGTGAGCCTTCTCATCTGAAAGTGTGTGAAAGGCAAATTCATTGGCAGATTTGTAGATGTCATTTGAACCCTGCCTAGCCACACAGTCACGGGTGTAGAGAGCTGGACTGTGGGATAAACTGCCCTGCACCCTGTCAATGTCCCGTCGTAACCCACGACAACCTTGTACACCGTCCACAACTCCACAAACCGTTCTGCTACCCTCTCACCTCTCCCCACGCACTGTCCTGGGTTTCCGAGGGGATTTTACCTCCTCTCCAGTTGATCTTGGGGAGGGAAGGAGTGTTGAGTTTTGGAGGGTGGGACTCTCCCTCTCTGCAACTCGTCAGACTCTCTGCTCCCGTTTCAGACACTCCATTACCTCCGGGAAACTGCAGCCGATATGATTACAGAAACCCTGGGCTTGTCAGCTTCTACGAGATGATCTTGGATCTCCTCTCTGGGACGGTATGTCACTGCAAAGACTCCAGTTCCCTGCACTCCCTCACACTGATTCCTCATGACCTCCGGGAGATTGTCACAGAGTGTCCCGGACGGACACAGGGTGGTAATGAAGGTGTACGGTCGGGACGTGGAGTCCAAGGATTGGGAAACTCTGTAAAAGTCTGTGGTCGCCCCATTACAGGAAGGGTGGGGGGGCGTTGGAGAGGGGGCAGAAGACGGTCACCAGGGTGCTGCCTGGATTAGAGGCTGTGAGCTACGAGGAGAGGGTGGATAAACTTGGGTTGTTTTCTCTGGAGTGACAGAGGCTGAGGGGAGATCTCAGAGAGGTTTATAAGATTACGAGAGGCACAAGGCACAGATGGAGGACACAGGGGTGAGGGAGGGGTTTGAACAGGAGGGGGGAGTGTAGGGGTTACAGAGATAGGGAGGGGTTTGAACAGGAGGGGGAGTGTAGGGGTTACAGAGATAGGGAGGGGGTGAGGGAGTGGTTTGAACAGGAGGGGGAGTGTCGGGGTTACAGAGATAGGGAGGGGGTGAGGGAGTGGTTTGAACAGGAGGGGGAGTGTCAGGGTTACAGAGATAGGGAGGGGATGAGGGAGAGGTTTGAACAGGAGGGGGGAGTGTAGGAATTACAGAGATAGGGAGGGGGTGAGGGAGGGGTTTGAACAGGAGGGGGGAGTGTAGGGGTTACAGAGATAGGGAGGGGGTGAGGGAGAGTTGGTTCTGACCAGATCTCTCTTCCTCCCGGACAGGGGTTCCTGGAATACTCTCTGTTGTTTTATGGGTTTTACCCTGTGGAGGGGCAGCACGAGGGGGGTGTTTCCTACCAGACGCCCCTCGCCTACCTCCTCACTGTTGCTGCCTGTTTCCTCCTCACGTTCACCTGCATTGTGGTCAGGTATGTCCTTACCTCTGTCCAGATGTCCGTCCCTCATCCTTCCCTCCACCCTCAGCCCCTCCCCAACTCTCCCTCCGCTCTCTATCCCTCCTCAACTCTCCCTCCGCTCTCTATCCCTCCCCAACTCTCCCTCCGCCCTCGGCCCCTCCCCAACTCTTCCCCCTCTGCCCTCAGTTCCTCCCTCAATCCTCAGCCCCTACTCACCCTCCCTCAATCCCTCCATCCCACCCACAACACTCAAGCCCTCCTTCCCCTGACCCTCCCCGCTATCAGCTCACCCCCACCACCTCCCTATGTGACTTCACCTTGCACCTCCTCTCCCAAACCCCTACCTTGCCTCCTCTTCCCTCACAATCCCTACCATTCGCTGCTCTCTCGTGCATCCTCGTTCCTCTCGAAGCTCCTGCCTCCCATTGCCCCTCCCTGCCCCTGGGTCTGACGTAGTGTATGTTGTTCTCTCTCTGGCCGCCCAGGGCATCTCTGGGTTACAAGCAGAACTACCTGTTGTCTGGCCACTCGCTGACTGACTACAGCCGGATGGTATTCTGCGGCTGGGATTTCTGTATCTCGCAGCCCAGAGTGGTGTTCCTCCGTCACCGCAGCATCACTCAGGAGCTGAGGGTGAGTCAGGGAGAGGGAGGTCCGTTGGCCATGTTTTTACCCGACTCTAGATCAGTCAGGGTGCCAAGGATTACGGGGAGAAGGCAGGAGAATGGGGTTGAGAGGGAGAATAAATCGGCTGTGATAGAACAGCAGAGCAGACTCGACGGGCTGAATGGCCTAATTCTGCTCTTTCGTCTTCTTGTCTTACAGAGTGGGAGAGAGACAGGGCAGAGTGGGGGCGGGGACAGTCGGGGGGAGGAGTGCGGGGAGGGACGGTCGGGGGGAGGAGTTGGGGGAGGGACGGTCGGGGGAGGAGTGGGGGCGGGATGGTTGGGGGGGAGTAGTTGGAGGGACGGTCGGGGGGAGGGATGGTTGGGAGGAGCGGGGAGGGACGGTCGGGGGGAGGAATGGGGGAGTGGGGGAGGGATGGTCGGGAGGAGTGGGGGAGGGACGGTCTGGGGCAGGGATGGTCGGGGAGGAGTGGGGGCAGGGATGGTCGGGGAGGTGTGGGGGCGGGACAGTCGGGGGAGGAGTGGGGGCGGGACGGTCGGGGGGAGTTGGGGGAGGGACGGTCAGGGGGAGGAGTTGGGGGAGTGACGGTCGGGGGGAGGAGTGGGGGAAGGGATGGTCGGGAGGACTGGGGGGAGGGACAGTCTGGGGCAGGGATGGTCGGGGAGGAGTGGGGGGAGGGACGGTCTGGGGCAGGGATGGTCGGGGAGGAGTGGGGGCGGGACAGTCGGGGGGAGGAGTGGGGGCGGGACGGTCGGGGGGAGGAGTTGGGGGAGGGACGGTCAGGGGGAGGAGTGGGGGCGGGATGGTTGGGGGGGAGGAGTTGGAGGGACGGTCGGGGGGAGGGATGGTCGGGGGTAGGAATGGGGGAGTGACGGTCGGGGGAGGAGTGGGGGGAGGGACGGTCTGGGGCAGGGATGGTCGGGGAGGGTCGGGGGGAGGAGTGGGGGCGGGACAGTCGGGGGGAGGAGTGGGGGCGGGATGGTTGGGGGGAGGAGTTGGAGGGACGGTCGGGGGGAGGGATGGTCGGGAGGAGCGGGGAGTGACGGTCGGGGAGAGGAGTGGGGGAGGGATGGTCGGGAGGAGTGGGGGAGGGACGGTCGGGGGGAGGAGTGGGGGAGGGATGGTCTGGGGCAGGGATGGTCGGGGAGGAGTGGGGGCGGGACAGTCGGGGGGAGGAGTGGGGGCGGGATGGTTGGGGGGGAGGAGTTGGAGGGACGGTCGGGGGGAGGGATGGTCGGGGGTAGGAATAGGGGAGTGACGGTCGGGGGAGGAGTGGGGGGAGGGACGGTCTGGGGCAGGGATGGTCGGGGAGGGTCGGGGGGAGGAGTGGGGGCGGGACAGTCGGGGGGAGGAGTGGGGGCGGGATGGTTGGGGGGAGGAGTTGGAGGGACGGTCGGGGGGAGGGATGGTCGGGAGGAGCGGGGAGTGACGGTCGGGGAGAGGAGTGGGGGAGGGATGGTCGGGAGGAGTGGGGGAGGGACGGTCGGGGGGAGGAGTGGGGGAGGGATGGTCTGGGGCAGGGATGGTCGGGGAGGAGTGGGGGCGGGACAGTCGGGGGGAGGAGTGGGGGCGGGACGATCGGGGGGAGGAGTTGGGGGAGGGACGGTCGGGGGGAGGAGTTGGGGGAGTGACGGTCGGGGGGAGGAGTGGGGGAAGGGATGGTCGGGAGGACTGGGGGGAGGGACAGTCTGGGGCAGGGATGGTCGGGGAGGAGTGGGGGGAGGGACGGTCGGGGGAGGAGTGGGGGCGAGACAGTCGGGGGGAGGAGTGGGGGCGGGATGGTTGGGGGGGAGGAGTTGGAGGGACGGTCGGGGGGAGGGATGGTCGGGAGGAGTGGGGGAGGGACGGCCGGGGGGAGGGATGGTCGGGAGGAGTGGGGGCGGGACGGTCGGGGGGAGGAGTTGGGGGGGGACGGTCAGGGGGAGGAGTGGGGGCGGGACGGTCGGGGGGAGGAGTGGGGGCGGGATGGTTGGGGGGGAGGAGTTGGAGGGACGGTCGGGGGGAGGAATGGGGGAGTGACGGTCGGGGGGAGGAGTGGGGGAGGGATGGTCGGGAGGAGTGGGGGGAGGGACGGTCTGGGGCAGGGATGGTCGGGGAGGAGTGGGGGGAGGGATGGTCGGTGGGGAGGAGTTGGGGGAGGGATGGTCGGGGGAGGAGTGGGGGCGGGACAGTCGGGGGGAGGAGTTGGGGGAGTGACGGTCGGGGGGAGGAGTGGGGGCGGGACGGTCGGGGGGAGGAGTGGGGGCGGGATGGTTGGGGGGGAGGAGTTGGAGGGACGGTTGGGTGGAGGAGTGGGAGAGGGACGGTCGCGAGGAGGGACGGTCCAGGGTAGTGTTGGGGGTGGGGGAGAAGTGACGGAGGGGGATGACCGGGGGGAATGGTGTGCAGTGGAAAGGGATGGAGTGTTGGAGTGTGAGCAGTGCGATGGAGGGAGAGTGTGATCAACTCAAGTTGTGGGACAACAGTTCAAACATTTTTTCTCTCTCCCTCTCCCTCCCCCTCCCCCTCCCTCACCCTCACCCTCACCCTCACTCTGCGGTAGATGTCCTTGGAAGAGGAACAGATGCGGAAGGCGCGGGCGGAGAGATCGCGGCTGCAGATCTTTCAGCTGGTGGCCGGCCGCCTCCTGCTGACCTCACTCACCCTCCTGATCATCAGCGCAGCATTCTACGCCATTTACCTGGCCACCGAGTTCTCCCAGAAACCGAAGTCGGTAAGGACAGTGGCCCTCGCTCAACTGAGGGAGAGGTGCCCTTGAGAGAGGGAACAGAGGGAAAGGACCCTCGGAAAGAGAATGGAGGGGGAGGGAGAGGGTCCCTCAGGGAGAGAGTATGGAGGGTCCCTCAGGGAGAGTAAGGCCCTTGGAGGTAGAACAGAGGGAATGAGACTCCCTCAGGATACAGAGGGATGGAAATGGAGTGAGGAGAACCTTCCACAGGGAA
This sequence comes from Mobula hypostoma, assembly GCF_963921235.1. Lineage (NCBI taxonomy): Eukaryota > Metazoa > Chordata > Chondrichthyes > Myliobatiformes > Myliobatidae > Mobula > Mobula hypostoma. Next base: position 34,604,099 of record NC_086124.1, read on the forward strand.
TGGAGGGAGGGTGATCTTGGAGGAGGGACCCTCAGTGAGGGGACAGTAGGGAGAGGGACCCTCAGGGAGGGACAAGGAGGGAGAGGGACCCTCAGTGAGGGGACAGTAGGGAGAGGGGCACTCAGGGAGGGATGAGGAGGGAGACGGGCACTCAGTGAGGGGACAGTAGGGAGAGGGACCCTCAGTGAGGGACAAGGAGGGAGTGGGACCCTCAGTGAGGGGACAGGAGGGAGAGGGACACGGTGAGGGTCAGAGGGAGTGGGACCCTCAGGGAGGGGACAGGAGGGAGAGGGACCCTCAGGGAGGGGACAGGAAGGTGGGAGTCCATTGGTGTTGTCACGGGGGTGGGGGGGGCAGGTGGGGGGAGTTTCCAGGGCTGTTATAGATAAAAAGGAGGAAACGGGGTTGGAGATGTGATTGGGGGGTGGGTGTTTTCTCAGAAACAGGCCCAGTGAGACTAACGCAGCCAGTCTCTCAGTCCCCCTCTCAGCAGCGTGGCGGGGTCCAGGATCTACTGATCGAATATCTACCATCCATCGTCATCACAGCTGTCAACCTGGTCACCCCTCCCCTGTTCCAACTGATCATCACCTGGGAAAGATACAGCACTGCCACCGAAATCATACTCACCCTTCTCAGGTAAGGGGGAATCGTCCCGCCATCCCCGCCTGTTCCTATCTGCCTGGAACCTGAGCCCACCCCCAGATCTTTGCCTGTCCAGCCGTGCCAGGCCCCGTCCACCCAAAATAAAACCCGAACACCTGCCTGCTACACCTACCTACCAGTTCCTACCTGCTTGGAACTTGCCTTAAACTGAGCCTGTCTGCCTAATTCTTGCACCAAACACCTATCCCTGACCCCTGATCCCTGACCCTTCTCCTCAGGTGTGTGTTTCTGAAGCTGGCGAGCCTCGGCGTCCTCCTGTACTCCCTGTGGAACCAGATCACCTGTCACGGACACCCTTACTCCGACCCGCGATGCATACACTGTGGGTACAAATACCAACAGTACCAGGTACGGTGCTTTGGCTCTCCCGCCCATCCCCTCCACACAGTGATGTCGCTCTGCAGGACATGCCTGGACTACTGTGTACAGTAACTGGCGGGGACCCCAGCGAGAGCTGTAGAACAGGGGCAAGGTTGTCTAAATCTGGAGTCACAGGTTAACAGGGTGGTGAAGAAAGCATTTGGCATGTTGGCTTTCATCAGTCAGAGCACCGAGGCCAGGAGGTGGACATAGTTTACAGGGAAGGAGGGAGATGGACATTGTGTATGGGGAACGGAGGGAGATGGACATTGCGTACGGGGAATGGAGGGAGATGGACATTGCGTACGGGGACTGGAGGGAGATGGACATTGTGTACGGGGAATGGAGGGAGATGGACATTGCGTACGGGGAATGGAGGGAGATGGACATTGCGTACGGGGACTGGAGGGAGATGGACATTGCGTACGGGGACTGGAGGGAGATGGACATTGCGTACGGGGAATGGAGGGAGATGGACATTGTGTACGGGGAATGGAGGGAGATGGACATTGTGTATGGGGAACGGAGGGAGATGGACATTGTGTATGGGGAATGGAGGGAGATGGACATTGTGTACGGGGAATGGAGGGAGATGGACATTGCGTACGGGGAATGGAGGGAGATGGACATTGCGTACGGGGACTGGAGGGAGATGGACATTGCGTACGGGGACTGGAGGGAGATGGACATTGTGTACGGGGAACAGAGGGGGTGGGGGAGAGGGAGTAGATTTCAGCCCCATTTGATGATTAACTCTCAGAATTAGGTTCCATGTGCATCTTGAAATGTGTTATTTTGCAGTGCAATACTTATTTAAAAAAGAACTGTAAATTACAATTAAAAGTAATCCAAAAAAATGCAAGCAACATGCACAAAATGCTGGAGGAATGCCAGGCAGTGGCTATCAACGGTTTCAGCCCGAAACCTCGACTCTACTCTTTTCCATAGATGCTGCCTGGCCTGCTGAGTTCCTCCAGCATTTTGTGTGTGTTGCTCCGGATTTCCCGCATCGGCAGATTCTCTCTTGTTTGTAAAAAGTTTAAATTTAAAGAAGTCATCCACTCTGCTGGTGGAGAGGAAGAGGCTGTTCCTAAACCGTTGAGTGTGCGTCTTCAGGCTCCTGTACCTCCTCCCTGATGGCGATGAGAAGAGGGCAGGTCCTGGGTGATGGGGGTCCTCAACGACAGATGCTGCCTCTCCTTTTGGAGGTGTCCTCGATGCTGGGAGGCGAGTGCCCATGGTGGATCTGGCTGAGATTACAACTTTCTGCTGCTCATTTTAATCGTGTGCTGTAGCCTCCACACCCATGCCAGACGCTGATGCAGCCAGTTAGAATGCACGTCTGTAGAAATTTGCGAGTATCTTTGCTGACATACCAAATGCTCAAACTCTGAATGAAACTCTCCTCTCTGTCCCTCTCCTCATTCCCTCTCACCCCCATCAGTGCTGGGAGACGAAGGTGGGACAGGAGATGTACAAGTTGATGATTTTTGACTTCCTCATGGCCCTGTCTGTCATCATCTTCGTGGATTTCCCTCGCAAGTAAGTACCACACCCCCTGAGCAGCATGAAGACTCTGCCTCGTGCAGCCAAGGACCCTGGGGATAGAAACATAGAAACATAGAAAATAGGTGCAGGAGTAGGCCATTCGGCCCTTCGAGTCTGCACCGCCATTTATTATGATCATGGCTGATCATCCAACTCAGAACCCTGCACCAGCCTTCCCTCCATACCCCCGATCCCCGTAGCCACAAGGGCCATATCTAGCTCTGACCCTATCTCCGTGAGGGTGTATGGCATTCCTGGATGGGTGGGCAAGAATCTGGGTGAAATGGGGTTGGGTGGGGAAGGATCGCTGAAGGATGGATTTCAATCCTGGAGGGAGGGAGGGGGGAAGGTCCCAGTTAGGGTTTCGGTGAAAGCATTTGCTGTTGCCGGGTGGGTGTGCGCGAGTCCTGGTGGGACAGTTGGGGGGTGGGGGGGGGGAGTTCTGGTGGTCCAGCTGAGTGGTTGGACTTGGTGAGAGGATGAATGGGTGAGAGTCTTATTCAGTTTTGTGTCTTGGTGGTAGAGTATGGTGTTCCCAGATGGGCGAGTTTCCCAGTCAGACAATTCAGTGTCTTGATGAGGGTATTTGGCATTCCTGGATGGGCGGGCAAGAGGTGGAGTGGGGCAGACTTGAGTCTTGGTGGGAGGGATCGGGGGTCCCAGTGAGACTGGTCAGGTGTGGCATTCCTGCGTGGACAGGTAAGCGTCTCAGGTAATTCAGTGGGAAGGGCTGTGGACTGCTGGAAGGGGAGGGGTGGGTGACCTGGTGAGACTGACCTCAGTGAGGTTGTTGAATGTCTCAGTGATTATTTGGCATCCCTGGACACCCAGGTGACAGTCCCAGTGGGGATGGTGAAAGCGGCTGGGGGTCTCGATTTGGAGGGGGGAGGGTCCCAGTGAGACTAATCATTCCTGGAAGTGCAGTGTGTTGGTGAGGAGTTTTTGTGAGCTTGGACAGACATGAGAGTGTTGTGGTGGAGCCCAAGTGAGGCTACGTGATGGCTAACGGGCAGTGAGTAGGGGTGAGTGTCTCAGCGAGGGGGTATGGCTAACGGGCAGTGAGTAGGGGTGAGTGTCTCAGCGAGGGGGTATGGCTAACGGGCAGTGAGTAGGGGTGAGTGTCTCAGCGAGGGGGTATGGCTAACGGGCAGTGAGTAGGGGTGAGTGTCTCAGCGAGGGGGTATGGCTAACGGGCAGTGAGTAGGGGTGAGTGTCTCAGCGAGGGGGTATGGCTAACGGGCAGTGAGTAGGGGTGAGTGTCTCAGTGAGGGGGTATGGCTAACGGGCAGTGAGTAGGGTGAGTGTCTCAGCGAGGGGGTATGGCTAACGGGCAGTGAGTAGGGGTGAGTGTCTCAGCGAGGGGGTATGGCTAACGGGCAGTGAGTAGGGGTGAGTGTCTCAGCGAGGGGGTATGGCTAACGGGCAGTGAGTAGGGGTGAGTGTCTCAGCGAGGGGGTATGGCTAACGGGCAGTGAGTAGGGTGAGTGTCTCAGCGAGGGGGTATGGCTAACGGGCAGTGAGTAGGGGTGAGTGTCTCAGCGAGGGGGTATGGCTAACGGGCAGTGAGTAGGGGTGAGTGTCTCAGCGAGGGGGTATGGCTAACGGGCAGTGAGTAGGGGTGAGTGTCTCAGCGAGGGGGTATGGCTAACGGGCAGTGAGTAAGGGTGAGTGTCTCAGCGAGGGGGTATGGCTAACGGGCAGTGAGTAGGGGTGAGTGTCTCAGCGAGGGGGTATGGCTAACGGGCAGTGAGTAGGGGTGAGTGTCTCAGCGAGGGGGTATGGCTAACGGGCAGTGAGTAAGGGTGAGTGTCTCAGCGAGGGGGTATGGCTAACGGGCAGTGAGTAGGGGTGAGTGTCTCAGCGAGGGGGTATGGCTAACGGGCAGTGAGTAGGGGTGAGTGTCTCAGCGAGGGGGTATGGCTAACGGGCAGTGAGTAAGGGTGAGTGTCTCAGCGAGGGGGTATGGCTAACGGGCAGTGAGTAGGGGTGAGTGTCTCAGCGAGGGGGTATGGCTAACGGGCAGTGAGTAGGGGTGAGTGTCTCAGCGAGGGGGTATGGCTAACGGGCAGTGAGTAGGGGTGAGTGTCTCAGCGAGGGGGTATGGCTAACGGGCAGTGAGTAGGGGTGAGTGTCTCAGCGAGGGGGTATGGCTAACGGGCAGTGAGTAAGGGTGAGTGTCTCAGCGAGGGGGTATGGCTAACGGGCAGTGAGTAGGGGTGAGTGTCTCAGCGAGGGGGTATGGCTAACGGGCAGTGAGTAGGGTGAGTGTCTCAGCGAGGGGGTATGGCTAACGGGCAGTTGGTGAGCTCTTTTCTCGATGGATCGGTGACGGTTTCAGTGGGGTGTGACCCCGCCCTGCCTCATACCCTCGCTTTGCCCGGCAGGATGCTGGTGGAGTTCTCCGGTCTGGAGCTGATACGGCACTGGGGTGCACAGGAATTCATGGTGCCACAGAACATACTGGATCTGGTGTACGGGCAGGCACTCTGCTGGACTGGGACCATATACTCCCCCCTCCTGCCCCTCCTGCACACCGGCAAACTGATCCTCCTCTTCCAGCTGAAGAAGGTGAGAGTGCACGGAGAGATACAGACTGAGGGAGGGGTGAGGGGATACGGACAGGGGGGGTGAGGGGATACAGACCGGGGGGGGGTGAGATGGGGATACAGAACAAGGGGGGGGTGAGACGGGGATACAGACCGGGGGGGGTGAGATGGGGATACAGAACAAGGGGGGGTGAGATGGGGATACAGACCGGGGGGGGTGAGATGGGGATACAGAACAAGGGGGGGTGAGATGGGGATACAGACCGAGGGTGGGGGTGTGAGACGGAGAATACAAACCAAGGGGGGGTGAGACGGGGATACAGACCAAGGGGTGGGGGGGTGAGACGGGGATACAGACTGAGGGGGGTGAGACGAGGATACAGATCGAGGGTGGGGGTGTGAGACGGGGATACAGACCGAGGGGGGGGGATACAGACTGAAGGTGGGGGTGAGACGGGGATACAGACCGGGGGGCGGTGGTGAGACGGGGATACAGACTGAAGGTGGGGGTGAGATGGGGATACAGACTGGGGGGGTGAGACGGGGATACAGACCGGGGGGGGAGACGGGGATACAGACCGAGGGTGGGGGGGGTGATACGGGGATACAGACTGAGGGTAGGAGGGTGAGACGGGGATACAGACCGTGGGGGGGGTGAGATGGGGATACAGACCGAGGGTGGGGGGGGGTGAGGCGGGGATACAGACCGAGGGTGGGGGTGTGAGACGGGGAATACAAACCAAGGAGGGGTGAGACAGGGATACAGACCGAGGGGTGGGGGGGTGAGAAGGGGATACAGACTGAGGGGGGGTGAGACGGGGATACAGACCGAGGGTGGGGGTGTGAGATGGGGATACAGACCCGGGGGGGGGGTGAGACAGGGATACAGTCTGAAGGTGGGGGTGTGAGACGGGGATACAGACCGGGGGGGGTGAGACGGGAATACAGTCTGAAGGTGGGGGTGAGACGGGGATACAGACCGAGGGGGGGATACAGACTGAAGGTGGGGGTGAGACGGGGATACAGACAGAGGGTGGGGGTGTGAGACGGGGGATACAGACCGGGGGGGGGTGGTGGTGAGATGGGGATACAGACTGAAGGTGGGGGTGAGATGGGGATACAGACTGGGGGGGTGAGACGGGGATACAGACCCGGGGGGGGGGGGGTGAGACGGGGATACAGACCGAGGGTAGGAGGGTGAGACGGGGATACAGACCGTGGGGGGGTGAGACGGAGATACAGACCGAGGGGGGGGTGAGATGGGGATACAGACCGGAGGGGGGGGTGAGATGGGGATGCAGACCGAGGGGGGGGTGAGACGGGGATGCAGACCGGGGGGGGGGGTGGTGAGACGGGGATGCAGACGGGGGGGGGTGTGAGACAGGGATACAGACCACGGGGGGGGGTGAGACGGGGATGCAGACCGAGGGTAGGAGGGTAAGACGGGGATACAGACCGTGGGGGGGTGAGACGGGGATACAGACCGAGGGGGGGGTGAGACGGGGATGCAGACCGGGGGGGGGTGGTGAGACGGGGATGCAGACCGAGGGTAGGAGGGTGAGACGGGGATACAGACCGTGGGGGGGTGAGACGGGGATACAGACCGAGGGGGGGGTGAGATGGGGATGCAGACCGGGGGGGGGGTGAGACGGGGATGCAGACCGGGGGGGGTGGTGAACGGGGATGCAGACCGAGGGTAGGAGGGTGAGACAGGGATACAGACCGTGGGGGGGTGAGACGGGGATACAGACCGAGGGGGGGGTGAGATGGGGATACAGACCGGGGGGGGGTGAGACGGGGATGCAGACCGGGGGGGGTGGTGAGACGGGGATGCAGACCGAGGGTAGGAGGGTGAGACGGGGATACAGACCGTGGGGGGGTGAGACGGGGATACAGACCGAGGGGGGGGTGAGATGGGGATACAGACCGGGGGGGGGTGAGACGGGGATGCAGACCGGGGGGGGGTGGTGAGACGGGGATGCAGACCGTGGGGGGGTGAGACAGGGATACAGACCACGGGGGGGGTGAGACGGGGATGCAGACCAAGGGGGGGCGGTGAAACGGGGATACAAATTGGGTTGGACAGGGATAGAGGCCGTGGGGAATGGTGTTGAGACGGTGGGGAGCGGGATTGAGATCTCTGCCCCCACCCCTGACGATCTCTGCTCTTTCACAGCTCACCCTGTTCACGAATTGTCAGCCCTGCCAACGCATTTTCCGATCGAGCAGTACCATCACCTTCTTCCTCTTGGTGCTGGCAATGGGCTTCCTGATCTCGCTCGCACCTCTTATCTACACGCTCACCTCGTGAGTCCCCTCTACAGAGGGAGGGTGAGGGAATGGAGCTGGGTGGAGGAAAGTGCAGGGAGGGGGACTGTAAGATATTGGAGCAGCATTAGCTGCTTTTTCTATCATGGCTGCTTTATTATCTCTCCTCTACCTTGACTAACCCTGAACTTAACAACTTCCCTTTTAAATATCCCCAGTGGCTTGGCCTCCACGGCCGTCTGTGCCAATGAATTCACAGATTCACCACCTTCAGTCTAAAGAAGCTCTCCTCGTCTCCATTCTAAATGGACGTATTGAAGTTCCAAACTAAGTTTCAACGTGTATTGAATATCAGAGAATGTATAATTACACAACCTTGAGATTTGTCTGCTTACAGGCAGCCACGGAGCAAGAAACCTGGAAAAAAACCCAATTTACAAAAAAATAAAATAGAGACCAACCCCCAATGTGGAGATAAAGGGGAAGAAAACATGCGGACAATGGAAGCAAGTAACAACAGTCCGAAGCAAAACCCTTCGATCCGATCCTTTGTACCTCGGTGTTTTTGGAATTTTCTTTCCATTTAGAAAATAGTCAACTCTTTCATTTCTTCACCAAGGTGAATGACCATACACTTCCCGACACTGTATTCTGTCTGCCACTTCTTCGCCCATTCTAACTTCTTCTGTCATCTCTCTCTACTTCCTCAAAAGTACCTGCACCTCCACCTATCTTCTCTGCAAACTTTACAACAAAGCCATCAATTTCATTATCCAAATCATTGACATACAACGTAAAAAGAATTGGTCCCAACACTGCCCTAGTCACCGGCAGCCAGCCAGGAAAGGGAGTAGTGGCCGCTGGGGTTCTTGTTCTCCCCATGCCTGCCTCCTCTCTCACCCTGTGCATGGAAAGGAAGCAGATGGGAGGAGGAAGAGGGAAAAGAAGAGGGAGGCGAGGATGGCAGAGGAGTGGAAACATCGAGGTTTCAGGTCAGTTATGTGTTACTGATTCCTTTCTAATTTTCTCTCTCCCTCAACCCCTCCCCAGGATATCTCCCTCGAGAGGCTGTGGCCCATTCCGCCACCTTCAGACCATCTGGGACGTGGTCCCGGAGGCGGTGAGCCACCTTCCTGACGTCCCTCGCTCCCTTCTGTACTTCCTGGGATCCCTGGCTTTCCTCGTTCCCCTCTTCGCCCTGTCCAGGTGAGTGGGAAGGGAGTCGGAGGCAGAGGTTCCCTCGCCCAGTGAGTGAGGGATCACAGACTCTGAGGTAATTAGGATGAAGTATACAAGGCAGCACCAGCAGTGATGGTGTCAGTGAAGATACTTATTTACAGGGGGGATCTCGATCAGCTGGGGAAGTGGGCCAAGGAATAGCAAATGCAGTTTAATTTGGATCAGCGTGACTGATTGTGTTTCGGGAAGCCAAACAAGGGCGTGAGTTTCAGAGGTGGACTGACCCTGGGGAGTGGTGCAGACCAAAGGGACGCAGGGGTACGGGGACATGGTTCCCTGAAAGTGGAGTCACAGGTAGACAGGGACCCTGGGGAGTGTTGTAGAACAGTGTGACCCAGGGGTACGGGGACATGGTTCCCTGAAAGTGGAGTCACGGGTAGACAGGGACCCTGGGGAGTGTTGTAGAACAGTGTGACCCAGGGGTACGGGGACATAGTTCCCCGAAAGTGGAGTCACAGGTAGACAGGGACCCTGGGGAGTGTTGTAGAACAGAGTGACCCAGGGGTACGGGGACATGGTTCCCCGAAAGTGGAGTCACAGGTAGACAGGGACCCTGGGGAGTGTTGTAGAACAGAGTGACCCTGGGGTACGGGGACATGGTTCCCTGAAAGTGGAGTCACAGGTAGACAGGGCAGTGAAGAAGACGTTTGCCACGCTGGCCTTCATCAGTCAGGGCACTGAGTACAGGAGTTGGGATGTTATGATGCAGTTGTTCAAGACGTTGGTGAGGCCGCACTTGGAGTATTGTGTTCAGTCCTGGTCACCCTGCTGTAGGAAAGATGCCATTGAGCTGGAGAGAGGGCAGAGGAGATTTACGAGGATGTTACTGGGACCTCAGGACTGAGTTATGGAGAGAGGTTGGACAGGTTGGGACTTTATTCCTCGGAGTGTAGGAGACTGAGGGGTGACCTTACAGAGATTATAAAACCTCGAGGGGCACAGATAGGGTGAATGTGCACAGACTTTTCCCCCAGGGTTTGGCAATCAAGCACCAGAGGGCACAGGTTTAAGGTGAGAGGGGGGAAGAGATTTAATAGGGACCTGAGGGACAACTTTTTCACCCAGAGAGTGATCCGTCTATGGAACGAGCTGCCAGAGGAAGTGGTTGAGGCTGGAACATTAACGACATTTAAAAGGTACTTGGATAGGAAAGGGGGAGGGGACACAGACTGATGGGGTGGGAGGGGACACAGACCGATTGGGGAGGGAGGGGACACAGACCGATTTGGGGGGAGGGACGCAGACCAATTGGGGGGGGAGGGGACACAGACCAAAGGGTGGGGTGAGACGGGGGTTTCCAACCTGGGATCCACAGGCCCCCCCCCCCCAGTTAATAGTATTGGTTAGGAAGTCCTGGTGGGTCGGCAGATACCGGTTGGGCCAAGGCCATGTTCCTGACGGACTCTCTGCCCCTCAGCATTGTCCTGCTCTTCCTGGTGGTCCGAGATGTAGGCTACAAGCGCACCATCGCCCAGCTGAAAGTCCAGCTTCGACAGGTGGGTTTGCAGTGCGGGGAGGGGTCTGATTGGGGGGTGGGGGTGGGGTTTATGTGTGGATCCTGGGGGGAGGGGTGCAGATCGGGAGTTGGTCCTGGGAGGGGGGCGGGTGGATTTGGAGTTGTTCCTGGGGGAGGGGGGCGGATTTGGAGTTGTTCCTGGGGGGAGGTGGATGGCAGATCTGAAACTGACAGACTCCCCGTCTCCCCCACAGGAGGGGCACGACAAGCAATTCCTGCTGCAGAAAATCGCTGCCCTCAGCCATCCTGGCTCATGATTCCGTGGAAGAGGACTGTTCCGGATTGGAGTGATTCCAACGGTCGTCGGCGTGATTTGGAGTAGCTCTGTATTCTGAGAAATCTAACCCTTCCCTCCATTGTGCCTATGTAAATGTATCTGCCCCTAGCCCTGTCCCACACCCACCAGTTCTCTGTGTATAAAACCCACCTCTGACATCCCTCCACCCCCTATACTTTCCTCCAATCATCTTAAAATTATACCCCCTTGAATTTGCCATTGCCACCCTGGGAAAAAGTCCACTCAACCAGAGCCTCCTATCATCACCTCCTTCACTCCAAAAAGAAAAGCCTCAGCTCCCTCACCCTATCCCCATAAAGCAACACTCTAATACAGGCTCTAATAAATCTCCTCTGCAGCCTCTCTGAAGTTCCCACGTCCTTCCTATAATGAGGCGATCTGGCCTGAAGTGTGGTCTAACCAGGGTTTTATACAGCTGCAATGTTACCTCACAGTTCTTGAACTCAATCCTTGACTAATGAAGGCCAACACACTATTTGCCGCCTTAACCACTCCATCAGCTTCGAGCGATCTACGTATGCCAAGAATGCTGCAGTTAACCTTGTACTCTGCTTGCAAATTTGACCTTCCGAAGTGAATCATTTCACTCTTCTGCGGGTTGAACTCCACCCGCTTCTTGGCCCAGTTCTACCTCTTGTAACCCTGATCACCAACCGGAGTGTGCCCATCCCTCCAATCACCAGCTGTTACTGTTGCAACCTTCCGGACTATCTGCAAGACCACCACCCTGATTAACCGCGACACGGCCCGCGTTGCCGTCAGTTGATTAGGTTGCCCTGGTTTTAAACACTGTCTGATCGCTCCTAACCTGAGATCAGCCACAGAGTCGATGCTGACCTGAAGCTGATGAAGTTAACGATGCACACGATGATAAATACCGCAATCAGGTGGAACAGCGCAAAGTGTTTCTGGGCAAACGGAGACACACTTTGAGACACAGTGATTTAACTGGAACTTAACGTCAGGGCAGTTTGAATGTAGCCCCCACAGGACCCCAGATGCCAAGGAACGTAGAAACTTCTTGCAGACGACACCGGAATTGTGATAGTGCCTGATAACCACCGTGCTGATCTGATGCCCCGATATGGACAGAGGCAAAGTGAGGAGTGCCGTCGGGAAGGCACAGATGGGGCCGGAGACTGAGAACAGATATCTGTTCAGCTTGACAGCAGAACAGCACAGGAACTGGGGCCCTCAGCATCTCTGCTGAAACACATGGCAAATTCAAATGCAGTTTAACTTGGATCAGTGCGACGAGTTGCATTTTGGGACTTTCACAGTGAATGACAGGGACCCTGGGGAGTGTTGTAGAACAGAGGGACCCTGGGGTACAGGGACATGGTTCCCTGAAAGTGGAGTCACAGGTAGACAGGGACCCTGGGGAGTGTTGTAGAACAGAGTGACCCTGGGGTACGGGGACATGGTTCCCTGAAAGTGGAGTCACAGGTAGACAGGGACCCTGGGGGAGTGTTGTAGAACAGAGGGACCCTGGGGTACGGGGACATGGTTCCCTGAAAGTGGAGTCACAGGTAGACAGGGACCCTGGGGAGTGTTGTAGAACAGAGTGACCCTGGGGTACGGGGACATGGTTCCCTGAAAGTGGAGTCACAGGTAGACAGGGACCCTGGGGAGTGTTGTAGAACAGAGGGACCCTGGGGTACAGGGACATGGTTCCCTGAAAGTGGAGTCACAGGTAGACAGGGACCCTGGGGAGTGTTGTAGAACAGAGGGACCCAGGGGTGCGGGGACATGGTTCCCTGAAAGTGGAGTCACAGGTAGACAGGGACCCTGGGGAGTGTTGTATAACAGAGGGACCCTGGGGTACGGGGACATGGTTCCCTGAAAGTGGAGTCACAGGTAGACAGGGACCCTGGGGAGTGTTGTATAACAGTGTGACCCAGGGGTACGGGGACATGGTTCCCTGAAAGTGGAGTCACAGGTAGACAGGGACCCTGGGGAGTGTTGTAGAACAGAGGGACCCAGGGGTGCGGGGACATGGTTCCCTGAAAGTGGAGTCACAGGTAGACAGGGACCCTGGGGAGTGTTGTAGAACAGAGGGACACTGGGGTACGGGGACATGGTTCCCTGAAAGTGGAGTCACAGGTAGACAGGGACCCTGGGGAGTGTTGTAGAACAGAGTGACCCTGGGGTACGGGGACATGGTTCCCTGAAAGTGGAGTCACAGGTAGACAGGGACCCTGGGGAGTGTTGTAGAACAGAGGGACCCTGGGGTACAGGGACATGGTTCCCTGAAAGTGGAGTCACAGGTAGACAGGGACCCTGGGGAGTGTTGTAGAACAGAGGGACCCAGGGGTGCGGGGACATGGTTCCCTGAAAGTGGAGTCACAGGTAGACAGGGACCCTGGGGAGTGTTGTATAACAGAGGGACCCTGGGGTACGGGGACATGGTTCCCTGAAAGTGGAGTCACAGGTAGACAGGGACCCTGGGGAGTGTTGTATAACAGTGTGACCCAGGGGTACGGGGACATGGTTCCCTGAAAGTGGAGTCACAGGTAGACAGGGACCCCTGGGAGTGTTGTAGAACAGAGGGACCCAGGGGTGCGGGGACATGGTTCCCTGAAAGTGGAGTCACAGGTAGACAGGGACCCTGGGGAGTGTTGTAGAACAGAGGGACACTGGGGTACGGGGACATGGTTCCCTGAAAGTGGAGTCACAGGTAG